>NC_081566.1:7134085-7434085 GCF_022355385.1 Mustela nigripes
ATATATATATATATATATATATATATATATATATATGTGTATATATAGATACAGATATTGTTGGGTTGTACAGAGCCATTTAACAAGTTCTGTATATTTAACGTTCCCTGTGTTTTCATCACGCTTCCTTCCCCATCTACAGTAAGTTGTCAGTAAATATTCATTGAATGAATAAAGAAGGACTCACTATATGCTCTCCATTCATTCATTCATTCATTCATTCATTCAATCATTCATTCTTTCATCGGTGCTGACCCCCTGCCCTCACAAAGCTTATATTCTGATTGTGCTAGGACAGCAGACAATAGTCAAATAAGTACATGTGCGGTGTGTCAAGTGCAGATACGTGCCATAAAGAAAAACAAGGCAAAGAAAGGGTATGGGGGAGAGAAGGAAAAGTTATTTTGTATGGGTGGTTCTGGATGGCTGTGGAGTTCCGCAGGCACAGGGAACATGTGCTGAGGTGGGAGTGTGCTTAGCTCGTTAGAGGAAAAAAAAACAAGGAAACCAACATGGCTGGTGGAGCAAATGAAGGCAGAAAGGTGAGCCGTGATTGGGCAGATCATGCAAGGCCATGGCCATTTTAATAAAAGGACTTTGGCTTTTACTCTCTCAGGGTCAAGTCCAGAGCAACATGTATGGGAGAGGAATAACAGCAGGGAACGAAAAAGAGGAGTAGGAAGCTCTTGGCAAACGTGTAAGAATTCCGAGAGTCATTTTTACAATATTATTAATGCTTAAGGATGTTCATTATACTTGAGAGAAACAGGCACTGCTGCCACAAATATGATTTAAACTGTCAACAATGATAGGCCATTCATTGGGGAAGGGAAGGTCTTTCCAACAAACGGTGCTTGGAAACATGGATGTCCTCCTGCAAAAACTGAAGTTGGACCTTTCTCTTAACACGGTATAAGAAAATTAACTCAGAAAGGATCAAACAGCTAAGCTTAAGCACTCAAACTACAGAACTCTTAGAAGAAAGCATAGGAAAAAAGTTTTCATTGCACTGGATTTGGCAAATAATTTCTGAGATATGGCACCAAAGGCACAGGTAACAAAAGAAAAACATGGATAACTAAACTCCAACAAAATTTAAATTGTGCATCAAAGGATGCTATCAAGAGAGTAAAGTTACAATTCATAAAATATTTGCAAATCATAGATCTGTAAAGGATTAATATCCAGAATATAAAAAGAACTCCTACAACTCAACAGTAACAACAAAAAAAAACCCCCAAGGACCCAATGCAAAAATGGGCAAAGGACCTGAATAGACGTTTCTCCCAGGATATATGAATGGCCTATAAGCACATGAAAAGGTACTCAACCTCATTAGTCATTAGAGACATGCAAATCAAGGCCACAATGAAATATCACTTCACACCCACCAGGATGGCTATTCTCAAAAACTAAGCTCTTAAACAAAAAATGGAAAATAATAAATGTTGACAAGGGTGTGGAGAAATAACCCTGGTGTACTGCTGCTGAGAACGCAAGATGGCGCAGTCACCATGGAAACAGTGTGGCAGCTCCTCAAAACATTAAACGAGTTACCATATGATCATATGATATGATCTATGATATATAGAATTATCACATGATGACTATGTAATAATTATCATTAAGTATTATAATTATGTAATACATATGTAATAATATATTACACGTAGGTAATATATATCACCAAAAGAACTGAAAGCAGGGATTTGAATAGATATTTGTACACCAATGTTAATAGCAGCCAAAAGGTGGAAATAACCCAAATATCCATCATCAGATAAATGAATAAACAAAATGTGACATACGATGGACTACTACTCAGTCATAGAAAGGAATGAAATTCTAGTACGTTCTAACATGCATAAACCTTGAAAACATTATGTTAAGTGAAATAAGCCAGACACAAAAGGACAAATATCATGTGATCCTACTTATAGGAGGTGCCTAACATAGGCAAATTCATGAAGACAGAATTGTGGCTGCCAGGGGCTGAGGTGGGAGGAACTGGGAGTTAGTGATTAGGATCACAGAGCTTTGGTTTGAGATGATGCAAAAGCTCTGGAAATGGACAGTGGTGATGGTTCATAACATTGGGAATGTACTTAATGTACCTGATGAACACTAATGTATTTTTGTACTGAATGTACTTAATGCCACAAAATTGTACTCTTTTATGCTACATATATTTTACCACAATAAAAAAGTATGTGCAAATTGTGCCTGCATCTAACAGAGTAGGAAAATAAAACAGATGTAACCAATTTATTGAGCAAGATACTCAGCATGTGTAAGCAGAAAGTGACTTTATTCTCTCTCCCATTACTCATTTCAAACGTCTTCTCTGCTCCTGTTCTTTAACTGTCTTTGGATGGCATTATATCAGGTCCCAAAGCCTTTCTGGTCACTTTCAATTAATATAAAGTCCTGAATATTGTAATACTGAAATGTTAAAACTCATGGAAAACTCAATTGTCAACTCTCCAAAACAGAGCCTGCTTCAGGCCTGGAGAACTTCAGGAGGTAGGTATGGAGGGGACAATAAATTTAGCTTCTCCCATTCCCTAAGTCTACGACCTTGGGTGCTGCTCTGGGCCCCTCTGGGATTTCAAGCAAAAATCTTCCCTGATTGGTAAAGTTGTCACCTGATGTTGGCACCCTCTGATTGTACCAGATTTTAAGTGCTGTCATTTTCTCTTCTAGGGTGATTCGTGGGTTCTTTTGAGGACCTGAGATCAGGGAGATCTGTCTCTCACAAGTCCCTTGACAGGGGCAATGCGTTGGTCAGCTGGCTGCTTGCATCCCCCTCTGGGACCCTGGTTAGGGCCCCCAGACCCTGCAGGCAGCCTTCTCCAGTAGGGGGCCCTGCTTGTTTGGCATCTGGCCTTCTGGAAATGTATGCATCCTCGTCCCACCAAATTCTGAATGTGGACTGCAGTGGAGAACAGGCCAGCCCCAGTCTCTCCCGTTTGGTGCCCACTGGGTGGAAGGAAGTGGAGAAAAGTCAGGGCCCCTTGACTACTCCCAAAATTCCAAGGAAGTGCTCAGGAGTGGTCTCCTCAGTCTCCTAAGGAACTGCCTTCTTTTCAGTAGTTTGAACCACTACCTGCAGAACTGGTTTTTCCAGTGTCTCTGTACCCGCTTGTGCATCAACTATGCAGCCCTGTCCTTTAGATTGGGGGAGTTCTTCAGCTGTATTGTGGGGCCCCACCCAAGGCACCAGGGGATCCCTTTTACTATCATCCTACACCAGAGCATTAAGTCATCCCTCTCCCGTATTTCAAGTGAGTCCTTTATAATGTACAAGGGGGTGGGAGTGAGGGGATTGGAGATGGGTTTTATCTGCCATTCCTGCATGG
The DNA here is from genome assembly GCF_022355385.1 of Mustela nigripes. NCBI lineage: Eukaryota > Metazoa > Chordata > Mammalia > Carnivora > Mustelidae > Mustela > Mustela nigripes. The sequence continues at coordinate 7,137,445 of NC_081566.1, forward strand.
GATCCCTGATAACCCCAGCCTTCTGCATCAGGCACATGTCACCTACAGGGAACTTCCAGACCCCTACTCAATGGAGTAAACGTCCAAGGACTGGGATGCTGGCTCTCTAACCTTAGTCCCTGGTGGGAAACCCTTACTGAAAAGTCTTGCCAAATATATCTGCACCTTTTCCTGCCTTCTGAAACATCTTTGGGATGCCTGGGTGGCTCAGTTGGTTCAGCGTCTGCCTTGGGCTCAGGTCATGATCCCAGAGTCCTGGGACTGAGTCCCACATGGGGCTTTTTGGTCCATGGAGAGCCTGCTTCTCCCTCTGCCCCTCCCTCGTCTGCCCCTCCCCCCACTCATGCTTGTGTGCTCTCTCTCTCTCTCTCTCTCTGACAAATAAGTGAAAGCTTTAAGAAATGAAATAAAGAATTTAAAATAAAGATTTAGTAAATGTAATTGAATTAAACAAAAAAAGAGAGAATCTGGCATGCCTAGTTCTGAACGTCAATTCTCTAGTGCATATAGCTCCTTGGGTGTAGGACTCAGCTTAATCTATAAACTGTGTATCTGTCCACACTCCTCTTCCCCAAGATGCATACATTTGTTTAAAAATAAAACCTCATTTACAACCTTGCTCTTAAAAGCAGAGTGCGAGTGACCAAGGAGATAGGACAGAGTGGACACTCGATTTCTTGAAAGAACTGGTTAGTGAAGTTATGATTTGTATGTAATCAAGATAAATCAGAATTTGTCAAAGAAGGAATGACTGGGTGGCTCAGTCAGTTAAGCATCTGCCTTTGGCTCAGACTGGGATCCAGTCCCACGTCAGGCTCCTTGCTCGTCAGGGAACCTGCCTCTCTCCCTGCCTCTGTCTGCAGCTCCCCCTCCTCATGCTCTCTCTCTTTCTCTGACAAATAAAATCTTTAAAAAAAAATTAATCAATGAAGATATTACTCCTCTGGGGTGAAATAAGCATTCTCAGCTGATGCATGTGGCAGAGCACAAGAAGGGCATGATGCCAGCTGACCAGCTAAGAATCTGGACCATGTTTACTTGGACATTTTCAGGATAAAAAGATGACACAAGAACAGGTGAAGACATAGATCGATCAATCAATAGATATAGATAGATAGATAACCATACCAATACCATCGTAGTGAAATTTTTTATGTGTTAGTGAAATTTTGGGACAAAAAGAACCTTTATAAGCTTCCTGAGTGTGTGTGTGTGTGTGTGTGTGTGTGTGGTGGTGGGGGGGGGATAAAAACAAGTCATGTACAAAGGATCAGGGGTAGAATAGTTTATGATTAGCAGCAGAAGCTGATCCAAAAAGACTTTATAACAACATGAGAAGAAAAACAACAATGGAAGAATATCTTCGTACTATTCAACGAAAGTGATTTCCGACCTAGAACTATAACCCCAACCAAATAGCACTCGAATGCTATATCTTCAAATATGCAGGGTGTGTCAAAAACTTATCTTCCAGACACTCTTTCTGGATATAAGCCACCAAAATGAGGGAATCATCCATGGGAAAGAAAGGCATAGGATATAAAAGCGAGGATAAGGGGATTCCCTAAACGATGGCAAAGGGGTAGCGCTGTGACAGGGGTGTCCTGCTGCACAGATGGCGTCTTTCCAGGCTGCAGGAATGTGACCCAAGAGACAGGAGTGCTATCAAGATGCCTTCTTTTGTATCATCTTTTTTATACCAGCTCAGGGAAACCATTTCACCTATTATTTAATAGGGTTTTTTTTTTACTTTTATTTTTTTTTGTAATCTGTATGTCGGATATGGAGCTCAAACTCATGACCCAGAGATCAAGAGTCACATGTTCTTCCAACAGAGCCGGAAGATGCCCCATTAGAACAGTTTTAGAATTATAGAAAAACAGAATATAGTGCAGGCAGTTCCCATATAATACCTTCTCACTCTGTTTCTCTTCTTATTAACATCTTATAGGAGTTTGGCTTATTTGTTACAACTCATGAACCAATATTGATACTTTGCTATTAGTTTAAAGCCTAGAGTTAATCAGACTGCCTTATTCTCCACCTTATGTCTTTTTCCGTTCTAGCATCTCAACCAGGATACCACATTACATCAAGTCATTCAATCTCCTTAGGCTTCTCTTGGCTGTGATAGTTTCTCAAACATTCCTCATTTCTAATGGCTTTGATAGTTTGAGAAGTACTGGTCAGTGGGTTGTTGCTGTTGTTTTTTGTTTTGTTTTGTTTTTAGTTTTTTATTATTGAAATATATTTGACATACAGTGTTATATTAGCTACAGGTGTACATCATGATGACTGGACAATTCTATACATCACTCAGGGCTCACCATAAATGTAGGACCATCTGTCACCATCCTACATCACTGCAATCCTATTGACTGTATTCCGTGTGCCGTATTCAATTCATGACATCTTTTTTTTTTTTTTAAGATTTTTTATTTATTTATTTGACAGAGAGAAATTACAAGTACACTGAGAGGCAGGCAGAGAGAGAGAGAAGGAAGCAGGCTCCCTGCTGAGCAGAGAGCCCGATGTGGGACTCGATCCCAGGACCCTGAGATCATGACCTGAGCCGAAGGCAGCGGCTTAACCCACTGAGCCACCCAGGCGCCCTCAACTCATGACATCTTGAAGAACTTTCTTCTCAATCAAAAACTACTCCTTGCCCATCTCTGCCTCACTTATTTAAATCGAACGTCAATGGATAAAGGTAGAAGAAACGTTTTTATTTCCTCCGACCTCTAAAAATATCTTTTTCAGGAACATACATGGAAGGACACTTTCATCTTTAGAAGTGTTTTTAGAATGAATGTCAAGTTGACTTCCACAACATCTTGAGGAAGGCAGATGGTTTGAGGTAGGAGGAGTTAGAGGGGAGAGAAAGTGATGCCCAATTTCCTTCCCTAGGGAAGGAAATCCATTCTACTTCCCTCCCAGGGGGTGCCCCTCCCCCACATTCACTCAGTCACACACACATACACATTCAGACACACACTCACACAGTTTGTGAGGAAAGAAAGCTGAGTGCCCTCCTTAGAAAGGAAGGGGAGGTTACAGAGATATTATGATGCAATGAGGACCATATGAAAGACACTAGTAACATTATGAGGTCAGGGTTTTTACTGAAATGCTTCTCTATATGAAATGCATTAGACTAAGCCAGGCTAAGGTCCCAGTGGCGGCTCTGACTCCTACCCACAATATGAGATTTTAAGACCAAAGGGATGCGACCCAGGACAAAACTTGAGACAGCAGGGAGGCAGTGTGACAACTGGAGGTTGTTTCAAGTTGACAAATTTGTGCTCTTTCTTTCTGCACAGAAATAAGAGATTCCCTATGTCCCCATGGATACCAAGGAGCAAAAGCATTTAAACACTGAACTTCAGATTAATAATTTTAGGACAGCCTTGAAAGGGTTTAAAAACTTGGTTGAGCAAGCAGCAGCCCAGAAAAGAGATGAAAGAGGAGGACTGCTTACCCAGAAAGAAGGTAAGGTCAGTGATTATGAGCAGTAGAGTCAGGTGTGTGGATGAGAACCGTGAAATGTTTCAAGCCATCAAAGAGAAGCACCATGGCTTAAGAGCCAAGACATCGGGGCACCTGGGTGGCTCAGTGGGTTAAGCCGCTGCCTTCGGCTCGGGTCATGATCTCGGGGTCCCAGGATCGAGTCCCGCATCGGGCTCTCTACTCAGTGGGGAGCCTGCTTCCCCCTCTCTCTACCTGCCTGTCTGCCTACTTGTGATCTCTCTCTGTCAAATAAATAAAATCTTAAAAAAAAAAAAAAAAAAAGAGCCAAGACATCAAATGACTCGCTAAAGGCCTAAGTGGTCCTGGGGGAAGCTTCATTCACTTCTCTGCAGCTTAGTTGGCTCAAATGTAAAATTAAGAGATTGGATGAAGTGATCTCGAAGGGCTCTTCCATGGGATCTACACCCGATGGCTTGCTGGTTGACCTGGGACTCTCAGGAGTACACAGTGACCATTAGCAAACCATGGAAACCACCCTTCTCTCTCTTTACTTAAGAGTATGGTGAGACCATAAAGAGTTTCGTAAGCAGAGCAAAGTGTTTTTTTCTGCACCTTTGCTTCACTGTCTCGGCCTCTCCCCATATCTCTCGGCTGAAACGATTCAAGCATGCCAAGGTAAGCGGAATGAGGCAGGCAGTAGTCTGCCAAGAATATTAACAGCAGAAAAAATGACACAGAATGGGGGGTCAGCGCTCAAGGGGACAGCTTCAGGGCATTGTGGATGGCGCTGAGGACAGCAGTGACAGATAATGCTTACCAGCACAGTCCAAGACTAACAGAACAAAGCCTGCTGTTACAAGGAAAAGAGCAGAGCCCCTATTACTGTGATGGGTTTCACATAGCCAGTTTCTGCCTGTCCCAGGCTGTACAGCCACAAAAGAATGGAATTGTTGACTTTGGATGATCAAACACAAGCTGGTATTATTTGATAGTGGTCAAGAATTTATAAATCACCTTTGAAAAAGAGAATTTATAAATCACATTAGTAAATATAAGTTAATTGATTCTCTTGACAATTCTAATAGGCAAATATTACTATTATTGCTATTACCACCCCCCATCCTATTTGTTAAAGGATGGCAGGAAAATCATCTGCCCGAGAAATCTATGTGTTAGAGCTAAGCTTCAGAGCTTCAAGATGGACTTTTTAGATGAGTGTGAACTTGGCTGGGCTTCTAAACCACTACACAGAACTTTTATTTTTCCCCAGTCAGCCTGTTTACCCGTCTCTGTAATGGATTTCCCAAACCTTACCACTTCTGTTGACTCCTCTCTGGATCTCAGCTCCTTTCAGCCATGGTTCCAGCATCCTAAGGAAAAACAAGACCAAAAGACAAGAATCCCCTCAACCTCTCTTTCCTCCACTTCTGAATTTCCCCAAAGCAACATCTGTCATTTTGTCCATCTGTCCTCCTGTCCAAGGCTATCACTTTGCTGCAACAACTTCAAAATCTCCTTTACACCTGCTTTGTTCTCTCAAACTAAAAATATTCCCAAACATCCTGACTTTGACTTTCTCTTCCCTGTAAGGTATCACTGTATGCCTTTCTTTGTTTCTCCACTAAATTTCCCCACAGCATCACCACTTAATTTTCAAGCTATTCAAGTCTGACTTCTCTCATCACTTTGCTGAAAATGCTCCTAAAATGCTCCTACTGAGGTATCCCAGCACCTAATATGACTGCCAAGTTCGATTGTTTTCATTTTCCAGCATACCTGGCCCTTTCAATGCATCAGCTCACTCCTCTGCTTCCAGCTGCATCACAGCTCTCTCGTATTTTTTTCTTTCTCATTCTTTCTTTGCCTCTTTTTTTTTTTTTTTTGAAGTCTTCCTGTGTTCTCTCTCAGTCTTAAAGCCCTGATGCCATTCACCTAGTCTCCTAAACTAGATATCTTGACTATCTCATGGAATCTTACTCTTGGGCTATTACAACAGGGGTTCAATATAATCATCTTCTTGCCAAGAGTTATTCCTTATTTTTTTTTAAATGCCACATCCCTGGCTTATTAACTCTGCTCTAAAGTCCATATATGTGAACTTGGCATTTGGGGCTATTCCCAGCCATGCCTCGATCCATCTTTCTCATATCAGCTCCTGGAACTTTCCCTCTATGAACCTTCCATCCCAAAATGAACTTGTCAGCATTCCCAAGCACCTCATACTCATAATGCCTCTGATTTTGCATGTATCCTTCCTTCAGTGTAGAATATCTTTCCTCCCTTTCATTGTCCCCATAAGTCTTGCTCATTTTTTAAGACCAAATCAAATCTCACCTTTCTGTAAAGCCTTTCCCCAAACAAAGCCACCTTTAGCACAGTTAATGTACTTTCTTGCCATCTCGAGGATTTCCCTTGACCTGCAGAAACTGATGTGCGTTCCTGCCCCTTTTCTCCACAGCACTTGCCCTGTGAGTGCTCGGAAGGGGCTTTGTAACCCTAGGACTAGCCCAGTCTTGTGTCCAGGAAATGCTCCTTAAATGTGTGCTAAGCAGGGGTGCCTGGGTGGCTCAGTCGTTTAAGCAGCCGACTCTTGATCTCAGGTCAGGTCTTGATCTCAGGGTCATGAATTCAACCTGGGCATGGAGCCTATTTAAAAAAAAAAAATGTGTGCTAAGCAAACAAGGTAATCTTGCTTTCACTTCAACCTTCAAAGCTACATTGAAAAACTTCCCTCCTCTATAGTACCTATGTGTATATATGTGTAGGTATATGTATACATGTGTTGATACAGAACAAATATATTTCAATAGATATATAGTAATATAATTTTTAGAATATTATACTATAATACACTACAGCCCAATGTATAGTGGGTATATTATATGTCTATTATATATAATATAGATTCAATAAGAACTAATTACTGCTAGATTTCCTACTCTGACAGAGGGACTGATCTGAAAGACTATGAAGGAGAAATATAATCTTAACTTTTCAGACTGCTAAGGCTGGCATACCTTCATATTCGTTCTTAATACTGGAAAATAAGATCTGCTTCTCACTATAGGCAGGAAGCTAAGAATCAGAATGTTTTGATGTCAAGGAATTCATCTGTGCTCTTTAATCTTCTTGTCAATGACCTGATAGAATTAAAATCACCCTAGGAAAGAAAAGTTTCATCATCGTCCTCTAGCCACATCTACAATGAAATACATTTACATGGAGACACATTACATTCACCATAGTGTGAATTTAAAGAGACTAACCTATTTAGATATCTCATAAGAATTTTAAATGTTGTATGACCCAGAGGGAATGCTTTATTTTCCCTAGGAATCATGTTCCCTCCTCAGTTGCCCCTGCTTTGGTAAGTAGCACCAGAATCTGCTGAGTTTGAAAACCTGAGACTTAAGCATGAATCTAGAACAGGATTTCTCAAGTTTGGCACTACTAACGTCTTTGTTCTGTGTATATGAATGTGGGCTGTGGGAGGGGTTATCCCGTGCATTGAAGGATGGTTAGGCATATCTCTGGTCTCTATCGACTAGGTGCTGTAGCATTCCCATCCCTAATTCTAACAAGCAAAATTGTCTGTAGATGACGTTGCCAATGTCCCTGTAGGAGACGGAGGGGAAACCTCCCCTGGATGAGAACCCCTGGTCTGAATCCTGCCTGTCCTTCACTCATTACTCCTGCCCCACAAAAACCTCCAGTCCATTAGAAGTCTTTGCCATTCTGCCTCCAGCTGTATCTCACCATCTCCAGTACTACCTCTCAGTGCCTATATCACTTATCATCCAATCAAGGACATTTCCAAGCCAGAAAGGGGTTGTTATTAATAATAATTAATATTGTTATTAATAATATTGTTATTAATAACAATTAATAACTAAGTTGAAAAATCAGCTGCATTGTTCTGGCCACGCCTCCACGATCTGAAACCTGGACTAATGCACTAGCCTCTCTCTGGGTTCATAGCTGTCATTCTTACCTCTTGCTGCAGCCACTATGCTTTGAGAAAAGCAATACCTTACCAGCATGCTGAGAATAAAATACAAACTGCTGACTCCAGCCTGACCCTCCTTCGTGATAATCTCACGTGACAGTACTTTCCCCGCCCTCACTTCTCCCTACCCAGTGACCCTCCCAGAATATGCCAAGCTCTGTCCAGACTCAGAGTCCTTTTGTTTGTTGGCTTCTGCCTGAAATGCTCTTGTCTAGCTTTACGCATGGCTGACTCCTTTTTGTTTATCGGGTCTTGGCTTGATTTTTTTACCCATGTCCTTAAAGAGGCTTTCCTGAGGTCCATCGCAGCCCACCACCATTGATAGGTAATTCTATCACAGCACCGTATTGGTTTCCTTCCTAGTATTTAGCTCGCTCTGTACCTTTGTACTTTACACCTTTATACATTTACTTTGCTACTAAGGTGTGACATACAGGAGAGCTTCCGGAGCACGCTAATTAAGTGTTTAGCACAGTAGACGTGGACGTTGTAAACATTTCTGCGGCTACCAGCCAGATGCAGGCAAAGAACATTTCTAGCATCCCGGAGAGTCCCCTTACACACAGATAGCCGCTCATCCAATGCCTAACTCCAGGAATTAGTCTTGCCTGTCTCAATTGGTAAATATTTGTATCTTTGCATGTGGATTTTATGTTTCTCCCACTAGAGCATAAACTCCCTGAGGAAGGGAACTTGTTGATTTAGTTTGAAGCCCAGTGTCTAGCTCGGTTCTCACCCTTAACAATAATGATGCCTTTTCGTGTCAAACTCCTCCTTATCTTTAGACTCCATAGTAGCTCCCAAGTGAATCAGTAAATTTGGCAGAATCGAACTCAAGCATGGTGTGTGTGTGTCCACATACCGTCAAGGAACCGATTAAGAATTGCTCTTTGCTCCTGTCTCTTCTACCTGAGATGAGTTCTCGCAGACACTCCTGATTGGCAAAACTTTTCATAACAGGAAAGAATGAATCCACTTTCTTCTCTTTGTATTCCTGAACAAAACTCCTCGTTGAAACATAAGCTGTGGAGGAAGGACTGAAGACCAAATTTTATTCTAAGTAATATTTTAGTCAAGTACTGAGTTATGTTTCTAATGTAAAGAACCTTAAAATGAGGCCTTATCTGGTTTTAATTGGTTGAAATGAGGAAACTGATTAGAAGATAGGAAAAGGAGCTGAGTCCTTGGAGTTTGGTAACCATGTTCTTGCAATTTGTTACAATGCAGATGTAATCGATTATGACAAGTTTTATGAGGTTGTACAAGAACTCTTCGGTCCAGAAGTGAAGAGTCAAGATGTGAAAAGCTTTTACAGGAAACTCTGCAACAACCCCGATGTACCTATCGACTGGTGTGAGGTAGCATTTTTCATGTTTATCATAAGAAATCCAGGTATTGTTTCTCCTTGTTCAGAATAAATAATTTATCTAAGTGTGATTCCCACAAGGGTTAAGCCCACGGCGTGTATGTGGCATGTGTGAATGCCATTAAAGATGTGACCACTGTCCCTAACTGAACGTTAGTGAGACAGACAGAAGTTTCACTCTATTATTCATGGCTAACTCTTGAATACCTTTAGACGGAGCTGCCAAATGGAAGAAATATACATGCCATTAACAACAACCAATATGATAAATGCCTTCATTACATTCTCAAGGAGAGATCTTCCTTTTCAATAGTTTCAAAGCATACAAATATCATGTAAGAGAAGAAAAAGACTATGGTTGACCACCTCTACCATTTCCTGAGTCACTTCCTGTCTGTGCAGTTCTGTGTCCCTTCCACCATTGTCTGTTCTTGTATGAACGTAGAGACACATGTTTGGTTAAGTGATCTATGGACTATATATATATATCTCTATGGATCTACGGAAAAGGAGAAAGGAATGCCTCTGATCTTTGTTGAAACTCACAGAAGACTGCACTCTGTAGGTTTGTTTGTAAACCAGATTCTTCCTATTCTAAAAGGATTCGAGGTAACTTACAATTTAAAAAATTGCACACATGCTTATAAGCAATGGAAGTAATATTAAAAATTGCAGGCTCTTTCTCAAAAATCAGTAGATAGAGGGGCACCTGGGTGCCTCAGTCAGTTAAGTGTCTGACTCTTGATTTCAGCTGAGGTCATGATCCTCAGGGTTGTGAGATGGAACCTTGTGTCGGGCTCTGCACTGAGCATGGAGCCTGCTTGAGACTCTCTTCCTTCCACTCCCTCTGCCTCACCCCTGCTCAAAAAAAAAAAAAAAAAAAAAATCAGTAGATACAGTAAACAAAATGAAAAGCAAAGATGGAAAGGATTTGCCTATCATTTTTAACAAGCTGGTAGATGTCTATAAATAGAACTTTGGACCCAAGATATAGGAAAGACACATCTTGCCAACTATATACACATCACAAAGCTGTGCATGCATAAAAGTAAAAAAGACATTTCAGTAAACTCCAATATAAGAAAACTAGGAACCAATAATAAAAGATTGTCCAAACTCTAAGAACCGACCAAATAAAAAAAGAATTAGTTTTGGGGAAAAATTGTAAACAAAAAGCCTATTAAGCCTTTAAAGAATACATAATTCCTGCATTATATATAGTTTTGTACAACTTAAGAAAAGCCGATACGTTATCCCACTCATTTTATGAGACTGTAATAACATGAGCTGAACAGAGAAAAAATGCCAGGGAACGATAGGCCAATATTGATGCTGAAATCCTAAATAAAATTTTAACAAGTCAAATCCAGCAGTGCATTAAAAATTATTTCTGAGTAGAACTCATCCCAGAAAAGTAAGGGTAATTTAATATTAGAAAGTCCAGGAACATATTTCATTCAACATGTTAGAAGAGAAAAAAAATAATTTGATAACTTTGATTAGAAGTCAGCACGCTAAGGCCCACAGGTCAAACTGAACAGCCACGTGTTTTGCAAACAAGGTTTATCGGAACACAGAATACTCACCCATCTGTATACTCTGTGGCTGTGTCTGTGTTACAAGAACAGAAATGAATAATGTGACTGAGACTGAATGCTCTGTAAGTCAACAATATTTACTACCTGGCCCTTTTCAGGAAAAGTTTGCTGACTCCTGATCTTAAACTAACATAAAAAAATTTTTTGATAGAAATCTTGTAACCATTCCCGTTTTTACAAAGAAAAAAAAAAGTCTTAGCAGAATAAGAATGATGAACAATTTCCTGAATTTGGTAAAAGGTTGTGTTCATTTTCTGGAGCTGCTATAAAAAATGACCACTAATTTAGCAACTTTCCCCTGGGCTTTATTGACGTAGAACATTGTGTAAGTTTAGGTGCAGAATGTATTAATTTGTACATTTCTCTATGTCAAAATGGCCGCCTCCATAGGGTTAGCTGCCACCTCCTTCATGTCACATGATTACTGCTTCTTCTTTGTGGGGAGAGCATTAAAGATCTACTCTATTGGCAACTTGGAAGTACATCATGAGGCATTCTTTTTTACTTTTTTTTAAACTTTTTTAAAAAGAATTTTTATTTTTTTTATTAACATAATGTATTATTAGCCCCAGGGGTACAGGTCTGTGAATCGTCAGGTTTACACACTTCATAGCACATACCCTCCCCAATGTCCATAACTCCACCACCCTCTCCCTACCCCCCAAACCCCAGCAACCCTCAGTTTGTTCTGTGAGATTAAGAGTCTCTTATGGTTTGTCGGGAGATCCCATCTTGTTTCATTTATTTATTTATTCTTTCATCATGAGGCATTCTTAACCATAATTGCCATTCTGTACATTAGATCCCCAGAACACATCCATCTTGGAAGTCTGAACACATAATTGGAAGTTTGAACTCTTTGAACAACATGTCCCCTTTTCCCTGATAACCACCATTCTAGTCTCTGTTCCTATGAGTTCAGCTTCTTTTGATTCCTCATATAAGTGATATTATGTCTTTCTGTGTCTGACTTATTTTACTTAGCATAATGCTTACAAGGTCCACACGTGCTGTTGCAAATGCCAAGATTTATTTCTTTCTAAACTTCACAACTTCAGGAAACACACATTTACTATCTCACCATTTCCAGGGAGCAGGAGTCTGGACACAACTTAGCTGGGTCTTCTGCTCAAGGTCTCACAGGGCTGCAATCATGTTATTCTCATATGGAAACCCAACAAGTAAAGAATCTTCTTTCAAGCTCATTCCAGGGCTTGGCAGAATGCATTTCCTTGTTGTGTATGATGAAGGGACTCAGCTTTTTATTGGCTGGAAGCTGGAGACTAGAAGGTGCCCTCATGTTTCCAAGGCTGTCTGCAGTTCTTTGCCTTATGAAACACTACATAGGCAGTTCACAACTTCACTTCTTCAAGGCTTTCTGCACAGTCCCTGAGGACAGTCTTGTATAATGTAATATAATCATTGGTGAAATAATCCAGCACTTTTGCCTTATTCTTTTGATTAGAAGCAAGTCACAAGTTCTAGGCATACTCAAGGGATGAGGGTTCTGCAAAGGTGTGATGCACTGTTTGTGGGGGGAGGGGACTTACTTTAGGATGTGTTCTTCTTTTTTTTTTTTTTTTAAGATTTTGTTTATTTACTTGACAGAGATCACAAGTAGGCAGAGAGGCAGGCAGAGAGAGGGGGGGAAGCAGGCTCCCTGCTGAGCAGGGAGCCCGATGCGGGGCTCTATCCCAGGACCCCGGGATCATGATGTGAGCCAAAAGCAGAGAGGCCTTAATCCACTGAGCCACCCAGGTGCCCCTAGGATGTGCACTTCTAACCAGAAGTCTCTAGAAACCTCTTTAATCAAGGGTCATATTTAATGATAAAATAGTAGGAACAGTCCAGCGCCTGGGTGGCTCAGTGGGTTGAGCCACTGCCTTTGGCTCAGGTCATGATCTCAGGGTCCTGGAATCGAGCCCTACATCGGGCTCTTCCCTCGGCGGGGAGCCTGCTTCCCTCCCCCTCTCTCTCTGCCTGCCTCTTGGCCTACTTGTGATCTCTGTCAAATAAATAAAATCTTTTAAAAAAGTACTAGGAACACTCTCATTCAAGTTAAGAGCAAGAAAAGGATGCCTATTATCTTGACTGCTCTTCAGTACTTTACTGGAGATTGTAAGCAATGAAAAGACAGAACAAACAAACAAATAAATAAGATGTATAGATCAAGGACAATGAATCGTGACTGCCAAGCTTGCTTCTTTTTCTTTCTCTCCCTCCTTCTCTTCCTTCCTTCTTTCCTTTTTTCTTTTCCATTGTTTTTTTAGAGCCTGTTTCGGTCGAGCTTGCCTTTAGAGCGCTACATTCAATGGTCAATTTTCCAGTGTGTCTTGGGTTTTCAGCAGCAGGTTTCTGAGAGTTGCCGTGCGGTTACCTGAATTCTATACAGTGATGACCTATTTTTCTGGAAGGATCATGAGTTAATGTTTGTGTTGCTAAAATTAGAGGGAATGTTAGTCATTTTGTCAGAATCCACTACAGAGAACTTGAGAGTAACTGCTGGGTATTACCTGAGGAAAGGTTGGGCCAGGACCTGAAGAGGCCCCCTGATTGAAAGGCACAGGTAAAACGAGACAGCTGTATTGGTAATACGGCCAGAGAATGATGGGGAAATGTTGGATTTATCCTTAGTGAAGGTCCAGCGGCACAAAATATCGAAGAAGCTTTGCTAGGAAAGACCCTCATTGGAAATGGAACCCTTAGAAACTCTAGACTGCTGCACTGCCCAAAACACTTGCCCCTACCCACAGGAGGCTACTGAGGCCTGGAAATGTAACTAGTCTCAACGGAGATGTGCTATAATTATTGAATACACACTGGATTTCAAAAATGTAATACATAAAGGTGGTGTAAAATGGCTCTCTAGGAACTTTTTATATTGGTTACATGCGGAAATTATATTTTAGACACATCAGGCTAAAAATGTATTATTAAATGGTGCCTGGATGGCTCAGTTGGTTAAGCCTCTGCCTTCAGTTCAGGTCATGATCCCAGGTTCTTGGGATAAAGTACCGCATCGGGCTCTCTGCTTTGCAGGGAACCTGTTTCCCCCTCTCTCTCTGCCTGCTGCTCCCCCAGCTTGTGTTCTCTCTCTCTCAAATAAATAAATAACATCTTTTTTAATAAATACAATTAAATTAATTCACTCTTTTTACATTTTTAATGTGGCTACTAGAAAAATTTAAAGTTATATATATGGCTCTCGTTATGTTTTTATTGGACAGCGGAGAAAATGTATAAATAGACATAGAAGGAATTTGCCCTGATCAGCAAAGATGGATTTTTGCTGGCAAACGACTGAAAGATAGACAGACCACGTCCCACAGAAAGAGTCCAACTTTGTTTTTTAGGAACAGTTCCAGAAAGAATAAGTAGACATTTGGCATTGTTCTCTAAGAACACAAGAATAAGAGAAAAAAGTTTAATATAGTGTGTTTAGGGGCGCCTGGGTGGCTCAGAGGGTTAAGCCTCTGCCTTCGGCTCAGGTCATGATCTCAGGGTCCTGGGATCGAGTCCCACAGCAGGCTCTCTGCTCAGCAGGGAGCCTGCTTCCTACTCTCTCTCTCTCTGCCTGCCTCTGTACCTGCTTGTGATCTCTGTCTGTCAAATAAATAAATAAAATCTTTAAAAATATATATATATATAGTGTGTTTAAACATCAGAAGACCTAAGAAAATGATAACAATTAGCCACCATGATCAGAAATGCTCATTCTGAAGAATGTGACTTCAAATTCTTTACTCTCAACTGGTTCTACGGATAAGTCAGATGTGCAAAATATCCCTTTTTATTTGAGCAAAATTATAAATAGAGGCCCATACATCAAATATGTAAAAGTTTTTAAATTCTAAGTTTAGCAATTGTTAAATTAAGTAGGTTCTGTCCTCCAATTTTGACACACATGCCTTAGTAATGTCCTGGAAGTCCAAGTGAGAATTTAAAATTCTAGTACTTTGTAGTTTCATATCGAAACAGGGAGACAAGGGGAGAGTTAGGCCTGGCCTGTTCTCCTTCTTTGTGTGTGTGTGTGTGTGTGTGTGTGTGTGTCTGTGTGTATTTATATATAAGGATATAATATAAACATATACTCCGGGACTTCGGGATCATGACCTGAGCCAAAGGCAGTCGCTTAACCAACTGAGCCACCTAGGTGCCCCATATATGACATATATATTAACAAAAGCCCTTCATCATACAAAGATTAGCTTAAGAAATCCAATGAATAGTAAGACAGTCAGAGTTTTAAGAAATCAAATGAACGATAAGACAGTGAGTAATTTTGTGGGAATACAGAAATAGCTGTCTTTTTCCTAAAGGTTGTAAGTGTACAAAATAAACATGTTTTCTCAAGGATCTAGGCTCAATCACACTGTGTAAATCCTTTGGATACTGTCCCATCTACTCATAACTTGAATTCTGTCACTAAACTTGGAGTAGCAATAATTTTGAGAATCCACATATCCTCACTGTTCTCAATTTTTTAATGAACATTTCTCACGTGCAATGGTTCATGTACTTGAATTTCTAATGTAATATTTCTGGATGACCAAAAATATGAAAATGAGTGTATAATGAGTAATTCATATCAACATCAAATAATTTATGCATTTCAAGAAACAACAGAAGTCTGTTCATATTATATTACACACTTGGATTCAGAAAACCAATGCTCTAAAAATGTCCCAGGAGGCCAACAAAGGAGACACGGTCAATCCACTTATGTGAGAACCTGGCCTCCATGTTCTCAGTTTTGGAGAGAGAGAATTATGTTACAAATGTTTTGTTGTATGTAAACAGAACACTTCTTTGTCCTTAAAATAAATGGATGAAGGAATAAGTAAGGAACCCCAGACTGCTTCATTGTGTAGGTGAGGAATTAGAGCCCCGTTCTTTTCCACGTCTACCCCCTCTTTCTCCGTCTCCTTCCCCTTCTGGTTAGAACATCCTAATTATCTTGCATTTGTCTTTTTTCGGACACCTCCTATGTTCTCATCTACTCTCCTCAACAGCCCCTCCCCACCACGTAGACTGAGGCGGGCGATGTTTTGCAATAATAAAGATGAGGGAAATGAAACACAGAAAGGTTAATGGACTTACCCAAAGCCACAGCGAAAATGGGTTTTGGTCCTGGCGCTGAGACTTTCTCCTTCTGTCTGTACTAATTTCATATGACATTATTCTGTTGTATCACCTGGGTTCTTCTCTTCATAAATCACACGCAAGTTTAATAGAAACACTTGTGAGCAGCCTCTGTAAACTGTATATACATGAAGAAAAATGAGGTTTAAGAAAATATTGCAGGAAACATCTCCTTCTATTGTTCTGTCATTCTCCTCACAAACTATCTGTGTCAATGCTCCTAAGAGGCATTTCTATTCCAAGCGGTGTGACCTAACCTTTCTAACCTTCATATTCAACACCTGTAAAATGGAAATTCAGGGCTGGGAGACTAACTTTGTCTCAGAACAGATTACCATTTCTTAAAAAAATCAGCCACTGTTAACCTTATCAGGTAAGAAGAACTGGGTTTATTCTTTTAAAGTCAGGCACGAATGTAAAAAACTGATTCTTTTTTTAAAAGATTTTATTCATTAGAGAGCAAGTGAGCCCAAGCAGGGTGGGGAGACGGGCAGAGGGAGGAGAAGCAGACTCCCTGCTGAGCAGAGAGCCCAATGTGGGGCTCCATCCCAGGATGCCAGGATCATGACCCAGGACACTTAAACAACCGAGCCACCCAGGCGCCCCAAAACTGATTCTGAATACAAACCTCTTTGTTGTAGAAATGCCATAAAAAGGCGTACTTTCTTTCTCTAGATTTCATATTCAAGTGCACTTGGAAAAAATGAACGTTTATAGAATAATGAAACCTTGTAACTCAACTAAAACATCACCTAGACCTTTCTTTTCAATCTATAAGGAGAAAAATTAGATGTAAAGAGATCCAAGGAAATGTGATGGTATTAAGTTTATAAAACTAGTCAGTGCTAATTTTGGTAGAGATACAATCCACTTTTCCTACAATACAATGTTAGTCTGCATTTCCAGTGGGCAATTCATAAACACATTTTTTCCTAGGAGCCAACTCAAATTAATTTTTAAAAGAGGCATGCAACACCACATGGGTGCCTACAACTCTATTCTCCCCAAAGTGATTTTAAGTGAATTATTATAAATCTAAAACTGTATCTGCTAACTTCAAAAGTTTTTTTTTTTTTTTTAAGATTTTATTTATTCATTTGAGACAGAGAGAGAGCTAGACAGAGAGTGAGACACCATGAGCAGGGGGGAGAAGCAAGCTCCCCGCTGAGCAGGGAGCCTGATGCAGGGCTCCATCCCAGGAGCCAGAGATCATGACCTGAGCCAAAGGCAGTCACTTAGCCAACGGAGCCACCAAGGCTCAAAAGTATTTTTAAAATACTCCAGGGTAGATTAAAAAATAGGTTGACACCTTGCAGGTTTTTATTTTCTTCTATCTGCTTTTTATTTCCTTTGAATGTTTTACATGTTCCTTATGTAATCTGGGGAAAAAAGTGTAGTTTAATAAATGAATCACTTAAAGCATGGAGCAAGTCCTTTAAATAACATAGTTAACAAAAATTAATACTCTAATGCATTATTAACACTAGTTATAAAGTATTCCAGACATGTCACACGCACAACGACTCATCTGAAATTTAAATTGTTGAAAGAGAAATTTGAGATCTTTGAGGCTATAATTCATCATAGGAAATATGTTTTCTGCTCTTTAAAAACATTGTCTGAGGGCGCCTGGGTGGCTCAGTGGATTAAGCCGCTGCCTTCGGCTCAGGTCATGATCTCAGGGTCCTGGAATGGAGCCCCGCATTGGGCTCTCTACTCAACTGGGAGCCTGCTTCCCTCTCTCTCTCTCTCTCTCTGCCTGCCTCTCTGTCTACTTGTGATCTCTCTCTGTCAAATAAATAAATAAAATCTTAAAAAAAATTGTTTGATTAAAACATTTCCTTTCAAAACATAAAGCTGTTTGGTTTTGTTGACTGTTTCCTTTGCTGGGCAAACTGTTTATCTTGATTAAGTCCCATTAGTTCATTTTAACCCTTGCTTCCCTTGCCTTCAGTGATGTTTCTAGGAAGAAGTTGCTGCAGCTGAGTTCAAAGAGGTTGCTGCCTGTGTTCTCCCCTAGGATTTTGATGCATTCCTGTCTCACATTGAGGTCTTCCACCAGTTTTGAGTCCATTTTGTGTGGGGGGTAAGGAAATGGTCCAGTTTCATTCTTCTGCATGTGGCTGTCCAATTTCCCCAACACTATTTGTTGAAGAGACTGTCTTTTTTCCATTGTATATTCTTTCCTGCTTTGTCAAAGATTAGTTGACCATAGAGCTGATGGTCCATTTCTGGGCTCTCTTATTCTGTTCCATTGATCTATGTGTCTGTTTTTGTGCCAGTACCATGCTGTCTTGATGATTCCAGCTTTGTAATAGAGCTTGAAGCCTGGAATTGTAATGCTGCCAGCACTGGTTTTCTTTCTCAACATTTCTCTGGTTGTTCAGGGTCTTTTCTGGTTCGATATAGATTTTAGGTTTATTTGTTCCATTTCTTTGAAAAAAATTGATGGTATTTTGATAGGGATTGCATTAAATGTGTAGATTGCTCTAGGCAGCATAGAAATTTTCACAATGTTTGTTCTTCCAATCCACAAGCATGGAACATTTTTCAATTTCTTTGTGTCTTCCTCAATTTCTATCATGAGTATTCTTAGTTTTCTGAGTACAGAGTCTTTACCTCTTTGATTAGATTTATTCCTAGGTATCTTATGGCTTGGGGTGCAATTGTAAATGGGATCAACTCCTTAATTTCTCTTTCTTCTGTCTTGTTGTTGCTGTATTGAAATGCAACTGATTTTTGTGCTTTGATTTTCTATCCTGCCACTTTCCTGAGTTCCTGTATGAGTTCTAGCAGTTTGGAGTAGAGTGTTTGGGTTTTCCACATAAATTACCATATCACCTGCAAAGAGAATTTGACTTCTTCTTTGCTGATTCGGATGGCTTGTATTTCTTTTTGTTGCCTGATTGCTGAGCTAGTGCTATATCGAATAGGTGGTCATAGTGGATATCCCTGTCATGTTTCTGACCTTAAGGGGAAAGCTCTCAGTTTTTCACCATTGAGAATGATATTCATTGTGGCTTTTTCACAGATGACTTTGATGATATTGAGGTATGTACCCTCTATCCCTCCACTGTGAAGAGTTTTGATCAAGAAAGGATGCTGTACTTTGTCAAATGCTTTTTCAGCATCTGTTGAGAGTATAATATGTTTCTTATTTCTTTTTTTAATGAACTGTATCACAGTAATTTATTTGCAGATGTTGAACCCACCTTGCAGCCCAGGAATAAATCCCACTTGGTCGTGGTGAGTAATCCTTTTGATGTACTGTTGGATCCTTTTGGCTAGTATTTTGGTGAGAATTTTTGGATCCAAGTTCATCAGGGATATTGGTCTATAATTCTCCTATTTGATGGAGTCTTGGTCTAGTTTTGGGAATCAAGGTAATGTTGATCTCATAAAATGAGTTTGGCAGTTTTCCTTCCACTTCTATCTTTTGGAACAGTTTCTGGAGAATAGGTATTAATTCTTCTTTAAATGTTTGGTAGAATTCCCCTGGGAAGCTGGTCTTTTGGTACCAGTTGAGACCTGATTTGTGACCCAGAATGTGATCTATTCTGGAGAATGTTTCATGTGCACTAGAGAAGAATGTGTATTCTGTTGCTTTGGGATGGAATATTCTGAATATATCTGTGATGTCCATCTGGGTCCAGCAGGTCATGTAAAGCCTTTATTTCCTTGTTGATCTTTTGCTTAGATGATCTGTCCATTTCAGTGAGGGGAGTGTTAAATCCCCTACTATTATTATATTATTGTTGATGTGTTTCCTTGATTTCCATTATTAATTGGCTTATATAATTGGCTACTCCCATGTTAGGGGCATAGATATTTAAAATTGTTAGATCTTGTTGTTGGACAGAAAATTTAAGTATGATATAGTGTCCTTCCTCACTTCTTATGATGGTCTTTGGCTTAAAATCTAATTTGCCTGATATAAGGATTGCCACCCCAGCTTTCTTTTGATGACTTAGGATGGTAAATTGTTTTCCACCCCCTCACTTTAAATCTGGAGGTGTCTTTGGATCTAAAATGAGTCTTTTGCAGAAATCATACTGATGGGTCTTGTTTTTAATCTGTTCTGATACCCTGTGTCTTTTGATTGGGGCATTTAGCCCTTTTACATTCAGGATAATGACAGAAAGATATGAATTTAATGTCATTGTATTGCCTGTAAGTTGACTGTTACTATATATTGTCTCTGTAGGACTGGTTTGGTGTTTGCAAATTCTTTTCATTTTTGTTTGTCCTGGAAGCTTTTTATTTCTCCTTCTGTTTTCAATGACAGTCTAGCTGGATATAGTATTCTTGGCTGCATTATTTTTCTCATTTAGTGCTCTGAATGTATCATGTCAGTCCTATCTGGCCTGCCAGGTCTCTGTGGATAGGTCTGCTGCCAACCTAATATTTCTACTATTGTAGGTCACAGACATCTTGTCCTGAGCTGCTTTCAGGATTTTCTCTTTGTCTCTGAGACTTTTAAATTTTACTATTAGATGATGGGGTGTTGACCTATTTTTATTGATTTTGAGGGTGAGTTCTCTGTGCCTCCTGGATTTTGATGCCTGTTTCCTTCCCCAAATTAGGGAAGTTCTCCACTATAACTTTCCTCAATATACCGTCTGCCTCCCTCTCTCTTTCTTTCTGGGATCACAATTACTCTTTCTTTCTGGGATCACAATTACTCTAATATTGTTTCATCTTATGGTATCACTTATTTCTTGAATTCTCCCCTTGTGATCCAGTAGTTGTTTGTCACTTTTTCTCTCAGCTTCTTTATTCTTCATCATTTGGTCTTCTATATCTCTCATGCTCTCTTCTGCCTCATTTATCCTAGCAGTAAGAGCCTCCATTTTTTTTTATTGCACCTCCTTAATAGCTCTTTTGATTTCAACTTGGTTAGATTTTGGTTCTCTAGTATCCAGAAAGGGATTCTCTAGTATCTTCCATGCTTTTTTCAAACATGCCTAGTATCTTTATAATCATCATTCTGAACTCTAGTTCCAACATCCTACTAAGGCTCATTATGTTCCTAGTGGCTGGTACTGCCTTTTTTTCTTTTTTCTGAGGTGAGTTTTTCCACTTTGTCAGGTTGTCCAGGGAAGAACAGATGAATGAAAGAACAAAATGTTAAAAAGGTAACAACAACTCCAGAAAAATATAAAATATAAATATAAATATAAGTGGAAATATATATATATATATATATATATATATATATATACACACACACACACATACATACATACATATATATATCTCAAGGCTGGTGAATTGTAAGAGCCACACACTTGATTTGCAGTGTATAATGGTCCGTTAGAAGAAACTGCCTCCCAAAATTTTAAAGGAAAAAAATATATATATACACAAAAATAAGGGTAAATATGATGAAGGGATGGAATAGGACTATAAAGATGAAAATTTAAAAGATTTTCTTTAAAGATTTTATTTATTTATTTGACAGAATGATTACAAGTAGGCAGAGAGGCAGACAGAGAGAGAGGGAAGCAGGCTCCCTGCTGAGCAGAGAGCCCGAAGCGGGGCTCAATCCCAGGACCCTGGGATCATGACCCAAGCTGAAGGCAGAGGCTTTAACCCACTGAGCCACCCAGGTGTCCCGAAAATTTAAAAGATTTTTAAAAAGGAATTTATAAGATATAAAGTTGGGGAAAATAAATAAATAAATAAATAAATAAAATTTTTAAAAGGAGAGAATGTGATCAGGCAGGAGAGTAGAACAAAGCTATACACTAGATTTAGGGTATATTTGGGTCTGTTAGAAGAAACTGTATCCCAAAACTTTAAGGAAATATATATATATATATATATATATATATATGTTAAATACAGTGAATGGATAGCATATGACTATAAAATTGGAAATTAGAAAAAAGATTTTAAACAAGGTGTTGAAACAATATTTGGTTAAAATAGGAAAGAGGAAAAAATTTTCAAAAATAAGAAAAGAGGGGCGCCTGGGTGGCTCAAAGGGTTAAGCCTATGCCTTCGGCTCGGGTCATGATCTCAGGGTCCTGGGATCAAGCCCCGCATTGGGCGCTCTGCTCAGTGAGGAGCCTGCTTCCTCCTCTCTCTCTCTCTCTCTCTCTGTCTGCCTCTCTGCCTACTTGTGATCTGTCTGTCAAATAAATAAATAAAATTTAAAAAAAAATAAGAAAAGAAAAAATCAAGTTTTAAAAATTTAGCTTTGAAAGACTAAAGAATCATGGGGAGGAAAGCCATGAATTCTAGGTGCTGCCTTCCACTAGACTAGAATTCCTCAGTTCTCACTAATCAGTGAACTTGGTCTGGCTGGCTGTTCCTGCGGATCTTCTCTCCGGGAGACGCCTGCTGCGCCACTCTCAGGTGTGCTTGCCTGAGGCCAAACTGCACCGCCCTTGCCAGGGCCCGCGCTAAGCGATCCGGAGCTTTTGTTCCCTGAGCGCTTTCCGTACCGCTGTGGAGCACGGGAATGAAGATGGCGCTGCCCACTCTTGGGCGGAGGAGCCCAGAGCTCAGGGCCACACTCCTCAGTGCGCCCTCGGCGAAAAGCCATCAGTCCCTCTCCCTGGTCTCTGGCCGTGCTCCGAGCTCACCCCGCCTGTGACTCAGTGTTTCTGTCTCTGGCATGTGGCCCCGTTTGGAGTCTCCCCAAACCCCGCAGGTTCCTGCTGCGCTGCTTCTCCCAGAGCAGGAAGGGGAGTCTCCCTGGACCTGCCACTTGTGGCGTCGCTGCTCGAACAGCTGTGGTTCGGCTGCCTCGGGTTGTGATGTAAGGTAACCCTGAGCCGAGAGCTCCCTGCTCAGCTCCGTCTCTACCTCCGGCTTCCCCGCTCCGACACCTGGGAGCTCTGCTGCACTCAGACACCCCCGGTCTTCCTGGGACCCCGCGGGTCCTGAGACCACACTGTCCCTGCGAGGGCTCCACGCCCTGCTTAGCCTCTGGAGCGACGTCCCTCCGCGGAGCTGATTTCTGAAAGTGCCGACTTCGGGCGCTGCTCTACTGCTTGCTGTTAAATGGCTGACGGAGGGCCCCCCCCCCCCCCCACCGTCTCTCTCCATCCACCGCCTCGGATTCACTTCTCCACAAGTCCTACCTTCCAGAAATGGTCACTTTTCTGTTCAGAGAATTGCTGCTGCTCTTTTCTTTGATCTCCTGTTGAGTTTGTAGGTGTGCAGAATGGTTGGGTAACTATCTCAGCTGAATTCCTTGGAACAGAGGAAATTTAGGTCTGCTTCTCCTCCGCCATCTCGCTCCTCTGACCCATCCAGGTACTTTCTTATCTTCCTATTTACTAAGTAATCTAGTCATGATTTCCTCATTTGATTCTGACACCAAGGTGTGAGGTTGGGGTTATTATTTTTTACAGGTGGGGAAACTCAGGCACAGAGAAATTAAGAAACGCCCCTGAAGTCATGTGACTAGTAGGTCTAGAACCTGGCTTTAGACCCAAGCGCTAGTCAAAAGAACCAATATAGCCTGTCAAAGGAGCGCCTTCCACATCTGTTCTCAGACACTTAACAGATATGCTGTTCCTATGTCTATAAGAATTACTGCAGAATTGCAGATTGAGTTAAATAACTATCTGTAAACTGCTTTCACAGTATAAGTATTGTAGACATACAGAACGTTATCTCAAATTCAGTAATAATACATATGGTGTGCAATTCTATGACCCTGAGAAACCCTGGAATTCATTAACACAGAAATTATCATTTTTAACATCATCAATTTACATTATTATCTAAAAATTTGCCTCACTGTAGTCTGGAGTTAAATTGGTTGCAAGCATTTGCCATGTTTTTGTTGTATTTTACGCAGGGAATGTAAATCATACTGAATTGCACCTTATTTTATTTTATTTTTTAATTCAAGAGTTTCATTTTCTTTTAAAAAGATTTTATTTATTTATTTGGCAGAAAGAGATCACAAGTAGGCAGAGAGGCAGGCAGAGAGAGAGGAGGAAACAGGCTCCCTGCTGAGCAGAGAGCCCGACTGGGCCTTGATCCTAGGACCCTGAGACCATGACCTGAGCAGAAGGCAGAGGCTATAACCCACTGAGGCACCCAGGCGCCCCCTGAACTGCACTTTAAAAATGAGGATATGATAGGCAGAATTCTAAAGGTGCCCCTTCCAAGATCCCATGCCCTGGTTATTCAATCACACACTAATTTAGCTACTGCTACAAAAGGATTTTGCAGTTGCTAATCAGCTGAATTAAAGTAGGGATATTATCTGGGATTATCTGCAGTGGGATGGGGGGCAGTGTGGTATTTGAAGGGCCATTGCTGGTGTGAGACAGAGGACCCATGTCCTAAGACAGAAGAGAGGCCTCTGGGCAGAACCAGCAGGGAAACAGGGACCTCAGGCCAACAACCTGAATGAACGTAGAGCCAATTCTTCCCCAAGTCTTCAATAAAGAACCCGTCTCTGCTGACATCTGAATTTTAACCCATCAAGGCCCATGCTGGCCTTCTATGGAACTGTGAGCTAATACATGGGTGTTGTTTTAAGTCACTATGTTTGCAGACCTTTGTTTTGGTAGCCACGGAGAACTAACAGAGGGGAAAGTGTCAAAGTTCAAGAAGAGTGTATCTACTGTTACAACCACCAAAACCAAATGTGGCTCTAAGAGGAATTCAAATTCCATAGCAGTGAGAGGAGTTACAACGCTTGGAGCAGCAATGTTGAGACAGAAACGAAAGAAAGGGACTAAGGATTATTTTCTGTAATTGCTTTCGGTTTGTTGTATTTTTTTTTTTAAGATGTGAAATATTTTTTTTAAAGTAGGCTCTATTCCCAACATGGGGCTTGAACTCACAACCCCAAGATCAAGAGTCATATGCTCCACCGACTGAGCCAGCCAGGTGGCCCTAAAGATTTGAACAGGCCAGTAGGAAGTCAAAAGAATGCTAGTGAGAAGTGATAATAGCGGGAGAGGTGACAAGCTCGGAGGATGGCATCAAGGGGATGGAACCCAGAGAACAGGTGGAGAGATTTAGAAAGCAGAAATATTTTCCTCTGCAAGGGAAATTTTCCTTCTTCTATAGGAAGAAAGGATGTTGGTTTTGTAACTAGGGTGACAAGAATGCCAAGGAGGCTCTTGTCTGGTGGCTTGCCCTGTCATCTGGAGTGGGAGGGGGGTCAGCTGTTGAGAGTGACAATGAAGGGGGTGCATGTGTGGGACAGGAGCGCCTCAGGTTTGACTCTATTGCTGGGCACCACCAATGGGATCGCCTAGGGAAGCATGGGGGGGGCTCCTGAATATGGGGGGCCTCCAATGGGTGATTTTCTCAGAGGCTGATCAGCCACAGGGGCACAGGTATAAGACACACAGGTGGTCCTGTTACCCCGCAGTGGGGGGTGGGGGGGGTGCTTTCCAGGACAGTGCAGCGGTGGGAAAGGAAGGACCGTTGTGGGGATATGTGGCTGAGGCGACACGCCCCCAATTCTGAACTGGGTAAGAAAGGACTCACGGGCTACAGGGACCTGTTGGATTAGGAGGACAAGAAGCTGCATTTCCCTCCCAGTTCTGACTGGCTGGCTGGCCCTATAAACTTCTCTCAGTGACGCTCCCCTGCACTCTCCTGCACCATCCACTCAGTGCAGCACCTGCCCGACTAGCCTTTTTTTTATGAGCAGAACGGGTTCCATCCCCAAGTGCACTGATGGTTTTAAAGCACTATCCCCAAAGAGAGGCCAGTTTTCTCATGAGTGGTTGTGGTCTTGATATAATTTATTATTATTTTCCCTCTCTTCCATGCAGCCTTCTTAACCTAGGCTAATAATGATAGTTATAGCTAATATTTGTCTTAAACAATTCTTATGTGCCAAAGTGCAAAATGCTTTACACATGTCACCTCATTTAGACATCAGTTAAAAAAAAAAAAAGAATCTTGTGCCTTTATTCTACTAACGAGGAAACTGAGGCACAAGGGGTTGAAGGTGTTTATCAAGTGCTGAACGCCAAGTAGTTGTAGAGCTGGAACTCAAACACTGGGCTGTCTGATTCCACAGCGCATGCTCTTTGCCAGAAGGCTAAACCCTGAGTTCAAATGACACAGTGCTAAGGTGCAAACCAGAGAGGCCTGGGTGACTCAGCCGGTTAAATGCCCAACTCTTGATCTCAGCGTAGGTCCTAATCTCAGGGTCATGAGTTGGAGCCCTGCATTGGGCTCCATGGAGCCTACTTAAAAAAAAAAAAAAAAAATCAAGTTGCCGACCAATACATGACTGCTAAATGGCTATTATACCAGTCAGTGAGAATGAGAAAACCAGTGACACAAAATTCCTGTCCATTCCAACAGAGGTCTACTGAAAGCCCTCTTTCTCTCTTCTCAATCCTTCCCCAAAGCACAAGATGCTAAATCCACAGGTTTTGTGTGTATGGCAGAAGAGCCATGATTTCTGAAAAGATAAAATTTTGCTGGTGGGAAGAAGGGAAAACACGAGAGAGAATGTTTAGATCGCCTCGATCTTCCCACAGTGAAATCTAATCATAGAAAGTGATTAGGGCCGTCCTTGTGAGGCCCGCACGTGGGGGAAGATAAAGGAGGAAGTAATACCATTTGTGATGTCGCTGATGAAGAGACGTAGGTTAACATTAGTTGCTCAACTGCCAAGTAGCATCAAAATAAACCAATGTCATTTTAAAAAGCTAATACATGAGAGACTGTGGACTCTGAAAAACAATCTGAGGGTTTTGAAGGGGCAGGGGGTGGGAGGTTGGGGGTACCAGGTGGTGGGTATTATGGAGGGCACGGATTGCATGGAGCACTGGGTGTGGTGCATAAACAATTCTGTTACGCTGAAAATAAATTTAAAAAAAATTTTGGAAAAAAAAGCTAATATATGGCTGGTTTTGATTATTTTCAGTCGACTTGTTCTTGAGATCCTTTACACCAAAAGCGTGGCCCCTCATGAGGAGCTCATTAGAAATGCAGACTCTCTGGCCCCACCCCAGACCAACTAAATCGGAATCTGCACTTTAAAAGGATTCCCAGTGGTTTGTACATACGTTAATGTTCGATTCACCACAGTTCATTCCTTCATTCACTGACCAGCGCTAACTAGGCTCACCTGTATGAGAAATAATTGTGTCCTTCATTTATGAGAATTTTACTTCTGCTTATTCACAAAACAACTGAAGAACAGCTATCTTATTTTTCAAATTCCTTGGAATTACAGAATTTGACAGTTTATCTACAAATAAAGAATACTCTTCCTCCTTGGGATTCTCTCATAGTAATTTATTTTCATGCAGTGCCTAGAGAGTAGCATTTGGAACAGTTAAATAGAGAAACTATACTATCTCTTAAATGCCAAAACTCCCCTTAGTAGGGATGAAAAAACTTGCCCAGGAAGATTTATGGAAAATGGGTAGGAATGGCCAAATTCAATGTCAAGGTTCTCAGTGGGGACCCTGTCTGATGAAGGCTGATTTGATTGCCAAACAAAAATGTTAGCTCCTAAAGGAACTGTGAGTCTGAGCAAAGACACCAGCCTGGTACACCAGTTCATCCATCAGAAAGAAGAATTAGCAACTGTGTAGAAATCACAAGCCATCAGCATAGGATGTGTTGAATATAATTAGCTGCTTTCTCTTGCTATGGGCAATGCCCAGGCATTTAGAAAGCAAGGTGTTGACCACTCATCCAAATTAAACTTTAACTTCAACTAATATCAAACCTGTTACGTTACAACCAATTTTGAGATACTGCACATGTTTATATGCGTGTTGTTTGGCATTTTAGATCTTTGGATACTTCTCCTCTGAAGAAGATTCTCTTGCTTCCCAGATGGATGAAGAAAATTTGGTTTTCCTTATTTCCAGAAAACAGCGAGTTGTAATTTCAGGTGATATTTTTAATTTCCTTTCCAAATGAATATGGGTTTTAACATTTTCTCAAAAAAAATTGGGAGCTGAAGACAGAAATTACCCCTGCAGTTGAAAATAGCCCAGGTTGGGGGGAGCCAAAGGAGAGGGAGTGGTGGTAGCTTGGAACAGGACAGTGTTCTTAACCTTCCTTTCATTAGTTTGTCATTTTACTGTTTTCGTGTTTGTTTCAGTATAAGGGTTCCTAAGGAGTCTTTTAGACATTTTTTCCCTGATTGCACCCCCTGCACTCCTCCCCAACTCCGTAACACTTTAATATGTCGGATGTACTATGTATCTGTTTACGTAAGTTTGTGTATCTGTGCTTTATACACAAAAAGAGCAAGACTCATTTACGTCCCCCAAGAACCAGTCTTCACCCCCTTGAGGACTTTCTTTTGTCTTTTGAGAATACATGGATTAGGCTGATCACACTGGAGTATGAGATCTGTCCATTTGCTTTTCGAAGAGCTTACAATTATGAAAACTGATCACGCTGGATCACGCTGATCACGTTCAGCACATAGGCAAAAAACCAACCAAACAAACAAAAAACCATGAAGGAATCAGGTTTTTTTTTTTTTCCAAGACATTCAAAAACAAACAAAAAAATCCTTAATAACAACATTAAGGTGGTTTTATTCTCTTATGCCCCAAAGCCTGAGATCATATTAGGCTTTTACTCTGTGTAAATCATGATTGTGACTGTTCAAAGAAAGGATTCCTGAGAGATGTGGAAATCTCAAAATGGAATGATTCCAAAAGATGTTTGCAAAACTTGTTCTCTGCAAAATATGTGGCAGGAACATGAGTATATATATACATTTTCTCTAGGATTCATGCACCACATTGATTTGGAAAGTGTCATAAATTCAGATTAGTATCTCCAGGGCTGATGATAAAGCAATAAGATGTCCACTGACAGATGAATGGATAAAGAAGATGTGGTTCATATCTACGATGGAATATTACTCAGCCATCAAAAAGGATGAATACTTATCATTGATATTGACTTGGATGGAACTGGAGGGCATTTTGCTGAGTGAAATAAGTCAGTCAGAGAAAGACAATTATATGGTTTCACTCATATGTGGAATATATAAAACAACGCAGAAGATCATAAGGGAAGGGAGGGAAAATGGAAAGGAAGGAACTCAGGGAGACAAACCATGAGAGACTCAACTCTAGGAAACAAATTGAGGGAAGGTGGGTGATGGGCATGAAGGAGAGCACATGAGGTGATGGGCACTGGGTGTTCCATGCAACTGAGGAATTATTGAACTCTACATCTGAAACTAATGAGGTACTGTATGCTGGCTAATTGAGTTTAAAAAAAAAATTAGTGCTAAGAAAAACAACAGGTGCTGAGTTTTATGGTTTCATCTGCCTTTTCAGCAAAAAAGTAAAAAGTTTCTTTGCTTACTCTTTTCTTTTAAACACAGACCTAACAAATGAGTTTCAGGATCTTGACTGCTGGGAATTGAAATGCTTATTATGTTGTTGGCAGGTAGTAGAAGACGGGATGTGATTAAATGCATTGTCAAGGTCCCTCAGCTGGATTTACTAATCACAGCTTCTCAGAAAGGATTGATAACAGTCTTTAACAGCCAGGTAATTTGACAGCTCGGATCCCCCCTCCCCCCTCGTCACTTCCTCCTCCCATTCACGTGTTCCTTTGTTCATTCCCTCCTTCTCGGTCGTCTATGCACTGTGCATACTTACCAGCTGCAACAGCAAACATAAACATATTTCAGAGTGATTCCAAAAAAATAAAGACAGATGTTGCTAAAAAGAGAGGATTGCGGAGCCCTGGAGCAATTTTTGAGATTTTGGTAACTGCATTTGGCAGTGTTCCTCAGGGAGTTTTTTTGTTTTTGTTTTTTTTTAATAGTTATTTGTTTAAGAGAGAGACAGCACGAATGGGAGGGTCAGAGGGGCAGGGAGAGAGAATCTCAAGCCGACTCTGTGCTGAGCATGAACCCAGACACAGAGCTCTATCCTAAACCCTGAGATCATGACCTGAGCTGAAAGCAAGAGTTGGAAGCTTAACGGACTGAGCCACCCAAGCGTTCCTCAAGGAGTCTCACCAAACCATGTGGCATCAGCATAATTATAGGATGATCCTGGATAATTTCTCGGATAAAAATCAGAAAAACTCATGAGACAAGTGATTTTGTCAGAATCCTAACAAGTATAGAGGGTCCCAACAAGAACCTTGGACTTGGGGTTAAAAGGTGGTTCACATTCTGGCTCCTATGTTTTACCAGCTAGGCTGTTAAATAGGGAACTTTATGAGGCAACTTATTATGCCTCTTCTCCCATTTATGAAATGACACCAGAACCGGTCCTCTCTCCCTCAGCGGGCTGCAGTGAAGATGAATGACACAATGAACGCAGAAGCATTATATAAACGATAGATTCCCATGTCCGCGTAGCGCATAACTATTACTGTCCCTTCTAAATTCGTAAGTTTTGGGCTTCCACTTCCAAACCATGAGAGATTGTATTGGAATGTGTAATGATATAGACCACCCAGTATTTCACTATGAAAATAAAAGGGAATATCAAAAAATAAATATCAAAGCCAATAATTCCAGTGATGGGTTCATTTCCAACTAGAGATAAGCATTATACAAATAAACGATATTTAAAATGATCATCAAATGATTACAGTTTCAGCAGTAATGTTTAGTCCTTCAGGGATCAGGCTTCCTGGGCCCTGAGGAGGGGCGGTAGAAGGTTCCTGGTGTGGACATGGAGCTTGGCGTCCCTGCCCAGCTCGGGCACTCGCCAGCTGTGTGTGTGTTACCTGTGCATCTCCATGCCCTGGATCCTTCATTCAGAACCGAGGCAGCTGCGCTGCTGGAATTAATGCACACAGACCTAGCATCACTAGCATCACTAGCATTACCTAGCATCACTGTGAGCACTCAGGAGATGGTGGTGGTTGCAGTCACGGACAAACGGTGTGAACACAGAACTGCGTGGCCTCATCTAAACGTGAGCACTTTCCTCGCTCTCCTTCCTCCTTGGTGCCTTACTTCCCTTCTCATTTTCTTACTTTCATTTCCTCAAAGATAGACCAAAGACGGAGTGTAAAGAAGAACACGAGAAGAAAAATAATGATCTTCCTGATGACGTAGCTCAGGATTATGTGAAATAAGTGAGGGGGCCTTTTCATATTCCACAGACCTCTCTCTCACACGTGCACGCACACACACTCATTCACCCATGCTTAGAGGTGCGTACGTGTATATTCACAAACACATCTGTGTCTTATAAAAACCATGCGGTTGGAGAGAAAAAAAAAAAAAACGCTTAAAAATTACTTGAAGATTTGATACACCAGGGGTGCCTGGGTGGCTCAGTGGGTTAAAGCTTCTGCCTTCGGCTCAGGTCATGATCTCAGGGTCCTGGGATCAAGCCCCGCATTGGGCTCTCTGCTCAGCGGGGAGCCTGCTTCCTCCTCTATCTCTGCCTGCCTCTCTGCCTATTTGTGATCTCTGTCTGTCAAATAAATAAAGTCTTTTTTAAAAAAAGATTTGATATACCAGGAATAAACAGCATTTTGAAAGTTGTGTGTCTTACATATAGGATGACACATTCTGTGAAAAGCTAATGTTAAGGTAGGTCACAGGAAAAATTTATTAAAAGGTAGTCATGAACAACACAAAATATAATAGGTTAATCCATAATTTAGGTTCTCTGTAAAGTACAGTACACACAGTTAAGAATTTTCATGGTGTTCTCTAGAGGGTTTGGTGATAGACACTCTAAATGTCATTAGCAAAAATTCTTCCCCAAAAGGCTAGGTTTTCAAAATTCAGAAGATATCCATCAGGATTATGTAACTTTTAAGGATGGTAAAAGAAACTGAAGCATGTGCTTTCCACTAAGGATGGAAATACAGAAGTAGGAGAGGGAAATCACAAGAGTTCTGTTCTGGGCTCACCAGTTTCCTGAGGGCACTTAATATTTCCTGTCTGGAAAAACGTCCCTGGATGGAAAAGCGTCTTTGAACTCTTCAGATGAAGGACAGTCTGAGATGGCCACGACTCACAGTTTTAGGGATCTAATTTACGTTTCCCTCTTTTCACGCAATCTATTCCTTCTGGGCAGCCATTTTCTGTACTTTTCCCAAGACCACATGACCATGCAAAAGAAACTAGGTCATTCATAGACTTCAAATACTGACCTTGACCTTGGAAGCAATTAGCATGCCCTAAGGGGAGAAGAGGCTGCTCAGGTACCTTACAGGCCTGCGTGGAGTAAATCTATCTTCTCTACCTGCACGTACCCAGGCGTGAGATTCATGCAGTAGATAATTTATCCAGTAAGAGAGGAAGCCCACTGGGTAGAATATTCTTGCATGTCTCAGGGACCTAAGAGAGAACTTCCAAATGAAGCTGTGTTTTTCCCTGTGCGCACCAAGCTGTATTCATGCTGACCTAGTTCGCATTCTTTCAGACCACTCTTGCCATTGCTATCAGTATTATTTTGTATTCCCCCCTTTTGATATCCTATGTTGCTCTGAAAACTAAAGAATTTGAGACAGTTTGCAAACAGGGAAAAATCATTAGTACAGTGTAATCTAAGAGCAGTTATCAGACTTAAAGGCAAGCCACAGAAGCACTAACTATAGGGCGCTTGGGTGGCTCAGTGGGTTAAGCATCTGCCTTCTGCTCAGGTCATGATCCCAAAGTCCTGGGATCGAGCCTTGGGTCTGGCTCCCCACGGAGTGGGGACCCTGCTTCTCCCTCTTCCCCCAGCTCCTGTTCTCTCTCACCATCTCTGTCTGTCTCTTTCAAATAAATAAATAAAATCTTCAAAAAAGAAAAAAAAGGAAGCACCAACCGTGTCCAAAGCCAGCAGTGAATGATTCCACAGAGCCAGGTTTTTGAGGGAAAAGAGAAAAGGAGGAAACTCACAGAAGGTAGAAATGACAAGTAAGATTAAACCGTGGAGATAAAATGTTCTTTTAGAGCCAACTTTCTCCATTTTTATTATAGTGCCAGCGAGCTTTCATTCTTCTCCTCCTTTGTTTATAGATGAGAGTCCAGACCAGCACCAGTGTTACGGTAAGTACATGTTATAAACTCCTCATGAAGTCCGCTTTCAGAATGTGCTAACGGTTCCTCCATTACGAGCCACAATCTCGATGCAGGTCGAATAGGCTCTAAGAATAAGATGTCTTCATACTGTGAGTCTGTGACTTGGATCCGCACTAAACCTTGAGCAGCAGCAGAGGACCCTCACCTCGCTTGCTGAGGTTAAATTTATTTCAGAGAAGCGCTTGGAGACGGGACTCCCTGGAAGCTTCCATTTAAAAGTCTCCCTCAGGTTTTCCTGAGCTCCCCCTACTGAGGAACTAAAAAAACAAACAAACCCAACACTCTCCAAGTTGTGAGAACTACAAGGAAATGGCCAAGGGAAATAACTTGAAAACACTGTAAACTTGGAAATTGCAGAAAATATTTGAGTCCGATTTGGTAATTTACTTAATTCATATCGCTACCCAGAGAAGTGAACTTGCATTTGTAAAGCTGTGACAGGTTGCTCTCAGAGTCCCACCATGGCTTTGTGAGAGGTGTGGGGACACGCCTGCCTTTTCGCCCTGCTTATAGGCACTGAAGGCCCGGAACCACCCAGGACAGCACCAGGCCACCTGGCAGATGAGTCTGCCTCCTCTCTAAGCCTCGGAGCCTTCGCTTCTAAGGCTGAAACAAAGGTTAGAATTCTTAACGTAGGTCTGAAATGCGTGCAGCAGTGTCGGGTGCTCAGTAGGCCCTCGTAAACGGGGACTGTGGCTCTGGCCTTGTTGTGTGTCGTTGACATGACCGATCCCACCCGTGCCAGCTTGGTGACTTCAGGCAAAGCAAAACAGACTCAGCGGGCTCAACTCGGTTATTGACCTGGTGATCACTAAGGTCTTTTCTAGCCAAAAATTGTGTGTGGGGGGACAGGGCCAGAGAAGCGGCTTAATCTGGCCTCCCCCACGGCCCCGTGGAGAGGTGTTCTCCCGACAGTGAAGAGTGCACAAACATGCCTGCTCTGCTGGTGTCTCTTTGCCTCCAGGGAGCTGTGACAGGCATGAGCTCGTTCCTCACTCTCCAGCTGACCGTGCTGAGAAACTCAAGGGAAGTGTCAAAGGGCGAAAGATGAGAGCCTCTTCTCCAGACATCGGAGAAGAGACATTGCAAGGCTCCCCTGCAAGGAGATATAACTGACCTACTCTTTAGTAAGTAACCATGACCTTGGATAGACCAAAACCCGCCTCTCCCAATTCTGTTTTTTTCCCTCAGGACACCTCCTGGATCACAGGATGTGATTACCTCTCACAGCTGAAAAGAATCGTCGCCACTACAGAAAGGACCATCATTGTCTGGGATTATAAAGCTCAAGGCAGTGGCCAGGTACGGTGCCAAGAGGAACCCTCCAAGTACCGAGTTTCCTCTTCCAGCCCTCGAGGATGTGAGCAGTCCGCTTCCTCTGCCCAGTGTCAGTTCCTCATCTGTAAAATGAGGGGGTTAACTAATCCAGTCCTTGATTAAACAAGTTCAGCGTTACTATTCTGTGAGGCTCATTAAAAAGGAGCACTCTTTCCATTTAGTGCCTGTTCAATTTGGTGAAACTTGTTTTGTTTTTGAGAGAGAGAGAGAATTTCTTCCTTCTCTCATACCCTTCTCTGAATCCAGGTATTAACTCTTTGATTATGTTATCAAGTTCAGAGACTTTCCCTCCAGTTCAGCTTCATTTCCTAAGAAAATTACTAAAAATCAAATGACTCATTCTGGCAAAATATCTAATGGGGCAGATGCCAGTGTTGTTCCTTCAGTGCCTGACCTGTAACCACTAAAGTAATTTGCAGTATTTCCTGAGCACTCGCAGACGTATAGAAGCCATGAACAGGTTCCCTGCACTCAAGCAAAACTCAGTCTTGAAAGATGTCATGAAAAGACATAAAATATAACATAATGGTATAGCAAACTATACAGTAACAACAAACAACAACAACAACCAAAAAACCAAGGGCACCAGGAGTTCGTGGAGAGGCAAGATTATACAAAAATGCCCTCAGGAAGTGGCTGACTTCGAAGGACGAAAGACGAGGAGGATTAAGAAGTAATTAGCCTTCCTCCGTGCCCTGCTTGTCCCTAGGCTCAGTGAAAAACCAAACTTGTCATTCCTGTCCCCACTGTTGCACCCAGCGAATGATGCCAGCATGACTTGAAGAAGGCAGATTGTTGCCTCGCGTCCTTTGTTACGGGATGTGTCGCCAGCTCCTGGCTGCAGCCTCTTCTCTGCCCAGCTCCCTCCAGTTTTCAGTCTCGCTTCTCAGCCCCATGGAAGCCTCCATGGAAGCCTCCGGTTCCTCGAGGCCGTCCTCTTCCCTCTCCGTCCCCCTCCTCCCCCTCCTGTGCCTGCCTGCCTGCACCAGCTGGGCAGATCATCTGCGCCGAAGCCATCCCCACCTCCCACTCTCCGAAATCCTTTCAAACTCCAGTCCTGGTGAGATGTGACAGCCTGTTTCTTCGCCCTCACGGAGGCTCAGCCCTCCTGGAGAAAAAAGCCACGAAGCCACCACCGTTCGCATCACTGTAAATTCAGGGTCTGCAGTGAATCCTCATCTGAGGATTCACTGGCTTCTGTCAACTCTTTCTTGGCCTTGCCAAGTCACTTTCCCATCCCTGGCAATACTGCAAAAGGGCGAGACTGCCCTCAGGCTCTCTCCCTCTCAGCAGATGTACTCGTCCCTACTTTCCTGAGAAATTGGAGTCTACGAGGCCTGTCCTCTTCCAAATCCGGGCTCTCCCACCCACAGCTTCAGTGAGGACCCCTACTTCCTTTCCTCCTTCCTCTCTCTGGAGGCAAAATGCCCTTGCATCGGCCACTCCCATTGCCTCCTGCCTCATGCAGGGCCAAGCTCTTCCCTTTTTATTTTTTTGACCTTCATCTGTCCTTCTGGGCTCCTCATGTCAGTCGCTTCTGAATCTTTCTCTGGACCAGTTCATGCCAGATCAAAGGTCACCGTCCCAGACCCGGGGACCTACAGCGGCCTCTCCAGTCACTCGTTATCATAGCACCCTTGTTTATTTCCCCAGAGCACTTCGCACGATCCGAATGAAATGTTGTTTTTATACCTGCATCCCTGCCCTGGATTGGTGGTTCCGCCACGTCAGAAACTGGTATTCTTTATCAGCATATGCCCCATGCCTAGAACAGCTCTTGGCTCATCGTAGGTGCTCTGTGATTACTTGTTGAGTGACTGAATGATGCTCTAAATATGTTCAAATCTCACTCATCCTAGAGGAAACAAAACAAAACAAAATTTTCTTTAAAGATTTTATTTATGTATTTGAGAGAGAGATAGAGCACAAGCAGGCAGAGAGGCAGGCACAGGGAGACGGAAAAGCAGGCTTCCTGCTAAGCAGGGAGCCTGACATGGGGCTCGATCCCAGGACCCTGGGACCATGACCTGAGCTGAAGACAGACACTTAACCGACTGAGCCACCCAGGTGCCCCAAAACAAAAAAAAATTTAAATACTGTTTTCTTCTATCTTAGGTAGAGACTGATTTCTGGGACAGCCCTGGCTGTACAGCTTAGTGAACCCAGCACAACAGCCTAGAGGCAGCTTGATAGATGCTTGCTGAATATTTCTGGACAAACTTGGATGTTAGG
This sequence comes from Mustela nigripes, assembly GCF_022355385.1. Taxonomy (NCBI): domain Eukaryota; kingdom Metazoa; phylum Chordata; class Mammalia; order Carnivora; family Mustelidae; genus Mustela; species Mustela nigripes. The sequence continues at coordinate 7,173,576 of NC_081566.1, forward strand.
ATATGTGTTTCCTGATAACTTCTTATGACATAATTGGGGTATTAATACTTGATTTTCCTATTTTCCCATACAGTTTTATGTCAGCAGTCTTATAACAGCCAAACCTTCTTAGGCTTCCCATTAGTATTGCCTCACAAATCCAAGAGAGGGACATTCATAGCAACCAAATAGAAAATCTCATTAAAGTATTGAGCCCAAGGTACCTCACCTTTTTCCCAAAAAGTACCCAAAGCACGCAATGTTGGGCTCACAGTGAATGTTCATTAACTTTTACTTGCTTAACTTTTTTTCTTTTTTCAAATTTCTTTAACACAATGTGAATATCTAAAATTAAAAATATCAGAAAATAAGACTTTCATCATATCATAGGCAGTGATTACTATGTGGACATTTAGAGCAATGTAATAACTCACTGAAAGCATCCTTCTGCTTCTAGGAAAGCTATTTTGTCATAAAGCCTATGGATCACTGCCTTCTTTGTGTGTGTGTCGTGTCTCTGCCCAACCAGCTCTGCAGAGACGATATCCTCTTGGGGGATGATGGTGGTTTCGTGAACAAATTCACAATAAACAGTGATGACTTTGGACTAAAGCAGGCAAAATCCAAGAAAAAACTACAAAGCCAAGTCTTAGACTCAAAGAACTTTAAAAGGTAAGGGTATCACATGGGCAGTTGAATTTTTCTAATATAGACAGTGTTCAAGTATTTGTATAGAGAATGCAGTGTACCAGGCCCTATGGTAGAGATCTGAAATACAAAGCCGAACTAGAAACACTTCTTACCTCAAGGAACTTCCAGCATAACTGGGAAGAGAGAGAGGAAAATTAGCCACTGGAATTCCAATTGTAAATGTTATTGACAAAGTCTATAGGTATTTGAGTGAATTAAAGTGTGTAAATTAAATGAAAAAAGTTAAATAATGAAAAAACTGTAAAAAATATATATGACTATTTGCTAGCACTTGTATGGAAAGAGATCCTCAATGTAAAAGCAATGGATACAGAATTCAAAGAAAAAAATTGGGTAGATGTGGGAAAAAAATAAAAATTTCTGGACATCAGAAGATAACATTTTAAAAGTAAATAACAAACTGAAGGGGCACCTGGGTGGCTCAGTCAGTTAAGCGTCTGACTTAATTTTGGCTCAGGTGATGATCTCACAGTCCTGGTATCGAGCCCCACGTAAGGTTCCATGCCCAGCAAGGAGTCTGCCTGAGGACTCTCTCTCTCCCTCTGCCCTTCCCCCCACTCACAATCTCTCTTTCTCTTTCTCTCTCTCTAAAATAAATAAATCTTTAAAAAATAAATAAAAACTGTGATAAATATACTAAATATGAGAAACAATGGGTTGATACTCTTTAATAGTTTTAGCAGTTCAATTAGAAAATAATCATTCCCATGGGGCGCCTGGGTGGCTCAGTGGGTTAAGCCGCTGCCTTCGGCTCAGGTCATGATCTCAGGGTCCTGGGATCGAGTCCCGCATGGGGCTCTCTGCTCAGCAGGGAGCCTGCTTCCTTCTCTCTCTCTCTCTGCCTGCCTCTCAGTGTACTTGTAATTTCTCTCTGTCAAATAAATAAATAAAATCTTTTAAAAAAAAAAAAAAAAAAGAAAATAATCATTCCCCAAGAAAAATGGGCAAAGACTGTGAACAGATAATTTATGCAGAGACACACATAGTGCAAAGAGTCAATAAACATTTCAATGTGATCATCAGGCAAAAATGCTAACAATTATCTCCAAATGATGGGATTCTAGGTGATTTTTTGTTGTCTTTATAATGGACTGTCTTTTACATTTTTACAGTAAATATATATTACTTTTATTAGCAGAGGAACAAAGAAGTATTCTTAAAGAATTACAACTTAAAATTGGGTAAAATTTCTCATTTCTAACAATGAAAATGGGGTAGGGTTTGAAAATGGGGTAGATTCTGTAAATGGGCAGTCTCACCGACTATCAGTGGTGGAAGTTTGAGCTTGATCCCTTTCAGGAGAGAGATCTGGGAGATGCATCGATGTCTTACTAAACCTTTCTACATTAGGACCCAGGATCCCTATGCGTTTAAAAATATAAGTATCGTTATCACAGCATTGTTTCTAATAGTAAAGTCACTAGTGTCCAACAAGGGAGGAATAATTAATTTAAATGATTAATCATTTAGGTAAATAATTCAGATATTATATACATCTATAAAAAATATAGTTTCCACAAATATGTTTACATATTTTGTAAATATGTCCATATAAATATAATACATTTATATGTGAAATATATTTTTTTGTCAGACACCTTTTTTGGTTGGATATTTAAAATACCAAGAGTGGGGGCATCTGGGAGGCTCTGTGGGTTAAGCCTCTGCCTTCGACTCAGGTCATGATCGCAGGGTCCTGGAGTCGAGCCCCACATCAGGCTCTCTGCTCAGTGGAAAGCCTGCTTCTCCCTCTCCCTCTGCCTGACGCTCTGCCTGCTTATACTCTCTTTCTGTCAAATAAATTAAAAAAAAAAAAAAAGGCCTTTAAGTACCAAAGGCATTCAGTAAATCATAGTATAAGCATATTAGGGAATGCCATGCACTCTCATTTAATAATGTTTTGAAATATATATTTAATAACAAGGAGAATATTCATGATATAATATTAAGTAAAAACATTTAACTATTCTATGTACCTCGTATACCCTATTAAGCACTTCATTCCAGTTATGACAGGCTCTTTTTTTTTTTTTAAAGATTTTATTTATTTATCAGAGGGGGGGGCGGAGAGAGCGAGCACAGGCAGACAGAATGGCAGGCAGAGGCAGAGGGAGAAGCAGGCTCCCCACCGAGCAAGGAGCCCGATGTGGGACTCAATCCCAGGACGCCGGGATCATGACCTGAGCCAAAGGCAGCTGCTTAACCAACTGAGCCACCCAGGCATCCCATATGACAGGCTCTTGAATAGAAGCTGAGACATGAATTTTCTTTCTGAGATTTTTGTCACCCGTCAGAAAATTCCGTGGCCTCTTTCCCATTCCTGTTTCCATTAGCTGGATATGTTCGAAATGAGATGGGGCCTCTGAGGAATCTGAGGAATCTGGGTACAGCTAAATGAATGCTAATTTGCATTGGTTCTTTTGGGTGATTATTTACATGTAGATGATTTAATCATATAGAGATCTTCACGTACATGATTCAAATTATTCAAGACTGAGGAGGGGAGGCGTGTTCTTACAACAACAGATTCTCAAACTAACAAAATGAGAAGTATTAAGGCCAAAGGGGTAATTAAACTCTGGAGCTATCATTAATGTTTTCCTGCAGTAGATATTCACATAATTCATTCATTTTAAATGGGTGGGGGTAAGGGCATGGGTAGAAAACACCGGTATGCAAAATGTCGTACAAATTAAAGAAGAAAGTAGCCAGCACCAGAGTCCAAATTAAACACAGTCTGGCATGGAAGAAGAAATCTCTCTACTCTGTTTAATCCCATATTGTTGAACGTTCCCGCCTTGAGTTCTAAACACTTCTACACCTCAACGCGAATCTCAGGAACTTGGGAACAAGAATTTTACCTTAGTCATCCTTATGTCCTTTTACCTGGGATACAGTAGGCACTCAATAAGCGTTGCGAATGAGGAAACAAGTATACCGTAAAACATGAGTAAATATAACAACAGGAAGATGGTTTCCTCCCGGTTAAGACAAGAATTCTACCATAAAAGTTTTGACCCCTAATACTAAGCCTGTCACTGAAATGTCCTGTGCACCGATGAGCAAGGCTTTGGAGCCAGGAAGACAACTGTCCCAGCCTCAGCTTCAGTAGAAACACGGACTACCGGGGACTACAAATTTCCCCAGCTTTCTAGTTTGGAAAGTATTCATGGAAAATATGAACATGAATTGACTCATCCAAAACAAAATGAAACACAGTCCCTTTGGATGACCCGAATTTCTCAGTAAAGTGAGGATAATAGTGCTCGTATTAGACAGAGACGCTTCTAGGTTATTCCTTTAATTCTGAATCTACAGCTCGGTATTTGATTTGATAAATACATTTTTATTTTTCCATTTTAAATATGCTAGATGATAAATATTTAAACGGTTAAAAGTGGTATCAGGCACACGATGGTGCCCCACGTGCAAGCTTGTGTATGTCTAACGTAACCCCTCCCTTTTTTCTTCCCATTGCAGTGTTAAAAGGAAGCTGCATAATGACTGGGTGATGAAAATTAGATACATTACACCCCTGAGCTGTTTTGGGTCCTGCTCCTTAGACAGTGTTCATTCCCTGGTTTTGGAATCCTTGAAGAGACTTGAGGATAATTTGTAAGTACAGTAGTTTGTGTACATGAACTTTCTGCAACTTCAGACTTTTTACAACTACTAAGACCATGATGGCCCTGGAATTTACAAACTAGTTTTTAGAAACGTCAGGTGTAAATGATTCCATTTACTTGGAAGTCATGGACGTTACTCATGCAAATTGGAATATGATGTGTCCTCCTAGCAACAGTTTTGCTCATCTGATGTTTATTGCCACAATCTATTGGAATAAATCAATATGGGTCCATCTATAACCATATTGTTACAGTTCTGGGGGTAAGACTCATTCTTCCATGTCAACCGGCTAACCTGTACTCACAGGTCTGTAGCACAAACGTCATGTTCCAGGTGTAATAAAGACATGAAATGGCTTTCTTATAGACAGGTGCATTTGAAGAGTATGTAGTCTTATTTTTAATCTGGTTAAATATTTATTGATAACTATTCATATGTAATAATTATATAATATAACCATAACTATAGTATAACTATAATATAACCATAATTATATAACCATATAGTATAACTATAATATAACCATAACCATAATGATTAACACATAGTACCTGTGTGTTAATAATTATATTTACATATGATAACTATAAAACAGATGCTATACTTCAATTTTCAGTTGAAAAAATTAAAATTTTTTAAAAAATGTGTTAAGTTATATGCTACAACATGGATAGACCTCAAAACATGATGCTAACTGGCAGAAGCCAGACACAAAAGACTGCACATTCAGTGATCCCATTTATATCAAATGTCCAGAAAAGGCAAATTTGTAGAGATAGAAAGTAGATCAGTGGATGCCAGGAGGTAGTGGTAAGAGAAGGGATCTGAAGTAGAAACAGGGAAACTTTTGGGGATATTGAAATTGTTCCAAAACTTACTGTGGTGATTGTTATACAACCATATAAATTTACTAAAAATAACTGAATTGTACATTTACAAATCGGTGAATTTTGTGTTATATAAGTTATACCGCAACAAAACTGTGTTAAAAATGCATAGAGACTTCTAGTTTCTAGTCTAGCATGTGGAGTTTGGAAGTCATCACTTGGCCCTAACAGCAGGTGAAAAAGACAAAACTAAAAAATCAACAGCTCTTCTTCTCAAATCCTTCTTAAATCCTTAAAGAAGTGAAGTCACAGATCAAACTGCTGTCCTCAAATCTGGAGAGACAGACAGGCATATACTAAGAATCACAACTTACCAGAACAGAAATCCACAAACATGTACCTCTGGGAAACCAATATACTGTGATAGGAAAACCTAAACTGTGATTAACAAATCACTGGGGGCTCAACATAGAAAAGTCCAGGAGTTAAAAACTCCAAGGACCTAGTTAAAGGGGTCCCCATACTTTTGTGAATTTTACTTCCAGAAGCTCAACCAGTTTCCCACAGTGAATATTGGAAACTCCTCTCCTGCTTCTGATGGGGAAGAGGAAAATGTACCACATTCAAACACACCCAAACATTCTGTTCTTAGCAAAGTCTGTCCTCAAGCAAAACCATCTTACCAGATCCTAAGCTATTGGGGTTTTATCAAAGATTAAACGCCCTGGGAGAAGGAGATAACTCTAGCTTTCACACAGGAGAAGTGAAATACCAAATCCAGTCCACTCTAGTCATCCTGACTCACCTAAGGGAAGGGATGCTGCAAAACCATTGTGAAGTTCACAGTTCAGGGACACGGGCTCACCTAAAGACAGACCTAATCAAAGGGCTGTAGACCACTTTTGTTTCATCCCACCCACCTTACAACCTCATTATTAAATGCCTATTTGCAGCAGTTCCTTTTACACAATAGATTATGATCTCCTATCAAAAAAAAAATGTACAAGGCATACCAAAATGCAAAAACAGTTTGAAGATATAGAGCAAGTATCTAATTAAACTCAGATGCAGCAGGGATATTGAAATCAGAGGACTAGGAAGGTAAAATAACTATGAGTAATATGGTAAGACCTCTAATGGATAAAGTAGATACCATGCCAAAACAAAACAAAACAAAATAGGTAATGTAAACAGAGGGATAGAAATTTTAGTAAATAATCAAAAAGAAATGTTAGAGATTAAAAAAATAAATAAATAAAGAATGCCTTTTATTAGATCAAAAGTAGACTGACATACTTGTGGAAGGAGTCTCCGGACTTCAGAATATATCAATACTTGTTTCAAAAATGGTAAAGAAAAAAACCTTATATTTTTCACACACACACACACACACACACACACACACCTCAAAATGGATCATAGATGTAAATGTAAAACACAAAACTATAAAACTCCTAGAATAAAATCTAAATAGGAACTTTATAGATATAATACCAAAGCATAATCCATGAAAGGAATGGATGATAAGCTAGACTTCATTAACATTAAAAACTTGGGCTCTGGAAAGACACCGTCAAAATAACAACAACAACAAAAGCCACAGACTAGGAAAAAATATTTGCAAAAGGCATATCTGATAAAAAGACTCTTATCCATAATATACCAAGAACTCTTAAAACTCAACAATAAGAAAACAAACAACCTAATTTTTAAAAACAGGTCAAGGGGCTCCTGGGTGGCTCAGTGGGCTAAAGCCTCTGCCTTAGGCTCAGGTGGTGGTCCTAGGGTCCTGGGATCAAGCCCTGCATTGGGCTCTCTGCTCAGGAGGGAGCCTGCCTGCTTCCTCCTCTCTCTGTCTCTGCCTGCCTCTCTGCCTACTTGTCTGTCAAATAAGTAAATAAAATCTTAAAAAAAAAAAAAAGGTCAAAAGATCTGAAGAGACACCTCACCAAAGAAGACATACAAATGTCAATAAGCACATGAAAAGACATTCCACATCATAAGTCATTAGAGAAAGGCAAACTGAAGCCACAAGAAATATGGCAAACCCATAGGTAACATCATACTCATTAAAAGCTAAAAGCTTTTTCCTTTAGGATCAGGAACAAGACAAAGATGTACACTTTTACCACTTTTATTTGACATCATATTTGAAGTCCTATCCAGAGCAAGTAAGAAGAAAAAGAAATAAAAGGTATTCAAATAGAGAATAGAGAAAGAAGTAAAACTGTCATTATTTCCAGATGACATGATATTACATATAGAAAGTCCTGAGGACTCCAGCAGAAAGCTGTTAAAACTAATAAATTAATTCAGTAAACTGCAGGACACAAAATCAAATACCCAAATATGCAAAATATATACAAATATACAAGAATTAGTTGTGTTCTACACAATGAACTATTGGAAAGAGAAATTAAGAAAATAATCCCATTTACAATTGCATCACAAAGAAAACAAATTAGCTATGAATAAATTTCACCAAGGAGATGGAAGACTGAATACTGTATGACATTAATGAAAGAAATTGAAGAAGATACATGTAAATGGAAAAGATATTCCATGTTCATGGATTGGAGGAATCAATATTGTCACAATGACCATGCTACCCAAAGCAATGCACAGGTTCAATGCAATCCTTATCAAAATTCCAATGGTATTTTTTCACAGAAATAGAAGAAACAATTCTAAAATTTGAACGGAACTGCAGACAGCCCCAAATAGGCAAAGCAGTCTTGAGAAAGAGTAACAAAGCTGGAGACATTATGCCGTCTGATTTCAAACTAGTGCAAAATTATAGTAATCAAAATGGTATGGCATAGGTCTAAAAACAGACATGGAACAGAATAGAAATCTCAGAAATAAACTCACAATATACGACCAATTAATTACAACAAAGAAACCAGATGGAACAGCATAGAAATCCCAGAAATAAACTCACAATATATGACCAATTAATTACAACAAAGAAGCCAAGAATACACAATGGGAAAGGACAGTGTCTTCAATAAATGGTGTTGGAAAAACTGGACAGCCACATGCAAACAAATAAAACTGGGCCCCTATCTCACACCACACACAAAAATTAACTCAAAGTGGATTAAAGACTTGAATGTAAGAACTAAAGCCATAGGGGCGCCTGGGTGGCTCAGTGGGTTAAGCCTCTGCCTTTGGCTCTGGTCATGATCTCAGTGTCCTGGGATCAAGCCTCACATCCGGTTCTCTGCTCCAAGAGGAGCCTGCTTTCTCTTCTCACTCTGCCTGCCTCTCTGTCTGCTTGTGATTTCTGTCTGTCAAATAAATAAATAAAATCTTAAAAAAAAAAAAAAAAGAACTAAAGCCATAAAACTCCTAGTGTAAAACATAAGTGGGAAGATCCTTGACATTGATCTTTGCTGTGGCATTTTGAATCTGACACCCAAAGCAAAAGCAACAAAGGTAAAAGTAAACAAGTGAGACTACATCAAAGTAAAAAGCTCTGTGTAGCAAAAGAAATCAGCAGCAAAATGAAAAGACCACCTACTAAATAGGAGAAAATATTTGCAAACTATACCTCTGATAAGGGGCTAATATCCAAGTGTGTGTGTGTGTGTGTGTTTGTGTGTGTGTGTGTGTGTGTGTGTGTGTGTGTGACTCATACTACTCAAAAGCAAAAAATTGAATTAAAAATGGACAGAAGTTCTGAATAGAATTTTTTTTTCAAAGAAAACATACAGTTGGCCAAAATGTACATGAAAAAGTGTTCCACATCAGAGAAATGCAAATCAAAACCACAATGAGATATCACCTCACACCCGTTAGAATGGCTAAAGTCATCAGCATTTTCATGGAACTAGAACATATAATCCTAAAATTTGTATGGAACCAGAAAAGACCTCAAGTAGCCAAAGGAATGTTGAAAAAGAAAACCAGAGCTGCAGGCATCACAATTCTGGACTTCAAGCTCTATTATAAAGCTGTAATCATCAAGACACTATGGTACTGGAACAAAAACAGACAAATAAATCAATGGAGCAGACCAGAGACCCCAGAAATGGACCCTCAACTCTGTGGTCATCTGATCTTCAGCAAAGCAGGAAAGAATTTAACCAATGGAAAAAAGACAGTCTCTTCAAAAATGATGTTGGAAAAATTGGTCAGTCACATGCAGAAGAATGAAACTGGACCATTTTCTTATACCATACACAAAAATAAACTCAAAATAGATGAAAGACCTCAGTGTGAGACAGGAATACATCAAAATTCTAGGGAAGAACATGGGCAGCAACCTCCTTGACCTCGGCCACAGCAACTTCTTGCTACGTATGTCTCCAAAGACAAGGGAAACAAAAGCGAAAAGGTACTGTTGGGACTTCATGAAGTTAAAAGCTTCTTTACAGTAAAGAAAATAGTCAAAACTAAAAGACAACCTATGGGAATGGAAGAAGATATTTGAAAATGTCTTATCAGTTAAAGGGCTAGTATCCAAAGTCTTTAAAGACTTATTGAACTCAACATCCATAAAACAAAAAATCCAATCAAGAAATGGGCAAAAGATATGAATAGACATTTCTCCAAAGAAGACATACAAATGGCCAAGCAGACACATGAAAAAATGCTTCACATCACTCAACATCAGGGAAATACAAATCAAAACTGCAATGAGATACCACCTCACACCAGTCAGAATGGCTAAAATTAATAAGTCGGGAAACAACAAATGCTGGCCATGACGCTGAGAAAGGGGAGCCCTCTTGCATATTCTCACAAATGCAAACTGGTGCAGCTTCTTTGGAAAAAAGTATGGAGGTTCCTCAAAAAGTTAAAAATAGAGCAAATACAACCCAGCAATTGCACTACTAGGTATTTAACCAAAAGATAAGAACATAATGATTCAAAGGGGCACATGCACCCCAATGTTTAAAGCATCAGTGTCCACAGTAACCAAACTGTGGAAAGAGCCCAGATGTCCATTAACAGATGAATGAATAAATGTGTCTATACACACACACACACACACACACACACACACACACACACACACACACACGTATGCATAGCAGAATATTACTCAACCATGAAAAAGAATGAAATCTTGCCATTTGAAATGACATGGAAGGAACTAAAGGGTATTATCTAAGCAAAATAAGTCAATGAGAAAAAAGATAAATACCATATGATTTCACTCATACATGGGATTTAAGAAACAGAACAGATGAACATAAGGGAAGGGAAGGAAAAATAAAACAAGATGAAAATTGAAAGGAAGACAAACCATAAGAGACACTGAACTCTAGGAAGCAAACTGAGGGTTGACGGAAGGGAAGTGGGTGAGTGGAAGAAATAATTGGGTGATGGCCAGTAGGAAAACAGTACAGAAGTTCCTCAAAAAATTAATACAACTACCATATGATGCAGTGATTCCATTTCTGGGTATTTATCTGAAGAATATAAAACATGAATTCCAAACTTATATGGACCCAACATTAATTACAGTATTTTTTATAATATCCAAAATATGGAAACAAAGTAAGTGTCCCTTGATGGATGAAAGGGCAAAGAAAATTGTTACATATGTAGAATGCAGTATTATTCAGCCACAGAAAAAAGAATGAAATCTTGCCATTTTTGACAACATGGATGAGTCTGGAGGCTTATATCAAGTGAAATAAGCCAGACACAGAGAGACAAATCCTGAATGGTATCACTTACATGAGGGATCAAAAAAAAAAAAAAAAATCAAGCTCATGAAAACTAAGAGTAGAAAAGTGGATGCCAGGGGCTTGGGTATTGGAGAAATAGGAAAAAGTTGGAAAAATGTGTAAACTTTCACTTATCTGAGGATCTAGTGTGTAACATGGTGACTGTAGTAGATAACACTATATTGTACATCTGAAATTTACTAAGAGAGTAGAACTTAAGTATTCTCAGAAGAAAGAAAGAAAGAAAGAAAGAAAGAAAGAAAGAAAGAAAGAAAGAAAGAAAGAAAAAGGGGAAATGGGAGGAAGAAAGGGAGGAAAAGAAAGGAAGGGAAAGAAGGAGGAAAGAAAGAAAGAAAGAGAGGCATCTGAGTGGTTCAGTTGTTTAAGTGTTGGACTCTTGATTTGGGCTCAAGTCATGATCTCAGGATCATGATTAGGATTTTCTCTGTCTCCCTCTACCCCCTCCCTACTCCCTTACTCTCTCTCAAAATAAAAAGAAAGAAAGAAAGAGAGAGAGAAAAAGAGAAGAAAAAAAGAAAAAGGTAAATATGTGAGGTAATGGGAAGTTAATTGACTCAATGGAGGGGAATCCTTGTCATGGTGTCTTCATACACCAGATCCCAAAAACCCAAAAAGATAATAACAGAACAAAACACTGGCGGTCAAACCTTAAAACTATAAAATGCCTCCTTGATGATTTAATTCCATTATTTAAAATTCAATTTCTATCTAAAGAGTTGGTGAGTTGCAGTGACATTGCATCATAGCTGGAGGACTTGGGTTCGATTAAAAGGCAGCTGGGAAAATTGGTGAATAGTCTGTTTGTCCTACTAACAACGCACAGATGATAACTCCCAGATCCTTCCTATTTTTTTTTAAGAGAGACAGAGGGGGAGAGAGTGTGTGCAAGCTGGGGGGGGGGAGGGGCAGACGGAGAGGGAGAGAGAGAATCCCAACCAGCAAGCAGGCTCCATGCCCAGTGTGGAGCCCCACACAGGGCTCCATCTCCCGACCCTGAGATCATGACCTGAGCCAAAACCAAGAGGCAGTGGCTCAGCCGACTGAGCCACCCAGGCGCCCCTCTACTGAGTTTTTAAATGAAATGCACAAAAAGTGAGAGGAAAAGGGAGTCTCCACACATAGAGAGCTAGAATTTTTTTAAATTCTAAGATTTTCAATTTAAGAAACAGACTAACAAAATTAGAAATTTTATGAAAGAAAAGAGTATCACATCTCTAAAATGACTGACTATACCCTACATTTTCTTGAAAGTTAGAGTCTTCATGAAAGCCACATATTTCCCCCTCATTTAGAAAAAGATAAAAATGTTTATCTTGATGTATAACATATTGCACTGAGAAAATGAAGTAAAAACTTTTCACAGCACATTGAAAACAGTTTCATTTCCTAACATCAGATCTGATTCCACAAACATCATTTCTATGGCATAATTAATTTTCATTTAGTTTCTGTAACATAATTAACTACTAGTGATTATACTCTGACATTTTAAAGGAGTGCATTTCTGAAACATTTAATTAAGAGATAGATGCAACTTAATTTCTAATTGATTTGTATTATGTTGGCAATTTATAATATATTCATACCCATAAAGAAGCTTTTGGGAAACCATATGAAATACGATATGCCCTGTGGCCTCTATGAAGATGTATATTCTACTCCAACATCCAGAGAAAGGATTGTCATCTCCAAGATACACAAATCTACAGGCATGATTTTACCAGCACAAATATTCCCAGTACGTTCACCAGGGTAATTCTAACAGTCGACATGGTAACTGGAAAAGTATACACAGGTCATGTACTTCAGCCTTTAATCCAGAAGTGTATCAGTAATTCAATGAACATTTTTTAAAGATTTTTATTTATTTATTTATTTGACAGAGACACAGAGAGAGAGAGAGCGAACACAAGCAGGGGGAGTGGGAGAGGGAGAAGCAGGCTTCCCCAGAGCAGGGAGCCCAATGCGGGGCTCGATGCCAGGCCCTGGTTTCCTGACCTGAGCCAAAGGCAGATGCTTAATGACTGAGCCACCTGGCTGCCCTGATTCAACAAATATTTACTAAGTCACTATGTGTTAAGCACCGTGGACAATACAATATGTTTAAGGCTTGACCCCTGCCTTTAAGTACTTGAACTCTAAATGAAAAGACAAGAAATACAGCCTTAATCTCAATGGCATGCTGGAGTCAGCTCATATCAGCTGATGAGAGCTGATTGCTAAGATCTCAAGAAATTTGACAAACTTAATGAATACTACCATCATTTAAAATGTAATTTTATGAGCTCACAATTCCATTATATGAAAACCAAAAACAATAAATACTCAAAACTTGTCACTTTTTATTTTAGTACATTTTACTGTTCTGTATGTTCTTGAGGATTATATGACCTTAGGGACATAGGACTACTATATAATGGTGTTCAACTGTGTAACTTTCCCTAACCCCAAGTTCAGAGATGTCGTCTTGCTAGTTTGAAATTAGCTACCTTAAGAATACTTATACCATGGAAAACAGCAAATGTTATAAGCCAATGACTTCCCTGAGCCCCACTTCCCTGGCCCTTGCTCAGTATTAAACACTTACTGGCAACAACCGGTCAGTAAGATAGGATAATTCATACTGCAAGCAGAGCACGTTAAATTCAGTTGAATGGTTTATAGTTATTGGCATCATAGGGGTCAGAAAAAGGAGTAATAAATGATAGTATTTGAGCAAGCCCTAGAGGGAAGAATACGTCTTTTATAGAGGATTATGAATAAATTTGGCAGGGATATTATTAAATAAGAAAGGTTATGGCAGCTAATAATAAGCATGCCAAGTTGGCTTCTGAATGAATTAAGGGACTTATTTCTTCTTAAAGACTGTCTTTACAGTTGGTATATTTAGCTGTGTATTGGCACTCTCACATTGCAAAATAGAAATCAACACATTGTTCTGAAGAAGACTGACAAGCATCTAGAAGTTTTGTCTTCAGAAAACCCAATATCCCTCCCTGGCTGCTATGTCTTACATTTTTGGCTCTTGAAGGCTGTGACTCTCCCTATGCCTTCTCAATGGCCTCAGTGAGGTCTCTAACCCTTCATCTCCCCCATTAGCTCCAATTTCGTCAGCTCCCTCCTTGACTTCCTTCTCTCCCTCCCCACCTGGAGCCCAGACTCATCACCTGAGCTCATATCTCACCAACATTCTTCTGTGCTATGCATCCCCTTCGGCCATGCACCAGTCAGCAGAATCCTAACCCTTCTGCTCAACAGAGCCCTTGGTCCCTCCTCCCAGACCTTTGTGTCCTCATTTGTCCCTGTTTGGTCCCCTCAGACTATTCCCAGCTCCAGCTCTGCTTACTCTCCACAGATGTCCTGTCCTCCGTGACCACAAAACCCTGAGGCCTTTAGAGTAATTCCCAGCAGCCCAAATCATTTGGAATCTTCTCTATCCACACCTATCCTTGATCTTCTCTTTTTGTTTTAGAGGTTGAGACATCAAACATTTCATCATTGGCCTTGCATTTTTTAAACTTCTTCTGCAGGATCTTGCTGATCTCAGTTTCTCCCACTCTCTCATTTCCGCCTATAGTACTCAAGTCTCTTCTAATGTGAGTAATGTTTTGCTTAACATATAATCTCCTTTAAACTATTATACTATACCTCTTCCAGAAAAAGTACTCTTCTTCATTCACTGTCTCCACTACTTTGGCATTATTTGTTCTCTCTATAATCCTCTCTCATATAACCTTTCCCCATCCTACTCTGTAGAAGAGACTCTCAAGTTGGCCAGTGTCTACATTGTATAACTGAGAGACACTGAACTTGTCAGATAGCCTCAGGACATTCAGCATTACTTATCTTACTCAGTAAAACTCTATTCTCTTACCTTTTGGGAAGCCAAAGTTTTCTCCTGGTATCTTACTATTCCTTTTCTTTATGACTCCTCTTTTTGGTGTCTGCTGTTGAATGGGGTGTTCTCTAAAGTACTCTCCCTAGACAACTTTAATTCTCACTTTCTAGGCACTTCTTGGGTGATGTTCCTCTTCTCTAGCCTACTAAGACCTATATGCTGATGAAACCCAAGCTATTTTGGATTTTGGACTTAGTATACCTGCTCACCATCTCCACTTGGATATCTTATAGCCCCTCAAACTCATACGTTCATAACTGAACTTAACTCCCCCACTTCTCAATCTATATATTTTATAGGATTTTTTATTTCTCTTGATACATCAAATCATCCTAGGCAGAAGTCTGGCAACTCCTCGTGATTCCTTCCATAAACCACCAATCAACAAATTCGTCTGTATTCTCTTATGAACACTTGTTGGATCTGTCTTGTCTTTTGTATCTCTATCCCCTTAGGCTATGATCTCCAACTGGTATCTTGCCTCTATTTCATTACCACCAAAACTATTGTCTATTAGTCTTCCAGAGTATGTTTATGAAGATGATAGCCAACCATCTCAATAGCTTTCATGTTTCTCCATCCCCTACCATAGCACTTCCATAGTCTGGACCTGCCAGCCTCTTCACATCGTTCCCTTCACTGCCTTTTACTTAAGTTTCTTTAACTCTGAGCCTGTGGCTGCTCCCTGGATAACCCGTGCTGGGAGTTTGTACATGTTTGGTGCCGAAATACTCTTCCCAGTCTTCCTCTCTTCCTTTCTTTCAACCTCCATAATCTTTTTTTTTTAATTTTGGAAAAGAGGAAAAGTTTTTGTTTTTAATTTTTTTCCAATTTTATTGAGGTGTAATTGACCCCATAATCCTTCAAGGGTCAGATGATACCAATTCTAGGAAATTGTTCTAATTCTCTCTGAGTACCTCTTTCCCCAACTGGGTTAGGTATCCGTTTTGTGCCTCAGTCTCTTTATTTATTGTTTTTTAATTATGTTCAAGGGTGTGTCTTTAGAAGACACCAAGCTTTTTGAGAGTTATTAATATACCCAACATTGTCTAACTAATTGTCTTATGACTTGAGGAATTTGACCACTCTAGAAGAAACTCTAGAGCCTGAATATTTATTTGTTTAGAAAATACTTACTGATGAGTTACTAAATTTGACACACTGTTCTATATGCTGGGAATTTAAAGATGAGTAAGACTAGGTCCTTGCTCTTGTGTCTAATGAGAGAGAAAACAAAGACATTCCCACAGAGGATGATAAATGTCATGATATAGATATTAGAGAGGTATAGAGAAGAGCAGAAGAGAGTTCTTAGAACATCTTAAATAGGATTTTGAAGGGAGAAAAATTGGAGAAGGCTTCCTGAAGAAGGTGTCATGCATGCTGAGTTTTGAAGATCTGGTAAGGATTAGCCAGGCACGCCATTCCATGAGAGTAGATAAATAGCTACATGAAAGAGCTGGCATTTACGAAGATATGGAAATGAAAAAGAAAATAGTGAAACTCACTATAATTAGAGCACAGAAAGGGAGAAGGGTTGGGAAAGATGAGGAGGGACAAGCCAAACATGAAAAGGCCTACACACCAAGACTGAAGTCCTGGAGTATTAACCTGAGAGCTATATGAGCTATTCAATTCTTTGGCCGGGAGAATGGTCAATGAGGAGTTCTTGACAAACTGCCCTAGCAGTGAGAAGGGGAATGGGTTGGGGAAGGAGGAGGCAGGTTGGGAAGGAGGAGATGACTGGGGAGATAGGGTAATAGTTCAGAAAGAAGCTGACGAGAGCTGGAACTCAACTGGTAGAAGTGAGAATGGAGAGAGACCAGATCCATATATAATTTATAAGCATTGGCAACCTACTCGATGAGAGGAACAAAAAGAATCTAAGTTTCATTTTTTTGTTTGCAACCGTAATTTTTGCATATGTATTATATACCAAAAACTGTTCCAAGAATTGATAAACGGTATGCAAAAAAGACCAACTCTCTCCTCTCTTGGAGCACATATTCTAGTGGAAAAGACATAATCCAGTAAATGATACAAATTTAGGAAATGAAGTAGGGTTACAGGATGAAGTGACTGGAGGCATATTTTTGACAGGATGGTCAGGAGAGAGTACTCTGGGGAGCTCAAGTTTGAGCAAAGAGCCTTATGAGGTGAAGAGTCAAATCATGAAAGATCCAGAGGAAGTCTGAGAGCAGCGGAAGCTGCTGGGCTTCTGGCTGGGAGGGCTGTTTGCTTGGCCTTGCTGTTTCCTAGGAGAGAATGTGAGTGAAGGAGTATGCTGACAAGCAAGTGAGTTCTAATGTCACTTCTGCCACTTGTTGGTTGAGTGGTCTTGGGGATGTTACTTACCTGAACCTCAGTAACCTCGTTAATGAATGGGGATCATACTTTTTTATCTCCGAGGACTTTTGCATTGCTCAAACAAGCTGAAATGAGTGAAGGTCTCTTGAAAACTGTAAAATACTGTAACAGTTAAAAGGGTTATTATTTGCTTGTAGATATTTATGATCTTTCACAAAGAATTGATTTTTAAAGAACATTTTGATTTCTGTGTGCTGTCAAAATCCAGAATAATGACGGCACTGGGGGAAAAGAGAGGCACTAATCTTTTTCTTGGGGAAAAGTTATGACAGGGCCCATACTCCCTTTTTTCAAGCATTAAGATCTTTTAATCAAGTGGTGATTCTTGTGTTAGGTTTTAAATAGGGTAGTACTCTTTTTGCTCTCATTTAGATTGCAAAATGAGAGGGCAAATATGTCCTTCAACTAGCAGGATCCAAGGCAAATCTAATTCCCTTTTTTCACCCCAGTGGAGTAACCTCAAGAGCATGGCTTAGTTGTTCATATTCTCCTTTTTTTATTCCTTCTTTATGCTGTATCCCAATCCATTTTCCTGTGCATGTGCACACACACATACACACACACACTCACACACACCCACAAAGGCAATCATTCTGTTGGGTTTCATATATCTTTTTGTTTATACATTTCCTTAAAAATATATATTTGTATGTATTTTTAGTTTATGTAATGGTATTACAGGGAATTTAAATGCCTACTTTGCCCCAGTGTTCCACAGACTTGGTACTTAGTAGCTGTAAACGCTTAGATTCTCTGGAAGGTTTTATTTTTCAGACTAGCCAGTACTTTCTCATCCATGCTCTGGAAAGTGTCTATTTTGCAAGAGTCAGGAGTTTGTCTCTGAGCCCAATTCTGAACTTCCTAGTATTTACCATAACGCTTGGGACGTAGCTGATGATACATTCAGCTGGAGAGAGTCAGGATATGGAGGTAAAAATACTCAAGACAGCCTCAGCAAACGGTGATCATCGATCTATTCAGTCAGATTCTGGCTGAGCTTTTCAGCGCTTTCCTTGGGCCACTCTCGTAAATCTAGAAGCTATAGAGATTTCTCAAGTGATGCAGTATAATAATGTTTTCCCGAAACGCCGGTACCATTGGAGAGTCATCTCAAGAAGAGGACAGTCAGGTCCTCTTCATCGCTAGATTCAACATACCCCTATTTCTGCAATCTCCTATAATGAGTCTTAAGTCGAGCCAGATGAAACTGCAATTACACTAATACATGATTGGCCAGCTGTTAAAATGGGAGCCAGCACGGCTCCCAAAAAGGCAGGGAAAAAACTCCTCTTGAAAAAATTTCCATTTCAAACATGATTACCATTTTGGTTATAATTTTGTATGGTAATTTCACAAATGGAGTTTTGTACCAGCAAGAAAATGAACATCTGCAATTAATTATGCCGTGTAAAGGAGGTTGGCCTGTTGCAAGACAGAAGTTGAACCTTTAACCCTTGGATAGCTTGACAATTCCCCAGAGAGGAGCAGCTAACTATTCAGCATTACTTTTCCTCAGTTACCCAATTCGGTGGCAGGTCATTATACGGGAAAGTGGATAGTGCCCCCCCAAGCGGGTTGCAACAGAGCCAGGCAGAACTGGTCTCTGTCCTAGCACTCACGAGCTTTGGGACCACCGAACACCATGCACACAATACCATTAGCTCTTCTCCATCTGTTTTCCCATCTTTAGATGGGAAGGAAGACACCTACCTATCTTATCGTCTTATAAAAGGCACCTAAGTTACCTCATGTAGAGTGCTGACTTAATGCCTGGCACGTAGGACTCAGTAAATGTAAGTTCCTTTCTTTGTTCCCATCAGAGAGATACTGAAATGCATCCCCCCGCCCCCCAAAATGAAATAAAATAAAAAAGAATTTGAATCCTGAGAACAGGTGGAGTGACTGTAGAGATGTCCTGGTTTGGGCTTCGTGCTCCTGCATCTGGAGTAAGGGTCATAAAACCCCATGGACCAACTCCAGCAGGCCACCTGTTTTTGTAACATCTGCACACCAAGAATGATTTTTCCATTTCTGATTGCCGAACAAATCAAAAGAATAATACTTCATGCCCCCTGAAAATTATATGAAATTCAAATTTCTTTGCTTATAAAGTTGTGTGGGAACAGGGCCATGCTTGCTCATTTATGTATTATGTATGGCTGTTTTCATGCTACAGTGGCAGAGTTGAGTGGTTGGGACAACAGAGCCTGTATGGCAAAGTCTGAAATATTCATTATTTGGCTCCTTAAAAAAAGAGGCTGCCAACTGCTGATCTAGAGTTTTCTGTTGGACTCTCCCTTGTCCCTTGGGATTGGGCACAGTATGGATCAGTGGCAGGTAATACTGCAGAGTGTGGACCACTTAAAAAAATACCTCTGTGTGAGGCATTCTTACCTCACATCTTCTAGGAGAAAATAAAAATGCCTTCTTCCTCACTCCTTGCCTTGACTTCCACTAACTACCCCCACCTCCAAGGAGAGAAAAGATACTGGCTCAATAGCTTCTCTTTATCAGTCACCGAATCCCCCCCCCAACCCCCAAAGCCTTCCTATCTGAGTACCATCTTACATTCAATGAACAACACACCCCAGTTACCTCTTTAATTTCCATCTGAATAACTTCTTCCCTCCCAGATTTGCATTTGTGTGACAAGAGCAGGGAAGCTGAGGTGAAGGACACTATCATTCAGTTAGGGCCTTTTGATGGGAGACTGAGTTTTTATTTTTTTGAAAGAAATTATCAGGAAATGTTTCCCTTTCCAAAGTGCTATTGTCTCAAGAGGACCAGGGAAAACTTCAGAGGGAACTTCCCAGAATCAGTACATTTTTATTCTCTGTGATTCTGGAAAGAGGCACAGTCAACCAGGTGTTCATTTCTTAAGGATATTCAAACAAATATTTGTTGGGAGCCTTCTATGCTCAAAGTACCATGGTGTCTACATTTTATTTTCTACGGAACGGACCACGTGGGCCTTCCTTGTACATGAGACTGAGCCTGGAGCCATCCTGCCATGTGTGGTGTTTACGGGGCTCACTGAGACACCCTGGCCAAGTGGGTGGCCCACCCCTTCTCACCCACCACCTAATCCTTGAGGAGAGAAAATGGTGTGAGGGACCTGGGCTCAAGTCCAAACATAAAACCAAATATTTCCCTGCATTGTAAGATATGAGTAGAAACATTCTTCACTCTTTAGATGTAGGATGCTATAGAAATACCAGCTGATATTACCATGATAGATTTCTTACAAAGCGTTTGATTTCTTAGAATGGTCTGGTGTGTTTTGGTTAGAGTAAGATATACCCAGTAACAGAATAAAAAAGCAGCCATCAAAAGAAACGAAATCTTGCCATTTGCAACGACGTGGATGGAACTAGAGGGTATTATGCTGAGTGAAATAAGTCAATCAGAGAAAGAAATTACCATATGATTTCCCTGATGTGGGGGGTTTGGCGGGTAGGGAAGGAAAAAATGAGACAAGTTGGGATAGGAAGGGAGACAAACCATAAGAGACTCTTAATCTCAAACAAACTGAGGGTTGCTTTGCGACAGGTACAGAGAGGGTGACTAGGTTATGGACATGGGGGCGGGCATCTGTTGTGGTGAGTGCTGTGAAATGTGCAAGCCTGACAATTCACAGACCTTTCCTCTGGGGCAAATAATACATTTTATGTTAATAAAAATAATTAATTAAAAAAGAATATTATAGAGATGTGAACACACAAAAAAGCAATCTATTAAAAAGTACACAGTTGAATATGTATATAAAGTATCTATTTTTGAGTTTTCTCATCAATTGACATCAATTATAGCTTTAAAAGCTGAAATAGTTAAAGGTACAGTTCATTTATTTGTAATCCATCTAACAATGTGGGCCAGAAAAGTAGAGAGTATAATTCTATTGGGCAGGTATTTAAAACAACAACAACAACAAATGTAAATGCTAAATGTGTATAAGTTCCATTGCAGATGCTGAGAAATTGAGAAAATGATAGATTTTTTTTCATGATCAACTAACAGGATATCAAACAGTTCTTTTCCTGCTGCCTTGGGATTTTAGCTAATGCCCCATTTTCTAGGGAAGTCTGCTGAAACATCCTCAGAATTATTACAAGGTAGTCAGAGCAGTCCTGTGACCCTTCTGCCATTGTCCATCCCCAGCAAAGAGGGGACAACTAGCAATTCCAAAATAATTGAAGAGAAGAATCAAGGAACACAGCTGTGGGACTAATTGGGGAATGTTGGGGTGATTCATCTGTCTTCTCCGGGTGGAAAGTGGAGGTTGGAGAGAGAACTCCCCCTACCCCAAGCCAAGTGAGGACAGCTTCAGGAGAACCCATTCCATGAGAACCTGCCCCGGAAGAGCCAAAAGGGGTGGCGGGGGAAGGCTGCTGGCTGGGCCACATTGTGACTTATGTGGCCCTGGGTCCTTTGCCTTCATGGGTCCCTCCCACCATAATACTATTCCATATTCCACATGATTTTTGATATAACTTTACTTCCATATTTTTTCTGTTTTAGAAAACAGTAGATTTTCATGGTTTCTGGAAATATTTTTTTTTTCTGATGTGAGAAAAAATGAAAACATTTATCATGACCTCAAACTTACATTTTCTTTCCTTCTGATTTTAAGAACAATTAGAGCATTTTTGTAGGACCCTGAAAGTACCATGAGCCCAAGGCACTGTGCCTTCTGCTAATGGACACATTCCTCCCTTGGACCCATGACAGTGGGAGGGGCTGTGGTCACAATGACACTGCTCCATGTGGCAAGCCGTGTGAACTGTGTCCCGTGAGACTCAGGAGGTATCTTAATAGAAGCTGTGCTAATGGAAGCTGGCCCAAGAGGCCTTGCTGTCAGTGCAAAGGGACATGGGAAGAGGCCATGTTAGAGACAGAGGTAGAAGAAAATGGTGCCATTCCTGGTTTGTAACCCCATGAAGCTCAGCTCAGTCCATCTACCGGTGACAGTTAGAGAGTGTGTCATTGGCAAAACTCAAAATGAGTCCCCAGTCAGAACTGTCTGCTTCTTCTCTAGGACATTTAAACATTTTCACAATTCTGAATTCTGACTTTAGACTTATGTTACTACATTGAGGCTTCTTTTCATGAGCTTTGAAAAAGAAAGAAAAGATTGAGGAAGTATTTTATGTACTGATTTGGAAAGGTCTTCAAGATATAATATTAAGTGATAAAACAAAGAACAGAATGATATACACAACCGTGTGTGTTTAAAAGGAAAGGAAAGAACACGCAAGCCTCAGAGGCAAGAGGAGAAGAAGGCCAGTTGCTTTCCTTCCTTCCCTCCCCTCCCTCCCCTCCCCCCCACAATCTCCCACTCCCTCCCCCCGCCCTGGCTTCAGGGTCTGCTTACCTCCTGGTCTGGGGCTCCTTCTGGGTGCTCCCTTTCATGGCTCCTCCTTTCCCCATCTGGTCAGATGTAGTAACAGCTCTCAACTATTGCTAGCACCTGAGGGCAGTAGTAGTAGTATTATCCCATTTAATAAATTAAGACGCTGAGGCACTGGATGAAGTCAGGATTTAAACCTACACATTTTCACTCAAGCTCAGCTCTTTTAAGCCCAGCATAGTAATACTCACAGATACCAAGTTAACACTCAAAACCTATATGCCAAAATTATATAATAGATGCTCTAGTTGTAGGGAAAATAACATGGTACCAGGAGATAGAAAGAAGACACTACTCCATTAGTGAGGGCAGGACTGTGTTGAGGCAAGGCCCATGTGAAAAGGCAGCATGTGAGCTGACACTCACAGGAGGACGGTTGCTAGAGGGGTTGGTATCTGGGGCCAGCACATCTTGGGCTTGTGCAGAATCTCCCGAGGAGGGAGAGAGCTCAGTGCAGCCAGAAGGGGGGCAGGCTAGAGCAGAACGGCTGGAGCACAGCATGAGGGGAGAGAGGAAGGTATGGGGCCGCCCAGGACCACGCAGGCCAGGCAGGCCAGATGAAGGAGCTCAGCTCCTCTCGGAGCCTCAGGAAGCCCCTGAAGAGAAGTGCTATGCTATGCTGGTTTTAGGAAGACCATCATGGCTGAAGTTAGAGTTAGCAGACCATCATGGCTGAAGAATGACAGCAGGATTTGAGGTGGGAATGTAGAAAGAAAGATGGACAACAGTGGAAGCTGAGAAGTTAGCACTTTGTTGCAGAAGGTCTGGTGTGGGGGGGGGGGGTTGGAGGCTTGAACCTAAACACTGTAATGAGAATGGGAAGAAGTCAGATTTCAGGTGTATTTTAGAGGTTTAGTCAACAGGACTGGACAGCAGTGGGATGTGGTTGGTGGGAGAAGAGGACGTGTCCAAAGGTGTTCCTGGCCTTGTGTACACCAAACGGACACAGTTAGCCATCCATTATCCTTTCTGGATTAAGAAGGATTGGTCTCTGGTCACCACCCCGGCGGGGAGGACTGGGTTTCCTGTTAAGCAGAAACAGTACAGAGTACTGTGCTAATATCACCACATTATGGAACAAGTAGACTCTGTCCGTCAGTGCGGACTTCATCATTACTTATAATAGTTTCTGTGGTTACATAGATTTACCAGCTTAGAAATGAGCCTATTGTACACAACCTACATGTACGTTAGAATTAGTTGGATACATGGAATTGTAGAGGCTTTACATCTAATTTGTGTTTCCCAGGCCTGTCAGAGAGTTCTCCATGCCAAGAGGAGCCAACACTTTCTGTTACTGCACAAAAGCAAACGTGATTGTCACTGGAGGTAAGGGAACCGTTCGTGTTGTACAGAGATTCTCTACTTTGCCAACCGTGCTCTCCTTGATTAATCTAATGACAAAGTGCTTCTCATGAAATGACAGAGTTTTGCTCCTGGGGAGCCTTTCAGAGAGTTAAAACATTTGCATAAAGTTAAATCTGTCATTCTTTTTCTTTGTGCCTTCTGGATTTGATGGCACACTTAGAAGGTTCTTCCCCAGCACCGGGATATGGGTTATAAATTCTTCCATATCTTACTCTTTTTTATTGCTTTATATTTTATGTTTGGATCTTTAATTTTTAATTAAATTTTAATTTTAATTTTATGTTTGGATCTTTAATCTCTCTAGAAGTTATTTCAGTGAATGAGAGCATGAGATCCCAGCCTGGGGCCCCTGTGCGGGCTTTAGAGGAATTCTGGGGTCTCCTGTGGCCTATTGAAACTTGTGTGTCTATGTGCATTTTTCCGCAGACATAGTCCAAAGAGTTATCGAGTCCTCAATGGGGTTCATATTCAAAAGGGTCAAGGGCCAGTGTTTTAGAGTTAGCAGAAAAGAGGCCAAGGAGAGATCCTGGAAGCATTCTAATGTTTCAGGGTTAAGGAGGATGGGACATAGGACACACGGTCGTCTGTGGAGAGTATGGTATGTGTGGTTCAGAGGGGAAGGTGGAGGATAGAAACATTCCTCAAGCCTCATACTTGTCACCTCTAGCCCTAGGGTGCTAATACAGTAGGATGGCTTCGAGCCTGGGCTCTGGAGTCAGACCTTCTGGGTGCACATCCTGGTTGTCTTTCTGGCCTTGGGTAAGTCACTTAATCCCTTTAAGTTTCAGTCTACTCTAAAGTGGGACTGGATAATAGTACCCACTCATAAGATTATTATAAGAATTAAGCAAATTTGAATAAAGTACTTAGCACACAGTAAGTACACAATATAAATTTGCTAATAGTAATACTAACAATAACAAAAACACACATACTTCATATGGTGGTGCTTAAGATTAATTGAGATAATGTATGCCTGGGACATAGTAGATTTTCAACTAATATTTATTCAATCTGTCTACAATACATAGACAAAGTCATGTTGACAAAAATGTAGAGGTTTTGTTGGAATAAAATGAAACGGGAGGTTCCAGTCAGGAAGCTGTTCCGGGAGTCATGAGTGAAGTGGTGAGGGTCTGATTATTGCAAGTGAAATGGAAGAAGAAAGGACAGAGCCAATCCCATGGGAAAGAAATCAGTCATAAAACCTGAAGCCGGAATGACATTGGGATTAATAAGAGGGATCAATCAGCTCCGAGTTTGTAAGATCGGAAAACGGAAGAGTAGCAACTGTATTGTTACCAGAGATCAGGAAGAGGGTGCTCACGTGGGAAAGAGAGCAAACACATCTCAAGTTTGAGCTTGAATGTCAAGTGGGATTAGACACCTGGGAGTATGCTCCTTCTGGTGATGAAAAAAGACCCAGTTGGAGCTAAGGGTTATGAGGACCCCCAGGCTGCCAGTGTGAGTGTGATGAACTCCCAGGGGCACCTCAAGATCAGAATCACCTTCAACAAGGAGCATGTGGACTTGAAAGATATAAATGAGCAACGCAGAAACTCAAGTAAACATCAAGAAATGGCTTATACTGGAGATCTGAACATTATTAGGAAGGGAAAGAGTAAACACAATTTTTAAGAAAGCTCTGCCATCCAAAAGATCAACACATGTACCATTTGGAAAATGCTTTGAGCAAGAATATTTATTAAAAGAGCAAAAAATGTTTGATGAGTAAGTGCTCCCAGCTCCTTCCACATGAGATTTCTTCAAATTCCTTCCCCCAAAACACACACAGCTACGACATTTGGTTTTCTACCAAGATTAGCCTGCCTCAGCCCTGAAATGCCGATATTGGTAAGTACTGTTGACCCTTGAACAACACAGGTCCGGGATGCCAGTTACCCCCATGCCACCACAACCGACAGTAGAAAGTCCACACGTAACTTTGAACTCCCA
Source organism: Mustela nigripes (assembly GCF_022355385.1). Taxonomy (NCBI): domain Eukaryota; kingdom Metazoa; phylum Chordata; class Mammalia; order Carnivora; family Mustelidae; genus Mustela; species Mustela nigripes. The sequence continues at coordinate 7,199,418 of NC_081566.1, forward strand.
CAAAACTTAACTACTAGTCGCCTACCATTGACTGGAAACCTTACAGATAATGTAAACTTTGCATTTACACATATTTTGTATGTTCTGTATATTATATGTTGTGTTCTTACAATAAAGTAAACTAGAGAGAAGAAAATGTTAAGAAAATCATAAGACATGAATATGAATTTATAGTTCTGTAGTGTATTTATTTAAAAAAAAATGTGTATGAGTGGGTCCACACAGTTCAAACCCATGTTGTTCAAAGGCCAACTGTGTGAAGATAGCTACACTCTCACTTCACACCTGGCAATCTTCCCTGAGGACATAGAGCTAAAATGTTTTTCAGCAAATGCACAGTACTCATATTGTAATTTGTGCTCCGCTTTGGCCCTTCGACAACACTTACGTAAAACTAGCTTACGGTTCGAATATTATTTTTAACAAATTACATAGCAATCTACTGGAAAGCAAAACAAGCAAAAACAATGCATTGAAATTTAGAAGAGGTGGTTGTATTCATAGCTCAGACACTAACCAGCTGTATGATTTTTAGCTCTCATGTAATCTCCCGTTGCTCATGTTCCATATCTGGTAAAATGAGGAAGTTAGATTACAAGAATTCCAAGATCCCATTGAGCTTAAAGAATCAGAATTCTGTTGTTTAAAGAAATTTCTGTTCATGGGAGATAAATTAAAATGTCCTTTGGAAAATTTGGAACCCTCTCTGCCAATCAGGTATATTGTAACTTACTGGTACTCAGTGTATAGTCAGAGCTCTGTGCGCTCAGAAAAATAAGACGTTAATGGGCCACAGACTTCTAAATTTCAACTAAGGACATTAAGGAAAGAAAGCAAAGCATATGGGTAACAAGTCTGCAGAGTAGAATGTGGGGTTTATGGCTTGGACTGGGAGCAAGTTTCATGGCGCCTGGTAGTGATGATTCTAAGGACGAACAGGGGTCCAAGTCTTTGAGCTGTGCTAATTGAAGTTATCCTTTGAAGAGCTCCATGCCAGTCTAGAACTCATAAAGGAATGAATACTAAAATTACATGTTTTCAAAGCAAAAGAAGTGGCATGCTTATCTTACACTTTCTGGATCCCTGCTGCCCTTTGCTGAGTAGATGACTGTCTTGGCTTCTTCCTTGTGAGGGAAATGGCCCCGATCACTCAAGAGGAAAAGGTGGGGTGCTCCAGGGATGAGAGGGAAAGAGCCCAGTAGTCCTCAGAGAGGAAGCAGCAAAATCGCCCCAGAATCAAAGTGTGAGGGATATTGCCCTCAACAGGACAGGTCTTCAGTTCTGTGACAATCATGGCCTTTTGTCCTCCTTCAACTCAAACCCTCCACAGGAAACCCTCCGAGAAAGTAAAATGGCGCAGTTGAAGTGAGATCCCATTTCTAAAATCTGATTGTTCTGAAAAGATAAGCTATCCCATTAATCTTAACCAACTCCTTTGACCAGCCCTTTGTTCTCACACAAAATACTTCAAAATGTTAAGAATTGACCAGCTTTCATATAGTTTGTCATCTTAAGCATTTTAATCATTTCTGAGGGGAAAAAATGTGTTTAGTCCAGTTCTGGGATTCAAATCATTTTCGTGTTTACGGATTAAGATGTTTGACCTTCGTGAACCTCAACACTCATTATATTGTGAGATGGCCAGCTACATACAGCCTTGGAATCTTATTTTTCTAGCTCCTTTACCAAAACGAAACATTTAGCAGCATGACTGACAAGCAACTGATACTTCTCGCTGTGCAAAAATTATTAAATGGTCACAGTTACAGAGCCTCTGTTAGTGGAAGATGCAATTCCTCAGTGACTAAAGACACGTTTTCCTCAGGAGAATACTTTTGTTGATGAGTGACTCAGCCGAGCACGTTGCTAAATGTACCATGTGGCCCAGCTGATGACTCAACACATACTATGAAAGCCGCTTCATAAAGCATAGCTGAATGTGTGAAATTTGCAGGGACATTTGATGAGCTGGAGAAAACAAAGCCAAACCAGGACAAAGTACTTAATCCAAACAAAAATAAAAACAAATAAAATCGCAAACTTTCTGAGCATTTCTTTTTAGCTCATGGTTGTCTCTATCGGCCATTTTAAGAGTTAAACTCCTCCTTTGGGCGGTTCGATGTAGACAAACGATTCTCTGCCATGCAAGATAATATGGGGGCTCTGTGTGCATCTGTTAATATTTCATTCCACCAGCGTGTCTTGCACAACTGCTACAGACTAGGCGTCATGAATCACACAGATCAGGTTGCATTTTAACCTTCAAGAATTCAAAATTTAGTGGTACGAATAGGGCATGTAAATACACAGCTGTGATACCACGTGGTGCACAAGCAGATTCATGGAACTGAATTCATGGGACACATGGAACAGATTCATAATCAGAATAACAACAACACAGATTAAACACCGTCGGCTTAGTATCAGAGCTTAGTATCACCTCCATTTCTGGTCATTCTGGCTCTAAAAATCCACCGCACAGATAACATGAGGATTCCACTGCTATCATCAGAAAGCAAGCAGAGCTGGAGGACCTCTGGTAACCAACCAGAGGAGACCCTGGTAAGATGGGGCTTCCTTCATAATGCATGCTGGACAAAGCTTTTTGTTTGCCACATTTCCCACGTGGCAGTCTTCCATTGTACCCTTCTTCCTGTGGCACCCAAGTCATAGATTTCCTTCTAAGGGTAGCCTGACCTCATCTTCCAGGAGTGATAAAGTCCAATTCAGGGGCAGCCTGGCCAACCGCTTGGGGGCCTAAGGCTCAGGTTCTGAACATACTGCAGCAAGGGCGAGACTTTTCAGCCATTCCCAGCAAAAAGTCAACACAAGCAAGATACTGCTTTACAGGAATTATCTCGTGACCTTTACAATTCCAGATTGCTCTGTATTCCCACGGTAGTAACCTCTCCCTCCACAGCACACAATCATTAAACCTCAGAGTGGGAGGAAATCTTGGGAGATCAAAACTATACAGATAAGAAAATTGAGGCCCCAGAAAAGAGAATGGTTTGCCTCAACTCATCACCTGACATGTGACTAGGCAGCTGGGTGCTCCAGTCTGTTCTCTTTGCTCCCAGCCCCTGCTCCTCCCCCCTGGACCCCCAGGACCACTGTAACCTGGTTCCCACAGTCCGTCCCTCCCTTCCTTTTCTCTGTGCACTGAGCCAGCTCATGTCCTCAAGAGTGAGACATTTGGATCCACTGACTCACCAGCTGAGATAAGAACTTGCTAAAGGAAAGAAAACCCTATCTTTATATGTGACTCTATCAGAATCCTGGTTAACAAAAAGAGAGAAACTGAAAATAAATGGAAAATAACAAAGGAACAAGGGATTAACCCCTAACGAACCATAATGTATTGTTTATAGTATTAAGACCTACCTTCATATTGTTATTTGCTGTGACTACTTCCTTTTCCTCTCTAACTTTTATGCTTGCCCTAGAGGACCACTAGATTTCAAACTCTCCAGAGCAGGGCCCATGTTTCATACATCTGTATATCAGTTCCTTTCTCTTTCCCCCAAGTGTTTTATAAAACGTGCTGCAAAGGGCAGGGACTTAGAAGAAGAACAGAGTAGAATTAGCTCATATTCCAGGAACCGCTCAGATTATCCATGGATGACCCCATGTCATCTCACAATGAGGTTATGACATAAATTCTGGTCATCCCCATTATATATACAGATAAGGAAACCCAGACACAGGAGGTGAGATCACTTCTTTGAGCCATAAGGCTCGTGAGCTATAGAGCCCTGTTTCAAATCAAGGTAGACTTTCCCAAAACCAGTATTTTTTAAGCACTTCATGAGTTACTTGATTAGCCAACTCACTTACTTAGCAAACACATATTATGTACTTGCTATTTGTCAAACACTATAGATGAGAAATATGGCCTCACCAGATAATGGGTAAACAGATCTTTATACAAACCTCAATGGCTGGATAGAGTTCATGCCATAAACAAAATCTGAACCAATCGCCCTCAGAATGGGAAGAAGCGGCCTTAATGCCATCTGAGGCTGGGGACGGTGATCAGGGGCAGCATTAGGAAGGAAGGGTTGGAACTAAGTCTGAAAGGGAATGTTTTGGTCTTCTGAAGAAAAAAAAAAAAAGACTTTTAGTAGGGTCAGTATCTAGAATTTTTTTGTATCTTCAACATCTAGCAAAATGTCAAGTGTAAAGTAATTTCTCAAGATATTTTTCTTCTTGTTAATAAGGATAACATGGAAGTTTTAAGTTTAAAAATATATCCTACTTAAAAGAAAGAAAGAAACAAGGAAATGAAGCAAAGGAAATATCCCACTTACCCATTGAAAATAGTCCTTAAAATATCTTGGGTGCTGTCTTGGTCAGCTTAGGTTGCCATAACAAAATACCATAGGCTGGATGGCTTAAACAGCAGGAATTTATTTCTCACAGTTTTAGAGGCTGGAAGTCCGAGGTCAAAGTGCTAGGATGTGGTCAATGTCTACGAGAGCCTTCTAGATGGCCTGCAGATCCTGTTTTCTCGCTCTCAGAGAGGAAGCGAGCTCTCTGGTCTCTTCGTACAAGGACACTAATCCCATCATTAGGGCCCAACTCTCATAACTTCATTTAAATTTATTATCTCCCAAAGGCCCCATCTCCAAACACCATCACATTAGGGGTCAAGATTTCATCATTTGAATTTTGGGGAAGTAATTCTATCCATACCAGTTGCCAGAGAAATGGAAAGTAAGAGTGAGCTGTGGCCCTGAGATTTTTCAGCCCATCTCTAGACTCAGGTCCCCAGGGACCTCTGGAATGAAACAGGAGTCAGGCGAACATTCAACAGAGGCTTCTTTTTTTTGGATACAGGTTTTCCCTCTCTTGTGCTACTAGATAGTTAAACCTCTGGGCCAGGATTCAGCATCCCAAGATTGAAGTTATGGGAGCTCAATAAATACGTGAACTCCTACTGTGGGTTACACACTCGAGATGGTATAATAAGAAAAAGTTCTGCTTTTAAGTGGATGGTCCAGAAAATTGGGTCATTAATTTTAAAAGATGCCAGGGGCAAGGGGTACATAGGGAGGGGCTCTTGGTTTTAAAGACTATGAAGACATTCTGAAATAGTCTTGGAAATACAGTCAGGCTACAATTTGAAGAATGGTTTAGAATACTCAAAGGGAGGGGCCCCTGGGTGGCTCAGTGGGTTAAAGCCTCTGCCTTCGGCTCAGGTCATGATCCCAGGGTCCTGGGATTGAGCCCCGCATCGGGCTCTCTGCTCAGCGGGGAGCCTGCTTCCTCCTCTCTCTCTGCCCGCCTCTCTGTCTGTCAAATAAATAAATAAAATCTTTAAAAAAAAAAAGAATACTCAAAGGGGAGAAAGAAAAAGGTTAAGAAAATACTCTTTTCCCTTTTTTCATGGAGCCAGACAACATAAACATGGAATTATGAAAATATCTGTGTCTATCACATTTCCCTGGGTTATGAATATCCAACTGGCAAGTCACCTAATTCTCCCACGTAACTGACTGGTTCTTTCAGTGTGTGCAAGTATATGTCCATAAAAAGTCCAATATATATCAGCAAATTCATCCTGTGGACTACAAAATATATGCTACCTGCTTAACAATACCCCTTTGAATTTTAGATTTTGTTAATACATAAATTGTGAGTTTATAACTTAGGCTACCTATAAATTATAACTTAGGCTGTAAGGTTATTATTTAATCTTTTTTTCCTAGTGCCCTGAAGGTCCTGGGAAATAAATAAGATGCTCAAGAATGCATCAAATATTCCTACTGTGATACCATTTGCTGATATGTGATTCTGGACAAATTGCATTTAAATCATTAAATTAAAGTACAGTAAATCATTTAATTAAAAAAATTGGGGCACCTGGTGGCTCAGTAGGTTAAGCCTCTGCCTTCAGCTCAGGTCATGATCTCAGGGTCCTGGGATGGAGCCCCACATCAGGCTCTCTGCTCAGCCGGGAGCCTGCTTCCCCCTCTCTTTCTGCCTGCCTCTCTGCCTCCTTGTGATCTCTGTCAAATAAATAAATAAAATCTTTTTTAAAATAATTAGTTAATTAAAACAATTAGACTATGACTATGCATTAGTTCAGGTAATGCTAGATGCTATAACAAATAAACTCCAAGATGTGTAATTACTCAGACAAAATGGAAATGTGTTTCTTCTTAGTCATGTAAAATCTAGATCAATTCTCTTAGTTTACTGGCTAAAAGTCAATAATCTGACCACATCTAATTGTAAGGGAACCTGGGAAATGTAGTCTAGCTATGTGCCCAACAAGAGACAGTTAAAGGTGTAGTGATCAACTAGCCTGTCTTTACCATAAAGCTGGATGTGATGTGTGTGTGTCCATATGATAATAAAATATTATTAAATTTTAATTTTTACTACCACCAGAATTCTAATGGACCATGGGTATAGGATATGATCAAAAAATTCACAGGAAGAGATACAATTAGCAGATATACATGGGAGAAAATACTCAGCAGCATCAGCTGTCATATAAATTAAATAAAAACAAAGTTTCATTTTAGACATTAAAATGGCAAATATTGGGATGCCTGGGTGGCTCAGCAGGTTAAGCCTCTGCCTTTGGTTCAGGTCATGATCTCAGGGTCCTGGGATTGAGCCCGGCATCAGGCTCTTTGCTCAGCAGGGAGCCTGCTTCCTCTCTCTCTCTACCTGTCTCTCTGCCTACTTGTGATCTCTCTCTCTCTGTCGAATAAATAAATAAAATTTTTTAAAAATTAAAAATAAAATAAAATAAAATAGCAAATATTTTACAGCATGCTAATACCCATGTGCCGGCCAGAATCTGATGAAACTGGTATAATCGTATCTAGTTGATGGCCTTGGCATTTAGTTCGATTATTTTGGAAAGCAACCTAACAAAATGAGATTTTTTTAAGACTTTTTTTGTTTATTTGACAGACAAAGATCACAAGTAGACAGAGAGGCAGGCGGTGGGGGGGGGGGGGGAAGGGGGGGGGAAGCAGGCTCCCTACTGAGCAGGGAGCCTGATGTGGAGCTTGATCCCAGGACCCAGAGATCATGACTTGAGCTGAAGTCAGAGGCTTAACTCACTGAGCCACTCAGGCGCCCCACAATATGAGATTTTATCTCTGGTGTATATGCCCAAAAGAAAAAAAAAAAACCCACATGAATAACTATTTATTGCAGTGTTCTTGACTAGAGTTAGCAGGAACACTTATCGATAGACAAATGGTAGGAAATTTTGTTGTAGCAATTATGAAGGTGTGGTCCTGTGGTCTTCCATAAATGCAAGAAAAAAAATGAGCAAGTACATTTTATTACTTTAATTATATTGGATATATTAAATTTGTATTCTAAAAAAGGGTACAAATTTCCAGTTAGAGGATGAGTGAGTTTGGGGGATATAATATACACGTGGGACTACAGTTAACAGTATTGTATTTGTAGTTGAAAGTTATGAAGAAAGCAAATCTTACAAGTTCTTATAATAAGAAAAAAAAGGTAACCCCGAGGTGAGGCCCGTGTTAACTAACCTTACTGTGCAAATCACTTTGCAGAACATACTCATTCCATCCTTGCGCAGGGACAATGCTAATCTCTGCACTGTTCCAATTTTAGTATATGTGCTGCTGAAGTGAGCACTGTACTTTTTCTTTTAAGATTTTATTTATTTATTCATGGTTGGCGGGGGGGGGGGTGCGCAGAGGCAGAAGCAAGCTCCCCGAGGAGCAAGGAGCCCAATGCAGGACTCTGTCCCAGGATCCTGGGATCACGACCTGAGCTGAAGGCAAATGCTTAACCAGCTGAGCACCCCCCAAGTGACTGCAAGCCCTATACATACACCAAATAATCATGTTTCACACCTTAAACTCGCACAGTGTTTTATATCAACTATATCTCCATAAACTGGGAAGAAAACAAAAGCAACCAGTCCTGCCAATGTCACGTATGATAACAAAGTGACAAATCCATTCTACACAACTTTGATTTGGTCTGTCTCTCTCTGCTCAAAATAGCATGCTGTGATTTCGGGGTAAAAATAAATTTTAAGAAACAGTGATTTTTTTTTTTTAGCATTTTGATAACATTGATATTATTAATGGGTGTAACAAAGATAAAAGTTAGTGATCTTTTTGTTGTTGAGAAGTGGTGATCAAAATACCTGCTGAAAATAATTCAAAGTATTTAAATATGAATGGAAAAGTATTTTTCTTTACTCTGAAAATAAAAATTTATTTGTAAGAAAGAGGGGGGGGAAGAGTGAGCAGTGATTAACTATAGGGAGTGGAAGTAGGGATTCTGAGGGAAAAGAAGACTTTTTTCTTGAAGATTTAATTTATTTATTTGATAGAGATCACAAGTAGGCAGAGAGGCAGAGAGGCAGAGAGAGAGGAGGAAGCAGGCTCCCTGCTGAACAGAGAGCCCACTGCAGGGCTCAATCCCAGGACCCTGAGATCATGACCTGAGCCGAAGACAGAGGCTTTAACCCACTGAGCCACCCAGGCGCCCGAAAAGAAGACATTTTTGACAAAAATTATACCCTACTGTATTGTGTAAATCTTTTACTGTGTATCCATATGATTTTAACAATTAAAAAAATAGTAGGTATGCTATGGATGTAACTACAGGCAAATTATATATGCTTATGGATATGTGCTAGGAGGGAAGATGGAGACATTTGATTTGTTATAATGGTAGAGATTATGTGTAATTTTCCTCTTCCTCTGAATGTGAAAACAAAAGAACAGCTGTCTAAAATTCTTTGGGAAGTAAATAAAGCATAAATAATACATTAATCCATGAATGAGTGGGAAAGTACTGAATCAAGAAAAGGACTCATAAAATATTTATAAGAATTCACATTTGTGTGTGTAAATACAATTATTCCCAAACAGTCTTGACAGGAGGAAGGGGCTCCAAAACAAGTCAATCCTAGAGGGCGTCCTGGAAGAAGCAGACTGTGATTTGATATTAGAAGGACAATACGGTTATGATTGAGTGAGAGGGACTCTTTCAACTCTGACCAGCTGTGTCGCAGAGAAAACTAGTAACCCCCCATGTCGCCCTTTCCAGGAGATGACAAGGTACTCCGTTTGTGGCACCCCAACATCAGCACCAAGCCGGTGGGGAAGCTCCTGGGGCACATGTTCAGCATCACGGAGATCGTAACAAATGAGAAAGATCAACATATCATCAGCCTCTCCTCAGCAAAGGTAACAGAAAACAACATAAATGAAACCAGTCACATTTCTCCCTAAAATCAGCTACTGGAAAAACTAGAACACATAGAGTTTCTGACTGAAATAGCTGCTATCACTGAGAAGAATATTGTCAGGAAGGAGACGGAAATGATGAGCCACCGTTTCTGCCGGGGTTTCTGCTGACGAGGGCTTAGGGAAGAACACATCGGAAGACAGGCGTCCAGGGAGGAGGTGCTGGGAAGGAGCCAGTATGGGCCTCCCGTGGCAGATGGGACATTTTGGGCCAAGACAGAAAGCGCGAGGCTTCTGTCGTAGTGGCTGTCATTAAACAGAGTTTAACATGTTCTAACCAATGTGCTCAAATAAGAAAATAAACAACGAGTTACGAATATGAGATATGAGGAGATAGAATCATTGTATTTGCAAATAATGTGATTGTCTCCATGAAAAATTCAAAAAGATCGCCTTAAATTTTTAAATTTGAAGTACAGTTGATACACAAAATCGGCTTGAAATTTCAAGAGCAGATAAGTTAGTAACGTGGCTCGTGATGATAGCAATTTCTAAAAAAATAAGTTTCTGTGTAAGAGCAGTAACCACAGTGGTCAAAGAGCTAGCATTCACAAAAGCAAAAAAAAAAGAATGTGAAATACCTAGAAATAACCTTAACAAACAATATTCACTATTAATATTGAGATAACTCCGAAGTTTTTCTGATGTACTTTTATTTAAGAACATGAGCAGAGGGACATGCTGTTTCCACATAGGACTATGGTACTGTAAAAGGTATTCTCCATCAAATTAAGCTATTTTTAAAAGCTGTTATTTTTTATTAATTTTTATTTATTTACTTTTAAAGATTTTATTTATTTATTTGACAGAGAGAGATGACAAGTAGACAGAGAGGCAGGCAGGGGGTGGGAAGCAGGCTCTCCACTGAGCAGAGAGCCTGATGCAGGGCTTGATCCCAGGACCCTGAGATTATGACCTGAGCCAAAGGCAGATGCTTAACCCACTGAGCCACCCAGGTGCCCCTTGCTGTTATTTTTTAATGCTACTCATGATTATTGCAGTATCAGATTGCCAAGTTTAGTGTTAATGTAAAAATACTGACATACAAAAATATCTTAGAAACTTTGGAAAATAGCATTATAAACTGGCATTCTTCTTTCCCTATTAGATACGAACAGATATCCTAAAGCCACAATAAATGAAACAGAGCAGTAGTCAATGCAGAACTAGTTAAGACACATCCCTGAGGAAAGAGAAAAGGCAAGAATGAGTTCACATGTATATGGGAGTTTTTACATAATGAAAGTAGCACTCCAAATTGGTGGGCAATGATAGTTTGTTCATTAAATGTTGGGAAACATATAAGGAAAAAATATGTAATCAGATGATCACTTCATAACAAACCACAAAATACATCCCATGTATATTAAAGATCTTCAATGTAAAATATAAAAACATAGAAGTTCTGGAATTTTCCAGAAGAAAATATTCATATAGGTGAATATTCATATAGCCTTAGAGTAATTCCTAAGCATAACACCTGTGGCTAGAGGAAAAATAAATATGACTTCATAGACATCCAAACTTTCTATGAATTATAATAATAATTAACATTTACTGGGGACACCTCGGTGGCTCAGTCCGTTAAACAACTGACTCTTGGTTTCGCCTCAGGTTATGATCTCAGGGTCCTGGATCCCTCTGCTTAGCTGGGTCCCAAATCTGCTTGGGGTTATCCCCTCTACCTCTTCCCCACTCACGCATACCCATGCGTATTCTCTTTCTGTCTCTAAAATAAATCAGTAAAATCTTAAAAAAAAAATAATTACCATTTATCAAATATTCACCAAGTGCCACACACTGTGGACCATATTTTACATACTCAAACTCACTTGCTGCTAATAACAACCCTATAATTATCAGTTTTTTAATTTTTTTTATTTTTTTTTATTTGACAGACAGAAATCACAAGTAGGCAGAGAGGCAGGCAGAGAGAGAGGGGGAGGCAGGCTCCCTGCTGAGCAGAGAGCCTGATGCAGGGCTCGGTCCAGGACCCTGAGATCATGACCTGAGCTGAAGGCAGAGGCTTAACCCACTGAGCCACCCAGGCGCCCCTAATTATCACAGTTTTGCATATGTAAAGGCAAATGAGACCTAAGTAACCTGCAGAAGGTCACTTAGCTACCTGGTGGCTAAATGTAGCATCCAACATCAAAGAAAGAAAGAGGAAAAAAGAAAAGAAAGAAAGAGAGAGAGGAAGGAAGGCAGGGAGGGAGGAAGCAGCAGAGAACAGAGAAAGGGGAAGGGAAAGTAAGGAAAGAGAAGGAAGGAAGAGGGGGAGGAAGGAAGGAAGGAAAGAAAGGGAAAGGAGAAGAGGGGAGGGGAGAGGAGAGGAGGGGAGGGAAAGGAAGGGGAGGGGAGGGGAGGGAGAAAACAAAGAGTTTCTTCTTGTGATAAGGACTCTTAGGATCTACTCGCTTCTCAACTTCCCTGCACACCACACAGCAGGGTCCTCGGCAGTCACCGTGCTGTATGTGACATCCCCAGGGCTTACTTACCTTGCACCTGGAATTCCTTCCTCCTACTCCCCCTCCCCTCCACTCCGCAAGTTACGATGTATCTTTTCACGTAATCGAAACGTATTGACTTTCAACATTATATAGATGAACAATAAAGTGAAAATATCTAAACAATATATTATTTGAAATATCATGAAACAGTATGTAAGAAACTAAGCCATTTTATTTTTTTTAAGATTTATTTATTTGGGGGGAGGGGCAGAGGAAGAGGGAGAGAATCTCAAGCAGACTCCCCACTAAGAGCAGAGCCCAACGTGGGGCTCCATCTCACCACTTGGAGATCATAACCTGAGCCCAAATCAAGACTAGGATGCTTAACCAGCTGAGCACTTCACTGCCCCCAAATTAACACATTTTAAAATGTATCTTTGGGGGTGCCTGGGTGGCTCAGTGGGTTGAGCCGCTGCCTTCGGCTCAGGTCATGATCCCAGGGTCCTGGGATGGAGTCCCGCATCGGGCTCTCTACTCAGCAGGGAGCCTGCTTCCTCCTCTCTCTCTGCCTGCCTCTCTGCCTACTTGTGATCTCTGTCTGTCAAATAAATAAATAAAATCTTTAAAAAAATAAAATAAAATAAAATAAAATAAAATGTATCTTTGATCCTGTATTATCAGGGGAAATTAACAAGATGCTGGTGATTACCCAAGTACAAGATTGTGAATGGGTTAATTTTTTTTTCTTTTTTGTGTTTTTTTCTTTTCTTTCTTTTATTACCAATTTTTTGTAGTAAATAAGCATTGCTTTTATAATAAGGAAACTACTTTTAATTTTAATTAAACTACAAAGGAATTTTAATGGTACTGGAAAGACACTGAAGGTTTTGAGGCGCTTAAATTAAACCACATTATGAATTGAGACCTGGAGTCCCCTCTAGAGAAATGAAAGAAAACAAAGATATCTTTCTAGCAAACCTTTAGACCGCTCAGGCCCAGAGGTGAACAGACACAGGACATCAGCTTTCCAGTTTCTCGTAAACGGAGCGAGTTGTCTTAGCTTGATGCTCATTCAGGCATCCCAGCAGCTCCACTTGGTAAATTACTTAATATCTTCCACACAGAAATGTGTAAAATGTAGTTTTGCCTCCAGGATTGTTATAAAGATTAAATGAGATCATTCATGACTTCTTCAGAAAGCATTTATTTCTTGAGCATCTATTACATGACAGGGGCTTCAGAGAGAGAACACTGAGGCAGAGAGAGAAGAATGAGGCAGAAGGCAGAAACTTGACAGGAAGTCCATTCTAGGAGAGGAGAGACAAACAAAGCAGCAAATAAAATGGAAGACAGCAAGGAAAGTGTTAAAATGAACAGAAAACACAACCATGTGCGGTGACTGCAAATCACCTCTGAGGGGATGACAAGAAAGCGGAAACCGGAATGACCAGAGGCACCAGTCCCACAAAGACCTGGGAAACAAGTCCGTGAGGCAAAAAGAACAGCAAAGTAGGCATATGCATGTTTTTGGCTGAAGCTGTCATCACTATTAGGATCATTAATTACAGCAAAATTAACAGATGTTTTTACACATCTAACATTTGTTCAGATTTCTTCATAAACAAGTTTTCATCATGTCAAGCTTTACTAAATCGCCAGCCGGTGACATGACTTCTACTTCGCCCTTGGGTGAAGCCCTTCGAGCAGATTCCATCCTTTCTCCTGGTTCTGCAGACCCTCCGCTCAGCTATTTCTTACCTCTGCAGCTGCTACCCTTGTTTCTAGTCAAGGGCTCACCATACCCCATCTCCTGCCCCCAGAGAGCTGACCCAACTCTGACAGGTGCAGGGAGAAATAAAGACTTCTTTTCCGCTCCTTGACAAAAACCAATGGGAACCATGGCTGGCAACTTTCTCAAGCACAAGTCTAGATAGCAAAGATGATTTTTTCTTCTTTCTGCTGAGGAGAGACATGCTTGCTTTGATGACTTTTAACAGATGGCAAATGGGTTAACAGTTGTTATTTTGTTTTTTAATTTTCACTCTGGAAGTCAGCTTCACTAGGCTGGGAGTGTCCTCTAGAGCAAGAAGCAATGTCCTGCAATCAGGAACCATCCTGTGAATATTGTTGGAACAAGGTGAATATTGTCGGAGCAAGCCACAGGGCGTGGCGACCTAGCCTGCAGACTGGCTGGACACCATCCTGTTGAAGACCACGTCGAAGACACTCTCCCAAGTGAAGATGATGCTATTGTCTCGCTCCCAGGAAGCGTGGCTAAGAGAATGGCCTCGAAAAGTGGGCAGACCTGAGTTGCAGTCTGACTCTGACTGCTACAGGCTGTGACCTTGGATGAGTTATTTGAGATCACTGAGAAGGCTAACAGAACACCTTCCTCACAGGGTTGACGTGAAGATGAAATGAGATTAGCAAGCGAGCACACAACACAGTGCCTGGTGTGTAACGGGGCCTTGGGAAACATCAGCTGTCACCAGAAAGGCAGGTGCCCTCCACTCTCCATAGTCGGGGACGGGACTTGTGTTCATCTGTCTGTGTTGGTACTGGACCTCCTTTGTGACCACACAGGTGTAGATTATGGGTATGGTCTATGGCATGGGATGGGGGAGGCTTTCCAAAGACCCATGCTTCCGATGATGCTACCCATTTATTTATTTGTTTCTATCTTTCTATTTTTATTTAAATTCAAGTTAGCTAACATAGAGCATAGTACTGGTTTCAGGTGTAGAATTTAGTGACTTGTCATTTATACATATTTATATTTACATATAACACCATGTGCTCATCCCAAAAAGTGAGCTCCTTCATCCCCATCACCCAGTTAGCCCATCCCCCACCTGCCTCCCCTTGAACAGCCTTGTTTGTTCTCTGTATTCAAGAGTCTCTTAGAGTTTGCCACTCAGTCATTTATATTCATCTCCTGCTGAGTACCTGTCCAGTCTACATGACAATTAAACACGATCTCTACTCTCTCAGAGAGATGCTTGATGCCCCTCTGCACTCTTCACAAGCTACCTTATCTTCTGCTGAGCCGAGACTATCAGTGTTGCTTCATTAATTTCCATCTTTTCCACCTCAAAATTTTTCTGTATTTTTTGCTACTTTCTCTTCTTTTCCTCCCACCCAAGGACAAGCATTTCTCTTGCTTCCTGAATCGAATCCCTGCTCTTGTTCTCCTAGTCAAATATTGCCCCATCCAGAACCTTCTTTCAACAGCCAGCATCTGTCTTCTTGTTATGCTCAACATCCCTATCTTCAGGGTTTCTTGAAAAGGACCATTTGGTTTTTACTTACCCTTTACAAAATTCCTGCTTATCTACATCTGAATTGATTTTCCTCTTAGAATCCCCTTTTCCTGACTTCTGGTCTTCCTCCAGCTGTTAATGATATCAGCTGTTTCCCACTGAACCATGACCAGCTTCAAAGTCAACTTTAAACTTCTGCTTCCCTAACGCCATCCACTGGCCAGTCTCCAAGTCTCTGAAACATCTCTCATATCTGGCACCTCATTCTTGTTCGCACACTATGATCTTAGTTCACACCCACTGACAGGCTCCGAGTTTAAAGAGAAAGAGAGAGTAGAAGGCACTCGTGGTCTGCTACTTCAGTTTCTCTCATCTCCCCACCACCCAGATATTACACTGCCTCATGTTAATCACTCCCTTATCCACTTACAACCTTGTCAGTACCTTCTTACATATCTTCAGAGGCACCCCATACCTTGTAAATAAAATTCAAATTCTCTTTTCTAGTGTTTAAGGTTCTCTATGGTCCTTCTAGTTTTGTTGCTACTTACTTGTCTTTGGATAGTCTAAACATCACCCAACTCTTCCCCAAAGTCTTCATGCTTTCCTGACTTTGTCTGCAATCGCTCTTGTCCCATACCCACCAAACCATGCTTTAAATCTCAGTGAAATATCACACCTCCAAGAAGACTTCACCAAGAGAAAAATGGAGTTCATCTCTCTTTGGTGAATAAAAAATGTGGGTACTTGAAATAGACCAAGGGATAGGAAGAAAAACTGACCCTTTAAAATATATTTCCTTTAAATTGTAAAAATCAGAACTATTTTTTGGCTTTAGCTCCTTATGCTTTCTTTCCCTATGGGATTATTGAAACCAAATTCCAGCTGTTTTTGGTTTTGCTTTTCTTACTTTTTGGATAACTGGAAGCATCCATGATTGAGAGCCTTATTTTACTACTCCCAGCATTTGCCATCTTCTGCCCTTGCATTGCTCTTGGGACATTCCATTTTGGATAAACTCTTATCCTCAAGAGGTAGGAGTTACTAGTCTCAGATCTTTCCTCAGAGTGACTCTTGGAATTTACTGGGGAAGATCACTGTATGATATGAGCCTTCAGCTAACAGAATGTAAGTGACCAACTGTGAAGAGAACATATGAGTTAAGAGAAAGGAAGCAAGGGCACATGCTTTGGGATTCACACTCAACTTGAAGAGTCTGAAGCAAAAAAGTTAGCTTTTTGCTTATGTACAGGCCTTGTTCTCCTTCAATCTGTAACCCCGTGACGGCTCACTGACCATCTTCAAAAGAAGACTGTGTTGATGGTTCTGAGCCACGGGAATGGATATGCCTACAAAGACACTGGGGAACCAGCCCGTACATGAAGGTTCCTTCTGTCGTGGCTATCACTCTCTAGTTATATAATCTGGGACACTTGGCTGTCATTGCACGTTTGCTTAAGGTGGGCCATGATGTTTCTGAGTTTCTTCCTGTGGGACTGTTTCCCCTTGGCCCCACCCCCACTCCCGTCAGCTTTCAGGACCCTCAGACCTATTGAACAAATACACCTTTGCACGCACACACATACATGTTCACTACAGTCTACCTAAAGTGATTATACTTTCTGGGTGTGTTGTTGACATTAACTTTCATGTCTCAGTAAATAGCTCTTGAAGAAGCCTGACATGGTTCTTCGGCTGGAAATCTGGCTGTCTCTGAGCGATCCTACCAGGAATCTTGACTTCCCGCTGTCTTCATGTGAATCAGTCCATACATGAGGCCCTGCTCAGTGCCTCACACTGTATCCTGCCCAGGGCCCAGACATTGTTTCATGTAATCTCTGTCCGAAAGAAGTTAAAAACCTCATTCAGTAAATAAAACAGGACTGCCAAAAATCTTTGATGGCAAAACCTAGTAAAGACAAAAACATCAGGTTCAGCTCTCCTCGAGAACTGGAGCTAATTATGCAAGCTGGTTTTGCAACTCAGAATCAAGAAGGCATGAAATTGTAATCGCGGAAGGCAAGCTAGCAAAACTTAAAATGCTTACGCCCTTTGACACACAAATGCCTCTTCTAGGAATTTATCAAACGGGTATGTTTAGACTACTGTACAAAAATTACATATAATTTTTGCATCACTATTACTTTGCTAAAAGAAATAAGCCTACCTCCATCAGTTGGGGACTAATTAAAATAAATTAGGGAGCATTCATACAACAGAATACTATGCAGCCATTAGAAAGAATGAAGTAAATTTAAGTAGTTAAATGTGCCCTCACGTAGATGTAAGCTCTTTCTTTATGTGACCTTATTTAATATTTGCGACAACTGCATGAGATAGGTTCTGGTATAATCTCCTTTACAAATGTAAAAACTAAGGCTCAGAGATGTTTAGTGATTTGCCCAAGGTCACACAGCTAGTGAGTGGTGAAGGAGGATTCAGCTGAGCTTGTCGGTCTCCAGAGGCAGTCTTAGCCACACAGACTGACCTAAGAAGTAGAACTGGAGAGCCCAGAAGGACCTCCAGGGGAGGTGGGAAAGGGGATTTTGGTTTTTGCACAGCTTGAAATTTCCTACTAAACACATTGAATAACTTGGTCATTAAAAAGTTAATTTTTCAAAGACATCCTGGCTGGCTTCCCTTCGTTTCTGTTTGCCAGTTACCACACAGGAGAAATGTGAGAACCAGACAACCAAATTAACAGTTTTCATTCCACGTAGCAAAAAATTTTTTTTCTTCTTGTTATTTGTAAGAGCTTAAAAAACACATTTTTGCATTGAATTCCTACACAAGTAACGTTGAATGCCTACCATCTGTACCACTGTTATACATATCTATTTTCAAATTCCAAATGTGTCTATAAGACTGTGTCACCCTCAGAAGAGTCAGAATAGCAGCTGTCTTCAGGCTCTTCAATGTAAAGTCGTCTAGCCTTAATCTGATTCATTTGGGGTCTAAAATCTAATTAACCTCTTGTAATAGTTGGATAAAATTAGGAAGGCCAGCAAAATCCCAGCTTCCCTTGACAAATCAGAAATGCTGAATTCCCCATGCCCTTTCCACTATCTAAATGATACTGCAAATCTAAAGATTTCTGCCAATACAAGTTTTAGCACAGTGTTCAAACTTCCGCTCAGATAACTCTTACAGTGCATGATAATTCCTTGTGTTGTATCTATGCTCCTGAGCAGATAAAGGTCTGTTCAAGAACAGCTGTAAGTGTGCTTCTGCTGATCTTGTGCTTCTGTAGCACCTAGCTTGGTGTTCCAGAATTACTTACCGTATAAGGAATTGTGCGTGTCATGTCAGTTTTGCACCTTTTTACAGTCCTTTTTTATGTATCTCAAGCCAACTCCTACACATCAGATACTTTGCTCTAGGTCACTCTATAATAAATACCCTCCAAGATTAAAAAAAAAAAAAAAAAGAGTCCTTTATTTATTTTTTTAAGGTTTTATTTATTTGAGAGAGAGCGTACAGGGGCAGTGGGGAGCAGAGGGAGAGTGAGAAGCAGGCTCTCCCACTGAGCAGGGAGCCCGATGTGGGACTCTCCATCCCAGGACCCTGAGATCATGACCCAAGCCAAAGAAAGGCAAACGTTTAACCAACTGAGCCACCCAGGAGCCCCCAAAAGAGCACTTTATTAATGCATTTGGACAATAGTGATTGGTACTGAGTTTGCAAGAAAAGCCAGGAAACCTGGTTGAATCGAAACAGTCCTCTTACTCCTGGCTCAGATACACATAGAGTTTTCAAACTTTTTTGCTTCATCATTGTTTATTAATGATCCCTCACAAAAAAAATTCTTCAGAGGAGGGCTTTCTATTGTCCTTCTCTTTGATATTTAGGGATGGATGACTATCCTCAAAGCCTTACAGTGTTTCAGTTGAATTTTTCCCAATGTTAAAAAAAAATCCTTCCTCCTAACTCCTGCATTCCCAATTTATTTGGAAATCATTAGTTTTCTGCCACTAGGAGGTGAATATCTTCCGTAATTTCCATTTTACACATACATAATATTTAATTTATCATTGACAAACACTCCATTGTGCACACAGAGCTTCCTTGGTGTAAGTCACCTGTCTTCTCAGATTTTCTTTCTACAGCAACGCCGTCTCTCTCACAAACATCTTGCCCTTCCTAATCCCCGCTCCGTTCTGTGTCTCAGGCTTTGAAGCACTAACAGGGACCACAGGAACACTGTCAACCCCTGAGGGAGATGAGTAGGGAGGAGGACTAGGGAAATGAGTAGAGAACAGGGCTAGAATCAGCACAGCCTCACGCCTCCCCCTACTCCCCTTTCCTCCCAAGTAGTTGACGTATGAAGACCACCTAAAAACAGACTCAGTGAATTCTGTTTGCTGATGCCGTCCCATTTATTAATTGATTTATCCAGTTACAGTATGAGTTCTGTCTCTGCAGTGCTGCTCCTCTGTATGTTCGTACAAGGTCCTGGACCAAGACAGGGGATAAGCAAGCGAGCTGACCCAAATCCAGTTAAATAGCCAGTCGAACTAAAGAGAACACATAAGATACTGGGGAAAGAAATAGCATATGGTTCCTCCCTCAAGGGAGTACAGTTTAGTAGAGAAGCCCCTTAGCAAATCGTCACATGACAAGTGCTAATTGCTACACGTGTAGACGGGTTGTAATGGGCATCTGCAGGGGGGACATCTGAATTAGAAGGGTGACCAATGGAAGGTGTCCAAAGGAGAGGAGTTTTGGGATTTTTCAACTTAGAACCAGCACTATGTTTTATTACCATTAGTACATGTATAGATGTCCTTCAACCGTGGATAGTTTTATTTTGCATGTGTCAGTATTCTCTGTGAATAAATCCTACTGAAATTTCCTTTCTCAGCACTGTATTTTGAGATTAATCCACATTTCTACATATAGGTCTAGTTCACTTGTTTTAACTGCTACATGGGATTCTGTTGGAAGCACAAGATATGTGTATCCAACTTGGCCAATGAACGTTGGACTTGTCTCTACCCCTTGTAGCTTTGTGATTGTGGCTTTGCTTAAACAGAGATTTTTAATTCTAATTCAGTTAAATGAATCTATGTTTTATGGTTCATGCTTTTTTGTGCTTATTGAAGGCATCTTTTTCAGCTCAAGTTCATGAAGAGAGCCTCCTCTCAGTTTTTCTGAAAATTACAGTTTCTTTTACATATGTCTTCATGCTCCGTCTTCCATATCTGTAAACTTCCGCGACCTGGTCCCCTTGGGCAGCAGTCTAGAAACAGGTCTAGTTCCTGAGTCAGAAGTAGTCTTGGTTTAGTTTCTGGTCAAAGGCAGTGAGTGTCCTCCTCGCTCACAGGTCTCACAGCTTTCTGAACACTGTAGCTCCAGATGGAAGTAAAGCCTTAGCTCCTCGCTCTCGCTGCCCTGAACTGGGGAGCTGCTCCAGGTTCTTCCATGGAGTGCTAGGAGCCTCTGGTCCCCTCTGCCTGGGACTGCTCTCTGCTGGCCCAGCCCGGTCACTTCCAGGGCGCAGCCCCCTGAGGCAACCCCTCCCTCACTTCCTGTGTCTCTCTTGCTTGGATCTATTTATAGAGATATGTGTCTTGCTTTATAGGCTTGCTGTTTCTTTTTGCTTTCTCTTTTTTATATATCCTTTACTATTTCTCTGTGTCTGGAGAAGAAATGGCACATCAAGGCACAAACTTTTTGAGCTGTGACTCCTTAGTTCTCCTTATAACAGATTCGAGGAAAGGGTAGCAGTTCACTACACAGTGAGGGATATTGAAAGGCAGTTGTAGATGATAGGAAGAGTAGGTGGCATGCCCAAGACCAGAATGAGAAGGGTTTTGGAAATGGGGAGCTGGTTGGTATGGCTAGTAACAGAGATGACACGTGGGACCCGAGGACAGGTGTGGCAGATCTGCTAGCCCATCAGTCACCCCTAAAAATCACATAAAACACCTAAAGCACCAAACACTGAAGAAGAGAGAAATAAGAATAAAGAAATTAGTACTACTGTACAGAAAACATTACAGATTTTAAAACCCGCTCCCGTCAGTTCAGTGAAGAACAGAGTGCTGGTGTTGTATGTCTGCTCTAGAAACAAGAAACCTGAAGTTCCGGGAATCTAAGTGATGTGCTAGAGCTGACCCCTCTTCTGCCCTGTCCATTATTCTTTCCAGCAACCACCATTCAGAGCATATGCATATAGCAAAATGCCTGCCAAGCCTGAATGCATCTTAGCCAAAGCAATACAATCAGAGACAGTTTGAGTGGAGATAAATTTCTTTGGCACTCCTCGATTCTACTTTCAGGTTCTTCTCCTATTTGTCTCTCATCTGGACTCAGAGCCTAAATTTATAAATGGTTCGTAATACTTACTTACCGTATGGCACAAAAGACTGATAAGGTTCAATAGTTACTACCCTAAATTTGCATTTTGACTAGAACAAAGGAGGTAACTCCCAATCATACAGGTTCTGAGTACTGAGTACTGAGTACTGGCCCAAGGATCTGCACTTGAGGCCAGACTCCTCACCAGCACTCCCTAAATCACATGACTTAGACATCTTTATGTGTCTACACAAAAGAATCAAACTGCCTTTGCAACAATGAGGTGTGAACTCATTTAACTTGATTACAAGGGTCTCAAACAAGAAGTTAGTATCTCCCTGTTAACAAAATTACTCTTTTATATCTAGTTCCACAGTGACCACTCATTTACTCAACAAATATTCCAATTTAATGGGTTAATGATGACTATTATAAAGTGAAAATATTATTTAAGGATGCAGGCTAGAAAACATCACCTTGATCAAATCATGCTTCTTCCTGAAATTCAATCATGCTACAACTTGCTTACAAAAACAGAATAATGGAGAAGACTAAGATGGACCAGATATTTCAAGTGACCAAGGGTCAACTTGACTTACTTTTGCTGAATTTGTATTTTATTGTTTTTTCTAGTCTAATAACCCAAGCTCTCTTTAAGTAATTCGAGAGTTTAAATAATCTATTTCCCTACACTCTTACTATATCTAAGCCATCCCTAAAAATTACTTTCTGAATTTCTTAAATCCCTGGGCAGGAGGAGGGGGGAAGCTCTTAGAAACCTCATTCAGTAAGATGTTCCATCATTTTCTTTTAAAGATTTTATTTATTTATTTCACTTATTTACGGAAAGAACACAATTGGGGGGGGGGGGCGGAGGAGAGGGAGATAGGGAATTTCAAGCAGGCTCCAATGTGAGTGCAGAGCCTGACACAGGGCTTGCTCTCAGGACCCTGAGATCATGACCTGAGCCAAAATCAAGAGTCCAGTGCTCAACCAACTGAGCCACCCAGGTGCTCCAATGTTCCATCTTCTTATGTCGTAATAGAGCAATTTGAAACCCTCCACTTAAAATATGTCTTCTCTCTAATTTCCAATCTCTGGTGTAGAGAGAAGGGTGGCTTCATTTGAACTCTAAGTCATGATCAATCCTCCAAACTCTTAAAGAATAATAAATACCAGATTTCTCTGTAAGATAAAAAAAGAATCCAGTTCCTTTAAGCAAATTTTTAATCACTGCTCTATTTTTCTTTGATATTAACAATCATTGAACCAAGAACCGAATTGGAGTTTAGCAAAGACGTGCTTGTCAGATAAATCATACTTGTTGCAAGTTTTTTTTAACATCTTAATTTAATTTTATTTTTTTCAGTGTTCCAAGATTCCTTGTTTATGCACCACACCCAGTGCTCCATGCAATACGGGTCCTCCAAATACGCACCACCAGGCTCACCCAACCCCCTTCCCCTCCAAAACTATTAGTTTGTTTCTCAGAGTCCACAGTCTCTCATGGTTCGTCTCCCCCTCCGGTTTCCCCCAACTCACTTCTCCTCTCCATCTCCCAATGTCCTCCAAGTTATTCCTTATGCTCCACAAGTAAGTGAAACCATATGAAAAATGACTCTCTCTGTTTGACTTATTTCACTCAGCACAATCTCCTCCAGTCCCGTCCATGTTGATAAAAAGTTGGGTATTCATCCTTTCAGATGGAGGCACAATATTCCATTATACATATGGACCACATCTTTATCCATTCATCTGTTGAAGGACATCTCAGTTCTTTCCACAGTTTGACAACCGTAACCATTGCTGCTATGAAGATTGGGGTACAGATGGCCCTTCTTTTCACTACATCTGTATCTTTGGGGTAACCACCCACTAGTACAATTGCAAGGTCATGGGGTTTGCTGTAAGTTTTTAGGCGTGTACTGTAGGCTTTGGAAATGCTTCACCTAAATAGCTTTGAGTGGGGAACATACAGTGTGAAAGTGGTGAACTGTGTTCTTTGTTCCCCAGGTTTTCAGGGTGTGGGATGTACAGACTCTTTCACTATTACAAGTGTTCCATGACAGCCACGGGGGACCAGGAGACATGCAGATTTATTCCATGGTGTACGATTCCAATCATGGCATGCTTATTACAGGTGAGTGTGCCCAATTAGCAGCAGGCAAAACTCCCATCTTGACTTCAAGCGTTTTTTTAACTAACACTTGAGCACTAACCAGAAGAAAAATAGAAGCATAAGGGGAATGTGTTAACTGTGATTCATCACAGTAGATATTTCATTCTGTTCTACTCCTTCCTGTCTTTGCATGGCTGGGTAGATAAAATGCACCTGCACTTCCTTGGAAAAACTAGGTCAGCGCTTTAAGTTCTTGAGCCTTGGAAGATGGCCTTGGGCAAAGCAAGAAGTAGGATGTGATGTGTTGCTGCATAAAAGGCAAAGCCAGCTCCGTTTGACTCTCAGGAGCTGGTATATGAGCCGCCTCTGAGGGACTCCACCAGCATCCTTACCCCCTTTCTTCAGCAGGGCAGTTTGGTCCCATGCATTCTGGGGCCAAATGTCTAACCCCATGTCTGGCCCCAGGCATTCTGGGGCCAAATGTCTAACTTCTCAGACAGTTAGAAGGTGCTGATGTCCCCACCTGCCTTTGCATCTAGACCATAAAATGGAGAGAAAATAGAGTCCCCAATGACAGTTCCACAGCATGATGCCAACAGATTGGTTGCCTCCTTTATTTGTTGCCTCTTAAAAACACACTTCCTAAAGACACAAAACGTTGTTAGGCATTTACATTAAACGCGGCTCCCATGCATGCCTTCAGGCCTTAAAAGAAAAATGAATGCTATTACCAATACTTCCTCCTTCTGGAACACCAGCCCAGAATGCATTTCCTAAGCACTTTCCCACTGACCACCTGTTCTGAGTTCCTGTGGGATTAATTAAGGCAGGGAGACTCGCAGGAGACATGCTTTTGAAATGGTTGGTGCTATCTCTGCTAGTGGAGAATATAATTATTTTTAACTCTGGGTTTGTTTGGGTTTTTTTCTGGATTAGGAGTGAATGAGCACTTCATGCTTGATAGATAATTTTACATCTTGTAAAACAGAACTTAATTCTAGGTGTAAGCACTCCTCTTCTGTATTAGCTCTTCTAAAAAAAAAAAAAAAAACATGCTAATAACTGCAAGCAGATTTTCTCCTAGTATCCTTACTTGCATGTTTAATTAGTGGGCTCAGCATTCCCAACCCATTTATCACCAGAATAACTAAGGACTCAAGTATCAATTTTGCTACTACTTTGCTTATAAAAACATACAGCTCTGTGTGTCACTTACATTGACTGCTGCCATCAACTTGACATCAGAATTACATGAAGCTTATCTCCCAGACTTTACTTCATGCTTTGATTCCAGAGAAGCCACCATCGTAATCTAAACCCTGATGACAGCAGCATCACATTCTGGAAATGCTTTGTAGAATATACTGTTGTTATTGTCACTGTCATTTGTATTATTCCTCTGTTACAACAATGCCCTTTTGGAAAGTTCTTTGACAAAGTGCTTTCATGTGCTTTGTTTCATTTGACCTGCATAACCCCCCACAGGAGGTAGGAATGATTACTTATCCTAGTTTATAACTGACACTGAATATTGAGCAGTTCAGCTGACCAGTAGAAAACCACCAGGACTGATGCACCTGGGTGGCTCAGTCAGTTAAGCATCCACCTCCTGACGTCGTCTCAAGACATGATCTTGGGTTGGTGAGGTCAAGCCCCAGGTCGAGTTCCATGCTCAGTGCAGACTCTACTTGAGATATTCTCTCTCTCTACCACTCCCTCTCCCCCAACCCCCACCCCCACCACATGCTCGATCTCCTTCTAATAAGTAAAACAACAACAAAAACCCACCAGGTTAAAAAGTAGAGCTGGAATTCAATCCCAAAGCATGTGGCTTCTGAATCCACATTCTTTCTTTGTAACTGCATTGTTTCCACAGCAGTGCTGAAAACACAGAGGATTACCACTAGTTCATAAGCAGATCGAGTTTATGGTGTGGGTTCTGAATAAAGCTAGTCACAGTATAATAGTTAAAAGCTCTACCAGGAAGCTCCGAGTGTTGGTTATTGGCTTCCATATTCCTCCGTATTTCCATTAGAATATTTGAACTGAGAAATATTACCAAAAAAACTTTTTAAGTCCTTCTCTACACACGAACAGATTTTAATCTTAAAGTTTAAGCAGCTTTAGGAAAGGGCTTCGTTAACTCCTGGGGCGCCTTTTCCTGCAGGTAAAATTGGAAAATGGTGAGAAACCCAATACAAAGTGACCTTTGATAATTTAATCTCCATGACAATAAAACAGAGAAGTTTCATTTTGTCTGATCTTTAAAATGCTTTGGGATTCTTACTTACATTTTGAGACATTACACCAACACAGAATACATAGTTGGTTTTGAGAGTTAAATCACATTTGCCATTTGTTTTTGTGGGGTTTTTTTAAAGATTTTATTTATTTATTTGACAGACAGAGATCACAAGTAAGCAGAGAAGCAGGCAGAGAGAGAGGAGGAAGCAGGCTCCCCGCCGAGCAGAGAGCCCCATGAGGGGCTTGGTCCCAGGACCCTGAGATCATGACCTGAGCTGAAGGCAGAGGCTTTAACCCACTGAGCCACCCAGGCGCCCCCACACATTTGCCATTTTTAGTGTCCCTGTAAAACCAAACCAGCACCCTTAGGAAAATGCAAATGAGATATATCTGCTTTCCACCTACTTCCCCACGTTGATTTGGAAATTGGTCTTATTTAATATTGATGTTGCAAGCACTGGCCTGTAACCATTCTAATTCATTACATTTAATAAGACTGTGTTTACAGAGTGCTTTATCAGTTGTTGGTCGGGAAAGGCTAACAATAAATTCCAATCACTAGAGGGAAGCTTACCTTCAGCAAAAAGCTGACCATCACCGTGATTACTGGACACCAGATGGAGAAGCATGCGACAGGCACTCTTGAGAAGGAAAAATATAGACTAAAAAAAAAAAAAAGAAAGAAAAATAGGGATCACTGAGAAGAGGAGGTTGATAAATCCCATGGCCTGCACTTGAAAATTATTGATGGCCTCAACAAATGCTTTTTTCTTGCTGAATAACATCTGCTTTTCTTGTCAAAAAATGTTTTAGAGAAAATAAGTGTATCTTCACCTCATTAGATATCCTAGGAATCGATGTTACTTACCTCGCCGATGGGTTGTTTCCAAACACAACTGTTTGGGTAAAATCCTTTGTGCTTCAAAACTTCTAACGTTGGGTGTTTGTGACAATCTTCTTTCTGTTCCAGGATCTAGTGTTATGGACATGTACCCTCTGACCAGGATGGTCCAAGATACAAAACAGATTCCTCACACTCATGAACGAGAAATCAATGTCATGCTTTACAACAGATATTTTCACCAAGTACTTACTGTCTGTTCTGAATCCATCATCAAGGTGAGTGTATATTGGCTCTTCAGAAAGAAAAAGGCAAAGCAGAATGTTCTCTTTTGACAGGGAAGGCTTTGTGTGATTAAGTAAATGTAGTGGCCTGTGTGATGAGATCGACAGTATAGCTATTTTTAAACACTCACGAACACATGAAAAACAAGTATTTTCAGCCAGCTCAGACTGCTTGCTATTAAGCTGCAGCCTCAATGAAATAAATAAAGCCAGTTTTTTACTATAGGAATTTACTATAGGAATAAAATTCTTATTCCTATAGGAATAGGAATTTTAAAGGAAATATACCAAGGAAGGAGTACTAGGATGGATGGATGGACGGACAGGTGGATGGTGGATGGTGGATGGATAGATTAGATCGATAGATATGGGTAGATTAGATAGATTGATAGGTTTTTAAATCTGAGTTATGAGCAGAAGATAGGGTAAGAAGGAAGGGAGAGAAATTTATAATGTTTACTATAACCCCTATAGGTGCAGGATATGTGCCAAGTGCCTTCAATCCATGATCTTATTTAATCTTCATACTGGTTCCATGTGGACAGATAAAGCGTTTCATTTAAAGATAAGGAAACAGGGGCTCATGGAGATCAAGCAACTCGCCCCAGATTGCGTAACTAGTAAGCATCATAGCTGGGGTGTGTACCCAGGTTGGCCTGATGTAGCTCCCTTTGTCTGTTCCTGTGCATTCCTCCGCCTGACACTACCGTGCTCCCCAGAGGCCCGGGTACGCAACCATCCTAAGTGCATCAGTAATTACGACCACTGAAGCCATCTAGCAGTGATGACCGGCAGTGTTTGCTTCAAAGGAAACATGCATGCTCTCTGAAAGGAAACATCTGGAGCAGTAGAGAGCGTCCTCTGGAGGCGCTTTAAGGCCCCTCTCAATCCTGGACCCTCTGTACTCATCTGCTGGAGATTTTCTCAGGCCCAAATCTGGGAGTTCAGTTAACAGTCACCTAGTTCTGATAAACCTACAGAATAAAACCTACTCCGTTTTCATGAAATACTGACCTCTAGCAGGGACATGGTTTCCCTGTAAGGGAAAAGCGGGAAACTCACATCTGGGTGAGTTTTCGTACCTGATTGCTTGCTTGAAGAGAGATCATACTTCAGCCCAGAACATAGGTGACCTCTGAGACCCATTCATGCAGTGTCATTCATTTCTCTTCTCCTTTAAAGACCTTGTCTGCACTGGGGGCACTCAGAGGTTGAGAACGTGGGCTTTTGAGTCAGACTGGCCTCAATCAGGTCAGTCAAGAGCCCTTGGTTGGCCTCCAGATGACTCCATAAGTTCCCTCCGGTCTTGCTCTCCCTCCCTGATTCCAGCTGCGATGGCTGTCTTTCAGCTCCCTGGAGGGGCAACGTGCCTTCTCATCTCTGGCCTTTTGCTTCTGCTGCCTCGGCCCCACAGACCCAGAGGGTGACCGTCTGTCCTGCCAGTGCAGTTTCATTACTCACCGACAGTCTGCTTTACATGTGAGCACAGCAGATCCACGAAGAAGGAGAGATTTAGACCGAAAGGCCAAAGGTCTAGAGCCTCGACTGTGTTTCCAAAGAGAGAGAATGATGTATCTTGACATGTTTCTGGATTTTCTGATTATACCCAGCCTGATTACACAGACAGCCTTCTCTGAAGTCTCTCTCTCTCTCCCTCCCCACCTCCCTCCAAGAGGGAGGCCCATGCCCCTCATCAGATTATTTCTGTCCAGGGACTCCTGGCTAATTCAAATGAGTGTCAACAGGGAATAAATCCAGTTTTGTTTGTTGTTTGTTTGTTTGTTGTCCGCGTACTTGTTATGGTCACATTGCTATCTGGCGGCTAATCTTGTTTCATGCTCACAGCAGCAAAATTGGCGACTTCTTCCCCAGCCAAGGCTGCTGGAATAGTCAGTCTGTCTCCACCGCCTAGGTATGCAGCAGACACACTCGAGCATCCCAGGAATGATTCGACAGCACTGCATCTGTTAGAACTTTCTTCGGTCAAACCAACACTCAGGCCAGAATGTTGGAAAAGACTTTAGAAGAGCACAGCACTGATCTGGAGGCTGTGGTGAATACTACAAAATTTTGTAAGAGCCGAAGGGTATCTGGATGACTTGATTTTTTGTTGCTGTTCTTTCCTACAGGTTTGGGAACTCGAGACTGGCCTCCAAATATACCAGATTTTAGACCCTCATGGCTTCAGTGTTGAACTGACTTCGGCAGCTCTTGATGAGACTGGATTTCTTTTTGCCACAGGGGCATACAACGGTCAGATCCCTAACCCAAATAGGGCCTCCCTGCTTTAGTACCCGAGAGTTTGTGCTCAGAGCTCATCTGCTGCGTGGGTTGGAGACAGAGAGAACACGAAGCAGGCTGACATATGTCAGCATGCCAGAGAGATGGCTCTGCCTGGCTGAACAGCAGCAGACTCTGCTGTAATGGCCATCAAGGCTCAGCTGTCCATGCCTCATGTCGCATTTATATTATGGCTTTAACGTTCGCGGAAGTCTTTCACGCATATCTCATTCCATCCTTGGCAGGAATTGTGTTGCACGGATGCCTTTTGTCCTTTTAGTTTTGGGGACCATCAGCTAAAGGATGGATGTTTACATTTAGTAGATTGGGGGACCAGACAAAAATCCAACCAGCTTTGTTGTACAACACCCAGATTTCTACACGGGACTTAGGAGTCTCAGCTCCTTGGGGGCATGTCAGGCTCGGCAGTGTTGGTGTTACGTCACTTGCTGCTTCTCAAGCTATGGAGAACTGCATAGAACTTTCTAGAACTAAGCACTCCAGCCTGCCTTCCTTTTCACCTTACCTTGCTCTGACCTCCCACAAAAGAACTACTTTACCTAGACGATATGACCCACTTGTGTGCACTACTCATAGTTTATTTATTCTAGAGATGTATTTGCTAAGAAACTCTTGCTTGGAAGCCAGTGGGTGGGAGGAGTGAACATCCTGATGTGAAATTCTGATTTTTCCAAGTGTGACAGATAACAGTACACACGGAATGAAATCACGGATGCTAAGTTGATGAGGTGTGAGTAAACGCAACTGTTGTGCGTGTGGGACAGTTCTCCAGAAGGCAGTCTTAACTGCTCTCTGAGCATGCTCTCCATACATATGAAAATCAGTTATAATAGAAAGTCTGAGCAAAGCACACAACTGTTATCAGGAATAAGCCTTAAATTCATCCAGATAACTAAGATAGTACTTTTTGCAGGCAAGAAAGTCCTAGTTCATTGTTGGTGGTAGGGTCTAGAATCTCTTCAAACATGCCCAGTTTGTTCTCCTCAGAGGTCATTGACAAAGATGCTGTGACATCCTAGAGCAGCCTGGAAAGCAGGATTCTCTGGCTCTCAGAGCAGCTCTGCTCACAAGCTGGCAGCGCCCTTCATTCCTCTCCACCTTCCACCCTCTACCTAAGCTAAGCAATACTTCTTCCTGCCCTCTGCCCCATTAAATTTGACTGTCAAAGTCCTGAGGCAGCGAGAAATGCATGCTGTGACCCTGTGGTCCACATATCTGGGACTAAATGAGCGCATTCCTTCTTTCCATTGTTTGTAGGACTACATTCCTCCAGACCATAAAGTCATTGAGGGTAGGAAGCACCCCTGCTCACTCGGCATTTGTAGCTCCTCATGGAGTGCTGAGGATAGAGGGAGAATTTAGTCAGTGTTTAATGATGTCAGGAACAAGCAAATGGTAGGAGTTGTGAGTGTTGCTGATAGAGAGAACCTGGCAGAAGGAAATAAAAACAACATAGTGAGAACATTGTGGGTGTCCAGCAGGAGTAGAGCTGAGGATAAGGCATGGGGGTGGGGGTTGGGATTAAGGTCAAGCAAAGGGAAGAAAGTCCTGTAAGGAGCAGTCCCCTAGATTCTAAACCTGAGGTGACCCTTGGAAAAGCCCATGTGAAGAGACTTCCTACACGGTCTAGAAATAGCCATTCAATAGCCACGCCATTTATCACGCCCTCTGGCCTCTTCATCGAGCTCCCCGAAATCGAATGACCCAAGTTAAGTGCCAAGAAAGTAGGATTTCACATGTAAGAAGAAACTCAACACCCGTGTTGCATTTTCTTCCCATGCAACCGATAAAACAACTCAAAGCTTAAGCAATTCCTACCTGCTAGAATTTCTCTTAAAAGTTTTATCACCCAATAAGAACAACAGTCATCGAACACGTCAGCGCCTTAGTGACAATCACACTGGATGGCGCTTTCACTAGGAATGACAATTACGGTTTGATGTTAGACAAATGGAAAGATAGTGGGGAGTGTTCAGCAAACTGGAACGTTTGGGAGACTAAGGACAGAAAAGATGCACTTCAGCCAGAGAGCGCAGGAGAGTCTGAGTGTGTCGAGAAAACCGTCACAAATTTCAAGACTGCTGTCCTGCTCATTTTTTATCAGCCTGTGACAAAAGAAAGCATACCCAAATGTATTTTGTGCCCAGCAATGTGGAGGCTCACCGGTCACCCTGAGTAGGAAATAAATATACGATAAATTGTTGGCAGAACTCTTTCAATTAGATCGATTTTGTCTGAAATAAAAAAGCAAGCTCTCTATACGTTCTTTGTATCTACATAGTCTTTTTCCCGTGTGCTCAGGAACGATTAAAATCTGGGACTTCGGCAGCGGGCAGGAGATGAAAGTGTTGCCAGAGGGGAAGGACTGGAAGGAAGAAGAACACTGGCTACGGCACCTGGTTTTCCTGAAGGCCCAGGAGAAACACCAGTACTTGATCCTCACCTTGGAGCGCAATGGGAAGATCAAAATGGTCCAGGTGAGCAGTGCCAGACTTGTGTGTGCACTCGACGCGCTCTTCCTGTGGAAATCAGTGGCGTTCTGGGAGGAGTCCCATCTCCCTCTTCTGCCGGTCACTGAGAAGAGCGGCTCTCCACCAGTCTTTCTAGGAGGCTCTTAGTGAAGAGCATCCTTGCTCAGGTCCAAGCCAAGAGCAAAAAAGGACTAGCAGCTCAGGGGCAGCATCTCAGCTGCCCAGCGTTTGCTGAAGCCTCGGAACCTCTGCAGCAGGTATCAGAAAGGTGAAACTTACCCACAGCTTTTGCCCCTGACATTGCCTCTAACCTCATCTAGCGAGAATTCACCTGCCGGTGAATTCACCTGCAGGCTCCGTGCAGGGGGAGCAGGGATTTCTCTCTGTCCTTAGAACCCATCATGCATTCAGGGACGCTCAAGTCAATTTTTCAGTTTGTCACCAAAATTGCTTTGTTTACTTTAAGGTTAATGATGCAATCTGCTCAGGGCCATTTCGGGAGGATTGAGGTAGGCTAATTTATTTTTCTCTGTGAGTCTGTTACCACTGGAGAATGCTAATGCCTACTTCATATTTAAGATGAAGGCTGGATCATTTATCCTGGCTACCGAGTGGATCTCTCTGCCTGAAGCTCAAGGACTCATTGACTTTATTATTCTCCTTCTGAAAGCTGAGAACAGAAAAAAAGAAAATCTTAAATTAGGTTAGCAATCATGAAATTTCAGCATTGATTAAGGTGACTGATGGTGCTACTGCTGGAAAAAAGGAGTGAAAAACATCCCTGAATCAATATACTCTTCCCGTGTTGTCAGAGCCATCCAACAGCACCAGAGAAAGGAATTTCTCAGTAAAAAAAAAAATTTCTCTATAACACAACAATGGATTGACTTCCCTTCTTCAAGGGAGTGCAGCTGACCATCAGTATGCTTTTCCTAAGAGACCATGTCTATTACAAACACTCCCTTTTTTAAAGACTGCAAAAAACAGCCTGGTGCTGTTCCCACATCAGAATTGCTTTTGGTTTTACTGCAGCATTTGTCACATTGATTATTCTGCTTCTCCATGTCTCCAAAATCCATAGACAGAGCTTGATGAAGATAGAAAATCTCTCTTATTTGTACTTATATTCTTGCTCTGCCTGGGTAGGCAGAGATTGAGGATTGAGAAAATGAAGCAATACTGGAAACCTTTTATAAAATATACAATAGTAAATGCTTGGGAAGGGTTTTTGTTGTTTTCTTTTTTAAGATTTTATTTATTTATTTGAGAGCAAGCAAGCGGGTGAGAGAGCACAGAGAGGGAGGGAGAAGCAGGTCCCCGCGGAGCAGGGAGCCCGATGCGGGGCTCAATCCCAGGACTCCAAGATCATGACCTGAGCCAAAGGCAGACGCTTAACCCACTGAGTCACCCAGGCACCCCAGTGTTTGGAAAGTTTTAGGGAATTTTTATTAATGGTAGAGAAAAGAGCTTTACAATAAGCATAATGCTGAATGCACACTTACTTATCATTTATGGTTAATGTCTTATTATTATTATTTATTGTTATTATTTGCCTATTAAAAATAAGATATGGTTTGGGGCTCAGTGAGTTAAGCCTCTGCCTTTGGCTCAGGTCATGATCTCAGGGTCCTGGGACTGAGCCCCACATCGGGCTCTCTGCTCAACGGGGAACCTGCTTCCCCCTCTCTGCCTGCCTCTCTGCCTACTTGTGATCTCTCTCTCTCTCTCTCTCTCTCTCTGTCAAATAAATAAATAAATAATCCTAATAAGAAAATAAGATATGGTTTGATTCACATATTTACCTTCTTGAATACTGTTGACCCTTGCACAACATGGGTTTGAACAGTGTGGGTCTACTTATATACAGATTTTTTACAGTACTATAAATGTACTTTTTCTTCCTTATGATTTTCCTAATATTTTCTTTTCTCTAGTCTGCTTTGTTGTAAGAATACAGCTTATAATACATACAACATACAAAATATGTGTCAGTCATGTGTTGATGGAGTCGGTAAGGCTTCCAGTCAACAGTTGGCTATTAATTGTTACGTTTTGCTAGAGTCAAAAGTTGTATGTGGATTTTCAGTTGAGTGAGGCTTATCACTCCTAACATGTTGTTCAGTGAATGTATTTTCATTCACTCATTTTTTTTCCCAATGAGCATCTAGTAAGTGTGTCTCATGGGCCAGAAAGGTATCTTCCCTTTCATCATGGAACTTATAATTTAATATGAAGGATTGATATTCATCTACCCATAACAAGTGTTACAAATACTTACACAAGTGCCACATGAATTTACTGTGCTGGGCGTGGCCCAGCCAAAACAGGAGTCAGGGAGGATTTCTTTGTCCACTGATTTTCAGTGAAATTCAACACTTCAAGAAACACTTTGTGTGCCCCACATTGCTAGAAGTTCTTCCAAATCCCAAGATTCGATGGAAAATAAGGTATTTAGGAACTAGATTATTCAGACCCACCCTCCACTGGAAAGGATGAAAAGTTCTGAGTAAAATATTCGCTGAATCTCTTAATGAGCACTAAAGAGTTGACAAGATTGGTGACTAAAGATCAGACCAAAAATTTAGTATAAGTGGAGAATGAGAGGTAAGTGAGGAACTAAAACACCACAGCTGTTTTTGTCCCAAAGGCATTTTCCAAAGCTAGAGAGGATTCAGTTTTGGAGACTCCTTCTTGATTAGGAAAGATAAGAAGTCCAGGCCTAGGGCCTGCCTAAAGCAAAGAATTTAATACCACACCCATAATATGCTGGGATCCAAAAGTTATACTTTCAGCATAAAAGTAAACCAGAAAGAAAGGAACCAGCTTCCAAAGGGCAAGGCAGGAAAATCTGCCCTTACACAGGGCCAAGCAGGAAAGAAGGGAGAAGAGTAGGAAAACAAAGCAAGATGAGACAAAGCCCTGTTCCTCAGAACTATGGCCACAAGTAGGAACTCATATACATTTGTAGGCTAGATTGGCCATGCTTAGGAGGTCAAAGAAATCTCAGCTATGAACTTGATTTAAGGTGGTCTAAAACTGATAGTTTTGGCAGGCACCTGGGAGAAACAAATACAAATCCATCCCGAAGAAAGGCACATTCCCTAAAACCAGAGTCAGGATAATTAAGTGCACAAGAAAACTAGACAAGAAGGTTTGGGCACAGAGATAAGTAAGTAGAACAACAGAACAAAAACAGGTCCATATACAACAGAAGTGGCATAGCAGATTTGTGTGGCAAGAATATATTTTTCAATAAAAGGTTTTAGAGCAACTGGACATCCATATGGAAAAAAATGTAATTTTTTAATTCCTGTCTAAGACTATTCCTTGTAGATTAATGACTTCAAAATATTAATGGGAAGACAAAACAATACAAGGTTTAGCAGTCACTATAGGACATTGTCTTTATGAATTTAGGAAACTTACCTAAGTCTTATCTTAGGTAAGACTCAAAAACCACTAATTATTTAAAAAATGGACATATTTGGTTACATGAAACTAATAAATTTTCTTCATCAAAAGTCATCAGAATTAAAGTTACAAGACAAGAGTAGAGTTAAAGAAGAGATTTGCAACACATAATAACCAATTGGATTAGTATCCTGAGTTCTTAGATAATAAATAAGGGAATTAGTTCAATAGAAAATGAAAAAAGATAAGTGCTTCATAAAACAGCAAACCCAAATATTCAATAAATATATGCAAAGATGCTAAACTTCGTTAGTAATCAGAGAAATTCAAATTGGAATTACAGTAGATACACCACTAACAGTGTTGCCGGTGAGCGTCCAATGCGGATCTGATTATTTTTCCTCTACAGCTTATTCCCTTTCTCTGCAAACTTCGATGTTATCTTTGTCTCAGAAGCTTAAAGACTCTGCCGGTATGCATATGTTTTCTCATCAGTTCCACAGGAGACTTTTTAATCTACAGTCTTGGACATTTCTTACAGCTTAGGAACTGTTTTTGTACTATTATTTTTATTATTATATAATATATATATTATTTTTATATTATTTTTTGGTACTATAGTCTGTATTATTTAAGTATCTTTTCCACATCTGTGTCTTTTTCTAATTCAGGAACCCATACTATTTGGATTTTGGGTCTTCTGACTTTATCCTCTCAATTTCTTGTATTTTTCTTTATGTTTTTCTTTTTAGTCATGTTGTTTTGAAATATTTTTCTCTATCTCTAAGCTATTTGTTCCAGTCTCGAAGAGAAATTAATTCTCCTTCACTTCACCCACCAAATTCAGATGTTTGAAGGCCCCATTCTGTTGTTTTGTTTCAGTTTTGAACTTCCTTAAGGACTCTTCAGTTTTGCTCGAGTTAACATACCACCAACTGTCCAAGTCAGGGACCTGTTCTGCATATTTTGTCTGTAGTTCTTCTCTCCGGATACTAGCCCCTCCTAGTTACGTTTCTTTTTCTGCTCAGTAGGATCTGGCTGCTAGAAAAACACAGGAGTGGTAATTCTGAGAGGGTGAGGTATGCAGCCATGCTGTTCCTGAAGGGGGGTTTAAAGATTTTATTTATTTATTTATTTATTTATTTATTTATGTATTTATTTATTTGACAGAGATTGAGAGAGAGATATCACAAGTAGGCAGAGAGGCAGGCGGGGGTTGGGGGGAAGCAGCTCCATGCTGACCAGAGAGCCTGATGCAGGAATCGATCCCAGGATCCTGGGATCACGACCTGAGCCAAAGGCAGAGGCTTAACCCACTGAGCAACCCAGGTGCCCCAGTGAGGGGTGGTTTAGTTTAGAGACCACACAGCACCCCTGGTGGAGACCATAGCCAGAAGCCTTCCTGCTTCCCATTGTCTCTCCCAATTTCAGAAGTACAGAAGGCTCAGTCCAACTGTTCAGCTATTCCTCAACTCTTTGGTGGCAAGGAACACTAGGTATATGTCATACTTCCCATTGTCCCCTGGACCCCCTTTCTTCCTGGGATTTAGGTTTGTTTCCGGAGTAATCACCATGTTTAGAGCTTACCCTTGAACTCTCTCCCACCCTGGTTCCCAGGCTTTTGTTCAGCCCAGAGGGTAACAATACCATAATAACTTTCTTTCCCCCAACTCCAACCCTCATTCTCTGCTTGCCTCCAGAAGCTGCTCCCAGAGTCAGAGCTGGGAGTGGAGTGCAGGCAAGATAAACCCAACCTCCATCTTCCCAGACTCTCTGCTGCATCGAACAAACAAATAAGCAAGAACTGCTTCAGTAGTCGTATTCTGTTACTCAGGAAACTGCTAAATCATGATGAGTAAGGGGAAGCCCCCATACAATTTATGTATTTCTTCTTAGTGTCTTCAGACCAGTCCTTAATGGCTTGAGCTATAATGTCTCTCTTGTACTTACATACTTGGTTTTATTTTCCCAAGTCTTGGAAAGATGCTTGTGTCACTGCCTGGTCCTGTCACAAACGTCATTGTATGAACTTCTTCAGGCCTGACCTTCTGGCCACATCATGGGAAGGCAGATTATCAACTGCCTGGCCTGTCAGTGCAACGTCCTGACCAAAGAGAAGGACAATAATCATCTCACAATCTCAGTTTTAAGGAGACAGAATTATATCCTGCCTGTATAAAAAATTTTTAGAAATTTTCCCCCAAACCCTTGTTAATAAAAACCATAGATTGGGGTGCTAGGGCTCGGTTAGTTGAGCACCGGACTCCTGATTTTGGCTCAGGCCATGATCTAGGGATTATGAGATCAAGTCCCACAATGGGCTCTGCCCTCAGCAGGGAGTCCGCTTGAGACTCTCTCTGCCCCTCCCCCTACTTGCAAGCACACACTCTCTCTCCCTAAAATAAATAAAAATCTTCAAAAGAAGACATAGATCGGTGAGATACTACTGTTGTAACATCATGAACAGAGTGGTGTGGGAGTTCAGAGATTTTGAGTAATTAACCCAAAAATAGTTCAAATCCTGAAGATCCACTAACTTCCTTTCATCTGCCCTTCCAGCCACGTAACTTTATGTGTTTACTCCTGTAGCCCTATTTTGAGTCCCTTAAAGCAAAAGATCTTCCTTTCAAGGCACTTAAAGTCATTCATGTTCATAGCATCATGCCAACTGCTATTTTCCAGGAGCGCCAATTCCTGAAGGCCTGTCTGCCAATACCAAACTGAGATAAAAAGTTTCGCCACTTAGGGTTGAAATGAAAAAAGTAAGAGCAGTTTCTCATAAAGCTAATTTTACTTTTTAAATTTAAAGTTTGTATCTTTCCTATTTGTTGGTATTAAATTTAGCCTTTCTTTTCATAAAATGATGATAACAGAGTTTCCAGTTCCCTTCTCCCCCATGTCCTCTCGGCGAAATTAAATATTAGTAACTCTGAGTCAATAATTCAAAGTTTGTTTGTTTAATTTTACTGTCCCATGGATTCAGAAAGATTGACGGCCATAGTGGCCATCAAGGAGGCATTTGAACTTAACTGAGCTGTTACTCAGTATGTCAATGTCTGACCACTTCCTGGACACTGCTGAACTTCGTTCTGCTCCCAAAATGGCACAAACTCTAACCAGAGACCCACCCACCAGGTAGGAGGACCACTGGCCAGTACTTTTCAATTAACGTAGATACGAGATAACAGAGACCTTAGATCACCTAGAAACATGTTTTTGAAAAATGAAAGAACTTTTATCCATCCACTCACTGAAGTTCTCATTCTACAAATAAGGAACCTTAATAAATAAGGAAATAAAAGCCCAAAGGAAGAAAAAAACGCTTTGCCCAGGCTCTCGCTAGAACTGAGACTGGGAATGTGTTGTCTTCATGTATAGACCAATATTCTCTCCACTTTACCCAGCTGCTCTCAACCTAAAAGATCTGTGCTCTACTAGAAAAATCACCAACCTTAAAATTTTGACTTTTATCCCCACACAAAAATTAAAATTCTGAAAATTAATACTATCTCGACAATAATAACCAGTTAAAAAACAGAGTGATCACATTATAAGAGCAAACAAAAATATAAGATGCTAAATAAATTTAGCAAAAATTTTGTGGAAAGAATTTCTAGAGAACATAAACAATCATCTGAAAATATGGGGAGATACACTATATTCACAAGATGAGATATTACAAAGATCTCTTTATTACATTTGATAAAATGCCTTAGAAAAACAATGAAAAGATAAGTCACACACTGCGGAAAGAGGTAATATACTGTGTCCCAGGTAAATGAGAAAGTATTAGGAAACAGAATTGCTAAAGAAATCCCTCCAGAAGAAATAACCCAAGAGGAAAATAAACAAAGGACAGGTAAGAAAACCCCAATGGCTCACAAACACATAAAAAATGTTCAACTCACTAACTTAGGAAAATGTGACAATATAATCAATACATTTAAAATTTTATTTTTAAATATCTCATTTTGAACCCATCATAAGCAAAAACATCATCATCATCATTAGTTTAAACCAAGTGTTGACAAGAATGTGAAGAAAGGAAAACTGTTATCTAGATCTCATGAGGGTGGAAATGGGAAATGCTACTTTGAAGAACCACTCCTAACATCTAGTCAAGCCAATAATAGCGTATCTTACAATTTAATAATTCTGCTCTAGGCACATGCTGCAGACACTATGGCACCTGTCCATAAAAAGAAGCAGTGAAAAATTGGCAGCAACCTGAACACCCTAGTAGTAGAAGACTGGATAAATAAATTGTACAGTGTATTTGTACAATCCTACAAAGGAGCTAAAAATAAATGAACTAGATGAGTTCCATGTAATAATTTGTTTAAATCTCAAAAATATAATGTTAAGTGAAACAGTTAAAGAATTCATACAGTTTGATACCATTTATAAAAAGGTAAGAAGCCTAAAAGCAGGGTGCCTGGGTGGCTCAGTTGGTTAAGTATCTGACTATTAATTTTGGCTCAGGTCAGGATCTCAGGGTTGTGGGATCGAGCCCTGTGTCAGGCTCTGTGCTGGGCATGGAACCTGCTTGAGATTCTCTCTCTCCCTCTCCTCTGCCCCTCCCCTCCTTAAAAAAAAAAAGGCTGAAAGCAATACCATGACATATGTACCATGTACATGTATATACATATAACAATATATGATATATGCATATGTGGAATACATGTATAAGTTTATGTAGAAATACTAAGATTTTCATAACTAACGCTATATTCAGGTGGCCTCTGGGAAGGGCTAAGAGACAGAAACTGTATTAAAGAGGGCTAGACAGGGCTTAAGATTTGATCATGATAATTTGATAATCTACCTACCACCTTGCTACCCATCTGGTCAGTACATCATTGTATTTTCTGTGTTTCTCTGTATCTTTAAAACAGCTCCAAATAAAATAGTTAACTGAAATTTTTCATGCATTCGCTATATATTTATTGAAGGGTACGGAAGAGGATCTGTATCTCGTGGTGACCTGGGAGCTTCCCAATGTGGTGCCTTTGCTACAAGATGGGAATCACACTGTGCATCTGAAGCCATGTCCTAAACCCAGGAACATGCATATTCCTTTCCCAGATGTCCAGCTGGTAGAGAAAAACGTCTCTCAATGTGTAAACGTAAGTTTCATTTCCTGATTTTTTTTTTCCTTTCTATTATGGGAAATTACACAGAAGTAGAGATAGTAATGCATTGAACTTCCACGTGCTGGCCCTCAGCTTCAGAAACTGGGTGTGCATAGCTGAGTACTCCTTGTTATTCCTGCCGCGCGCCGTGACCACCACAAAAGAATGGTTTGAAGCAAATCCCACATACTGTGCCGTTTCATCCCTGGATATTTCAGTATGTATCTCTGCATGGTAATGACTCAAAAAGAGGCATGACACCATTACTTTTAAAGATTTCTTTTCTAAAATAATTTTTAAGAAGTCCTTGATTTCATACCATGTTCAGATTTCCTAGATCACCTCGTATTTTTTCAAAATTTACAAGGATCAGAACAAGATCCATTTGTGGCATTTAGTGGAAGGGGTCTTAAATCTCCTTTAATCTATAAATATCTTTCCATTTCTCTCTTTCCCTTTATTTTATTTATTTATTCCCTTTATTGTTTATTTATTGAAGATACTGGAGAGTTGGCGCCATAGTCTCACATTTTCTGTATCTTGCTGACTGCATGCCCCTGGTGTAATTTAAGGAATTCTGTGTGTACTTCCTCTAACCTGACTTCATTGCATGAACTTTGATTTTAGTTTAATAAGACTCTGCAGATGCTGTCATATAGTTCCATCAGGATTTACAAAACAATTGGTTGTCTTTCTTTCAAAAAATAGATAAATTAATTTACAATCTGTAAGACTTTTTGTGAGATATTTATATCCGCTCAGTATGGCTGGAGCATGTGTTCACCCCTGAGGGGTAAAGTGGGGGGCATGTTTCAGGCTGAAGAACAGAGAAATAAGGAAGCTGCCCTCTTTGTTCTCATAAAAATTTAGGTCGAGGGGTGTCTGGGTGGCCCAGTCATTAAGTGTCTGCCTTTTGGCTCAGGTCATGATCCCAGGGTCCTGGGATGGAGCCCTGAGTCCGGCTCCCTGCTCAGCGGGGAGCCTGCTTCTCCCTCTCGCACTCCCTCTGCTTGTGTTCCTTCTCTCGCTATGTCTCTCTGTCAGATAAATAAAATCTTAAAAAAAAATTTACGTCGACTGATTTTTTTTTGTTTTGAGATTTTATCCACCATTTGCTTACTCTAATATGAGCTCATCCTTCTCAGTTTTTACTAGGATAAGTGGTCAGAAACCAAAGAATGCACGAAACCACAAATTATAGAGGGAACGATCAAAAGGTCTGGTTTTTCGCTCCTGTCACTAGTGAAATAAACGTACTTTGAGAGAGAATAACATAACTTGTTTCAAAAACTCTGCAAACTATTTTTTAAAGATTTATGTATTTCTTTTAGAGAGGGGGAAAGCGGGAGCAGGAGTGAGGGGAGGGGCAGCGGGGAAGGATGGAAAGCAAGGTCCCCGCTGAGCACCGAGCCGCCTTTGGGCTTGATCTCACGGCCCTGATATCATGACCTGAGCTGAAACCAAGAGTCCGTCGCTTAATCCACTGAGCCACCCAGGCAACCCTGGAAACTATTATTTTATCATACTATGGAGAGATAATGTATTATTTTCCCTCAAATTTAAATGTCAGTTTAGCACTGCAATTTCAATTCCATTCATAGTTAGTTTAAATCATAAGTTTAAATCATTGTTTGCTTAAAGGATTTGGAGTCAAAATATACAGTGACTGTGTCGTGATAACATCATCTCATAATTGGGCCAAAGCTGGAAGAACAGAGTGCATCTCCTTAAACAGTCATTCTAGCCCATTTCTTCCAAGTCTGCACAACTGGAAACACTAGATTTGGTTCTATGTTCCTTGTTAAGAGCTAATAAGAACAGGACAATGATTACTGCA
The DNA here is from genome assembly GCF_022355385.1 of Mustela nigripes. Taxonomy (NCBI): domain Eukaryota; kingdom Metazoa; phylum Chordata; class Mammalia; order Carnivora; family Mustelidae; genus Mustela; species Mustela nigripes. Next base: position 7,241,334 of record NC_081566.1, read on the forward strand.
CAGTGAGCCAGATCTGATACAGTTGGCAAGTTATTACATGGGTAGTGCAAAATGCTTGCTTTGGGGCGGGCAGGGGGGAAGGATCTGTAATAAATTACTGAAGTAATAAATGAAAAAAAATGCCTTTAGGATTATAATAAAAATGTAAATTGTCTTAGAGTTTTGAGCCCTTATGTTTTGTATGTATCATAATTAGCATTTCTAGCAGTTCCTTTTTTGCAATGTATTTTAAAATTACTATATAGATGGAAAGTCTGCAAAAGTCACATAGTGGGAAAAAAATTGGGTTGTACATGGAATTCTTCTTTCTCTAAAACTCTTGGATTTGGGAAGCACTGTTTTGTGAACACCCACTATGCAGCTTGCATTGTTCTTAGCACAGGGAATGCAGAGATTACTGAGCAGTGGGACCTGTTCGACTCCACTGGGGCAACCCAACAGAGAACTTGGGAGAATTAGGCCAGACGAGGGTCCCCCCAAATCATTGCTGATTAGGTCAGAAAGAATTACCAGGACTTAGCTCAGCCCAGATAGGAAGTTTCGTGGGGGAGCCGAGAAGACAAAGTGAATGCCAAGTGGAGGAGATAAAATGCAAAATGTCCCAAAGGGGATAAAGGGCCTGGCTGGTGGAGGGTTAACCGGAAGCACCATGGTGTGGCTGGAGGAAGACAGGGAGGGAGGGAAAATGGAGATGGACAGAGAAGGGAGGGCTGGCTCGTGCTCACGGTGTTAAAGCACTTGAGTCTCCTATACGAAAGGAAAAGCCAGTGAGGGGCTGTCGATGGGAAATGGCACGATCAGGTTGGTGGTGTGGATACCGACTATGCCAGCGCTTGATGAGAGCTTTGAATGGGACAAGACGGCCGGAAGGAGACTTGGGCAGGAACCCACTGTTGGAGTCGAAGGACGGAAGGCCATGACAGTGAGGAGGCTGGAGGGAGAGGTTTCCAGCAATGCTTCGGTGGCAAAAGTAGCGGAACTTGGGCTTCGTTAGGGACTGATGTCATGCAGCTGGGAGAGGAGGGTCCGGGGAGGACGGAGGGAGCCAAGGGCGGCGTGGAGCTAGCTCGAAGGACCGGACCGGGACACGGTGCTCCCAGGGAGCTGTAGAATGGAGGGAAATAATGTGCTTGAAGGAGGCAAGAAGTTACACCTATTAACTCTGAGATACCTGTGAAAAATTTCTTTCGGTAAGTATACAACCCTGAAGCTTCTGGGAGGGGACGGACTAGATGATCAGGGCATTGAGACTGGGACGATGATTAAAACACAGGCGCCAAGACTGCCCAAAAAGAGTTGGAAAAAGAAAAACAAATGGGCTAGAGGTAAACTCTCGGCATACTCATATCTAACAGATTGGCAGAGTAAGAGGCTGTCAGGTAGGAAACAGAAAAGGAAAGGTCATACGGACACAAGCAAAATTAGGGTCTAGTGTCAAGGTTGTCAAGAGAGTAAGAAGTTTCAGGAAGGAGAGAGCAATTCAGAGTGACAAGAATAATACACTTGTAATCTTTTTTTTTTTTTTTAATTTGAGTATAGGGCGCCTGGGTGACTCAGTGGGTTAAGCCTCTGCCTTCTGCTCGGGTCATGATCTCAGGGTCCTGGGATGGAGCCCCGCATCGAGCTCTCTGCTCAGCAGGGAGCCTGCTCCCCCCTCTGCCTCTGCCTGCCTCTCTGCCTACTTGTGATCTCTGTCAAATAAATAAATAAAACCTTTAAAAAAAAAACAAATTTGAGTATAGCTGACACACAGTGTTACATTAGTTTCAGGTGTACAAGTTAGCGATTTTTAAAAAAGATTTTATTTATTTATAAATAAAATTCCTGCACCTGGAAACCTGTGTCTCCCTCTTCCCAGCTCCCATTTTGCCCAGCTTCTCACTCCCTTCCCCCTCTGGCAACCCTCAACTCATTCTTTGTATTTACAGGCTCAATTCCACTTCTGGTTTATTTGTTTTTTAGATTCTACTTCTAAGTGGAATCATACAGTATTAGACTTTCTTGGTCTGACTTCTTTCACTTAGCATAATACCCTCTAGGTCCAGGCATGTTTTTCTCAAATGGCACGATCTCGTCCTTTTTCAAATTTTAATTCCAGTAGAGCTGACACACACTATATTAGTTTCAGGCGTACAATACAGTGAGTGGGTCAACACTTCCTGTGTCACCCGGTGCTCCTCGCGACAAGTGCACTCCTTAATCCCCACCACCTGTTTCATCCATCGCCCCACCCACCTCCCCTCTAGTAACCAGCAGTTTGTTCTCTAAGTTAAGAGTTTGTTGGGGGCGCCTGGGTGGCTCCGTCAGTTAAACATCTGCCTTCAGTTCAGGTCATGATCGCGGGGTCCTGGAATCAAGTCCTGAGTCTGGCTCCCTGCTCAGTGGGACATCGGCTTCTCCCTCCCACTCCCTCCCTGTGCTCTCTCTCAAGTAAATCAGTAGAATCTTTAATGGAAGGAAGGAAGGGAGGGAGGGAGGAGGAAAAAAAGAGAGAAAGGAAGTGCTCAGTGATCAATAGAAAAAGTTTTCACAGGGACACTGGACTCTTGATCTCAGCTCAGGATTCTGGGATCGAGCCCTGCATTCAGGCTCTACACGTGACAGGGTGTCTTCTTGAGGATCCTCTCTGTCCCTCTCCCTCTGCCCCTCCCTCTGCTGTGCACTCTCTCTTTCTCTCAAATAAATAACTGAATCTTAAAAAGTTTTCATTGTATACTATGGAGCAGAAGCCAATCAGTGAGTGAAAAGGAGGTTAATGAGGAGAATCATCCAATGCAAAAGATGTTCAGGAAGTCTGAAGGGCAGAGGAAAGATGGCAAGGTGATCTCACCGTTGGCTGGTCAAGGAAGAGTAAGTCAAGGCTGAGAGGAAGGAGTCAGTAGATGGAAGAGAGTATTTTGTTATTTTAATGAATGCAGCAAGTTAAAAAAATTTTAATGTAAAACTAATGCAATTTTACTAAATTTCATAGTAATTTATAATAGTAACTTTAAGTAACTTTAAAAAATCGTAAGATATTTTGTCTTAATGGTAGAACAAAAAAGTGTACACATAACATTTGTACTGTGGTTAGATACTGGTCCATGCGTCTGTTTCCTTCTTTCCAGAGTCCTGACATCAGTACGGAAGTGAACTGCATTGATTTATTACAAGTAGAAGGATATAATTTGATTGCTGCTGGAACCTTAAATGGTGTGATTATCTTATGGGATTTTATAAACCTTACTGTCAAAGAACTGTAAGTTTTTTTTTTTAAGCAATATAAAAGTTGTACTGCAATAGAGCCAAAGTAACATTCAATACTTTTTTTCTTTTTTTTAAGCAATAAATAACAGTGGCAGACCAGTAATGATAACTCTCAAGAGAAGCTTTTCTGGAAGTTACACTCATGAGATTTGCTCCTGATATCCAAATCCCAGAATTATATGAATAAGATGAACTTTACGTATTCATAATTCATAATTCAGATGCCTTGACTTTTACCCTTATCCCTCTAGTACATGCTTTCATGTGGAATCTTGTCCAAATTTATAACCTCAACAAAAAAGTTAAAATATGAGTCTTAAACACTAATCTCCCTGGAGCTTTAAAGACACATATCTGCAATTACTATCTGGGTTACCAACAACACCCTTAAAACCCCAAACTTTGTCCCAGTCTACCCCTCCCCCGTGTATCTCCTCTTCCTGTATTCCCAGTGACACCACCATCTATCTACTCAGTCACCAAAGTCAAATGGTAAGTGGCATTCTTGATGGGCTTCCAATGCTAACAAGGGTGTGGCATATGCAATTACATAAACCAGTATCAACCAATGAATTTTCCCTGAACCCATGGCCAAAAGCTTTATCCATTCCCTGATATCCATTTCTTTTTCTTTTCTTTTCTTTCTTTCTTGCTTTTTTTCTTTCTTTCTTTCTTTCTTTTTAAAGAGAGAGAGAGAGAGAGCATACACACATGAAATGGGGGAGGGGCAGAGAGAGAGGAGAAAGAAAAATCTCAAGTCGACTCCCCACTGAGCTTGGCGCTGGACTTGGGGCTTGGTCTCACAATCTCGAGATCGTGATTTGAGATGAAATCAAGAATCTGATGCTTAACTGAGCTCTTCAAGTGCCCTCCCCCACCTCCACTATCCATTTTGAAATGCTCTGACCATTGGCTGTAAAGGAAATAATATAACAAGGTATTTTTTTGCTATGGATGGGTCATAAACAATCAGCTCTCCCCAGTTGGCTATTTGGGCTGTAAACAGGAGCCATGCATGAACATCCTATGTCAAAGGAATTTGTAATGTTGTACTTTGAAGCATAAGATGGTCAAGAACCTTAATGAATGAATAAAAACAAAATCAAGACTATCTAAGCATTCAGAGGAAGAGAAGAGGCGTAAAAGAGGGAGAAAGAGTAAGAAAGGACAGGGAAAGAGGAAAATGCAGAAGACATCTCTGCCTCTTGACTTATAATGCCTTACATACTCCTGGTCCACTTGGATGCCATGCCTCTTTCCAGTCGAAGTCTGAGTCATTACTTGTAACCAACTTCTGAAGGGACATACTCCTTTCCTCTTTGGATCCTGAATTGATTCTCCTTTCAACCTTCTGTTGAATTAGCTCTTTCTGTAGCCCCTCCCTCTGCACCTCAGCCCCCCCCTTACGAGGCCCTGCCCCTGGAACATCCTTCCTTTCCTCCCTTTCAAACCTTGCCTTTTTGAAAGGCAAGGTTTACTTGCCCCTTGTCACCCGTACCAACATGCACTGTGCCATTCTTTACCCTCTTATTAAAGCAGTTTTGCTACCACAGCTTTAGGAGGGAAGCCCCCCCAGGAATGTTCCAAACTTGAAGGAGGAGATGCTCCTTGTTGAAGGAGTAGGCATGTTGCCAAGAAAGGCATATAAACCCAATACCCAGTCAGAGAAAAATAACAGTGCAGTGAGCCATACATCATATTCCCTTCCCATGATAAGATGATTATACAAATATAACTGATTTAGAATCACTTTAGTATTTTGCAAAACATCCAATTTAGTGCATAACTGTTGAATGTAGCTGGGGCCCAGCGTAAAAAAGGCTCTCAAGTTGAAGGTGGTTTCCATATTGGTGGCAGAAGCCATCTCTACCTCTACCTCCGATTTGCTTAGGATCCCTTCACCAGTCAGGAGAAATAGCCTTTCTCTTCCTGTTCAAAGGCTCATGCATTTTTAGGTCCAAACTGGAAATTGTTCTTGCTGATTACTAACCATTCGGCTCACCCACACAACAGAAGAATCCAAAAAGTTCGAGCTCCGTACATCATCAAGCTCACAGGCCTTTCTTCAGAGCTTGATTCGCTCCCTAGGACCTTCCTCCATCACTCTGCAGTGCAAACTGGCAGAGGCAATTCCCACTAAAGGAAAAGGAATGTTTTGCTGCAAGATCTATTTTCAGTAAAGAAGATCAAGTGTGACTTTAGGAGCCGATCACGAAGTACCACTCTAGGCAGCTGAGGGACTATCACCATGCTCCTGGGAACCAGCCCAGAAGGATGTATGGTTTGTTGGCAGCTGGGTTGGTGGGAAGTGAGCCATTAGAATAGGATCGCCCCTGAATTACCTGCTTGTCCCCTTCACTCATTTCTGTGCTCCCTGAGGTTAGTCCTATTTTATTCAAATTTGTCCCTCCATTTACTCAAAGAGTAGAATTCTATGCTTTAAATTTTCTGACACTTCAAGGAGCTTATCTATAAGCCCACTCTGACCTACAATTAGGCTGACTAGACCAGCTAATTGGGCTAACAGACATTTATTTATTTGTTTGCTCATTTGTTTCTTAAATTTTTTAAAGATTATTTATTTATTTATTTGACACAGAGCGATCACAAGTAGGCAGAGAGACAGGCGGGGCAGGGGGAAGCAGGCCCCCGCTGAGCAGAGAGCCCAATGCGGGACTCAATCCCAGGACCCCGAGATCATGACCTGAGCCGAAGGCAGAGGCCCAACCCATTGAGCCACCCAGGCGCTCTGTTTGTTTCTTTCTTTATTTTTATTTTATTTCATTTTGGATTAAAAGACTTTTAAACAGCAAATGGTCATAGTGTTACCCAGGGCCTCATTCAGGAAGACAGCTTCCAGCTCTATACCTTTGGGTTTTCTCTCGTGTTCCAGGACAGCCACACTGCAGGAGTTAATCAGCTCATCATGGCGTGTATCAAATGAGTGGTGTGAGTTGCCTGAACTTGTAAGTGTTTATTTTGTGAATGTGTGTTTCCTTCCAGGTACAGACCTGAAGATTGCTTCATTGTGGACCCTGATTTGGATCCCAAACGCTTTAGGATTAACAACATCCTGTTCCTCTTTCGAAACCCCGAATGTGCAAGGTAACTCGGTACCTACTGATGAAGAAATACTGCTCGGATATATGTAGCGATGTCCAAAGAGTTCTGATTATCCCAGAAGTTGCAACCAAGGGAGGACAAGTTGGCTGCCCTGTTTGGCTTAAGCTTTCTTCCCTGTTGCTGTCTTTTGTAGGCAGGGGGTCCCTGGGGATCCGCTTTGTGGATCCGCTTACCACGGCAGCCTCACACCAATCTCTAACACCAGTAGAGGAGACAGCAAATGCTCAGCTGACCACACTGTGGCCAAAATCGAGTTCTGTGAGCACTGACATGGGGCAGAAGGAAGCACTTGCCGGGCAAAAGTGACAGCCCCTGACAGCTGCTGTCACAGGAAACTGCCACTGAAACTGGGCCATGTCCACCCCTTTCTGAGGGAGCAAGACCTTGTTCTGTCCTCTTCATATATGCTTGAGAACTCTGATTTTCAGGCAACACGTAACAGTAAACATATCTCCTGGGAAGAAACCCAAAGCAGCAATGAGCCCGTATATAGAACCTTCCTTACCCCTTGACTTGAAATTGCCTTCTTCTGAGACTATTTTTGAAGATTTGATCCATATTGATCCCTGCGCCAGAACCTAGGCCACTTTCCAGCCCATTCCAGCAGAGCACTGCCGAGACGACCAGGCCAGGACTGAATACCACGGAGCAGAACTTAGCCAGGCTTCCCCGGGGCCCGGCTCCAGCCCGCTTCCTGCCATTTCAGGGTCAGCTTCTGGGACTGAATCTAGCCTGAGATTTGGGACAGGGCAGATTTTTATTTCCCAGACACGAGCAACAATCAATCTTAATTACCAAGGCTCCCCAACAGTGTCTAGCAACAGCAGACAGATGAACGTTGTAACACAAGGTATCAGGTGTGACTTCTGTCTTAAGGAAGTGGCTCAGGACCCCCAGATAATGAGAGAAGTGACCCACGGAAGTTCAAGCGGAGACAAGCACACTTCGGGTGTGATGGATTATCTTCACCTTTCCTCCTTGGGTTTCCTCCCTCTCCTTGTAGGAGACCGAGTCAGGATTCTGTGTGCTCTTCGTCCCAGTGTGATTCTAGTAAAGGTCCACAGAGTAGCAAGGTAAGCAAGGAATAGAGTATATCTTCCTGTTACACTCAGCGTTGGTTCAGAAATGGTGATTTGTCCCGTGTGAACCCCTCCTTTGACAGAAGGTCAAGGTGGGGAAATTCTGTGTGTACATGTGCGTTTAAAAACTCGTTTTCCTAGAAAACAGTGTCTAAACTGTGCTCATCACTCATTCCCATGTTTGCAAGACTTTCATATCTGCAAATCATCAACGTGTACTTATAAATAAAATAAATTTTAAAAATAAATAAATAAAATAAATTACAGATGCTTTTACACTTCTTAAATCATAAAGCAATTCTAGGCAATCTCTTTTGCTAAAAAGTAAACACATTTCACAGCACAACTTGTAACACGCTGGATTTCAAACTCTGTTCTCAGTCCCAGTTTTTATAGATTTTACAACATTACATCTCTAGGGGGATTTTGTTTAAAGGAGACTTTTTACCGCAAAACTTGTTTTAGAACCACTAGTTTTGTGGAAAGAATAAACTTTTAAGGATGTAAGAGTCAGACAGATGGAACACTTCAATCCCAAGTGTTCCTTTTATTTTCTGACTAGTTTTAGAGACATCACCTCATCTCTGAGCTTGTTTCCTATCCGTAAAAAAGGAATAACAAAGCCTAACTCACAGGGCTGCGGACAGAACTGGAGATCACAGACACCAAGAACTTGGCATGCCTTACAGTTGTGGTTACTCCTATCATTAAGCCCTACCTGAGGCACGAGAATGTGGCTCTCTAGGGTAATAAGAATGTTACCCTATTCGTGAACATGATGATCTCTGTGATACATTTTTTTCAGAATTAATTCAAAACTAACTGAAATGAATGCTTAGAGCCATCAAAAGAAATGAAATCTTGCCATTTGCAACGATGTGGATGGAACTAGAGGGTATTATGCTGAGCAAAATAAGTCAATCAGAGAAAGACAATTATCATAGGATCTTCCTGATATGAGGAATTTGAGAGGCGAGGGAGGGGGCTTGGGGGGTCAGGAAGGAAAAAATGAAACAAGAGGGGATCAGGAGGGAGATAAACCATAAGAGACTCTTAATCTCACAAAACAAACTGAGGGTTGTTGGGGGTTCTAGGGGAAGGGATAGGGTGGTTGGGTGATGGACATGGGGAAGGTATGTGCTATGGTGAGTGTTGTGAAGTGTAAACCTGGCGATTCACAGACCTGTACCCCTGGGGCTAATAATACATTTTATGTTAATAAAAATAATTTTTAAAAAAACTTAAAAAAACCCTAATGCTTAGAAATGTAAATTTAACAGAGAACAAAGGTGCTTGCCAGAAGAGAGGGTTGGGGAGATGGGCAAAATGGGTGAGGGGGAGGAGGAGGCAGAGTGTTCCAGCTGTAGAATGAATAAGTCACAGGAAAAAAAAAAGATACAGCATACAGAATAGAATCAAATGGTATTAGAATGGCGTTGTATGGGGACAGATGTGAGCATAGCATAAGGTAAAGACTTCTCTAGTTGCGAGTTGTACACCTAAAACTAAAGCAACAATGTAACATTGTGTGTCAACTATACTCCAATATTTAAACATTTTTTAAAAAGGAATGTGAATTCCCCTGAAAAATCTACTCACCCAATGTATCTCATTTCTTTACAATGTCACAGAAATATTTTCTTGTTTTCTCCCCTAATTCAGGGAAGCAAACAGAGCATACACGACAATGAGGTTAAAGGTCAGTGTGAAATCACCCCTCCTGTTTGTAACAATTCCTTTGCAACAGGGATTTTAGGTTCTAGAATACTCTTAATGAAGGTACAGTGTGTTCTCTTTTTTAAAAAAATAGATTTTGCTTATTTATCTTAGAGGGAGAGAGAGCATGAGTTGGGGGAGAAGCGGAGGGAGAGGGACAAGCAGACTCCATGTTGAGCACGGAGCCTGACACAGGGCTTGATCCCAGAACCCTTGAGATCATGACCTGAACCAAAGTCAAGAGTTGGACACTTAACCTACTGAGCCACACAGTCACACCTACAATGTATTCATTTTGTGACTAAATATTGACATGTAAGATTCTGTATTCTAAGAGGTAGAATTTCCATTTTTAAATACTAATTCTAGATTTTTAAAAACCCAATACATTACTGAAACTCTTAGTCTTCAGCCCATTTCCTTAAACTTATACTTGATTCATAAGCCATTTTGGACATGCAAGTCTTACACTGGATGTATATGGACTTTTCGCTGTTATATACAGGGCAGAGGCTTTTGTAATAGGGTCAAAATAAACTTTTCAGGCTTTTCCATTGATCCAGGATTCTGTTTGTGAATGCTTTTTTGTCCTCTGCCCTGAGTGAAGTTTTCTGGGGTTGAGAAACATGTTCTAAGAAAAAAGAATGTATTGGTTTACTATTTTCCTACCTGCCTCCTCTTTTATAGTCTATAAAATTTGAAATTCCAAGTATTGTAAACACTCACGGTAGCTCATTAACTTTTCTGTAGGTGAGCAACATGATGTCACAGCGGGACTGCAACAGCCAGTGGACAAGAAACATCCCGCAGGCATCGATACTCAGCCCCCTGTCATTGTCACCGCTCATGAGGATGGACACCTTCGCTTTTGGAAGCTGGAGGTGATGGGGCCCATTGCTTACCTGGAGCAGCAGAGAATGAGAGAGATAGAAGTAGTACTTAATGAATCCTAACCTAAGGTTCTAGAGTACATCCACTTCTAGTATTCTTCAACCTTTTAGCCAAATTGCTGACTTTGCAGCCTGCTCCCTGAACGTGCTATCCAAACTTTACAACAGGCCATTTTGTAACTCAAGAGGTCAAAACTACTAAATTAACTATTTCAAATCTTCGCTTTCTTTTTTTTTTTTTTTAAGGTTTTATTTTTAGGTCATCTTTACACCCAATGTGGGGCTGAAATTTATAACCCCCAAATCCTCTACGGACTGGACTATCCAGGCACCCCTAACCTCTCTTTTCTTTAAATCAAGCTATGACTACACACCACTCAATATTTCATTGGACATGTAAATAATATTAGAGGATATTAATGATATAGTAAAAGAATATAAGAACACTCAAGCGTTTGAATATCTATAAATTTTTAGTTATCCAAGCTATTGGAAGAAGTTATTACATCGTACTGTGTGTCCTTAAGTATTTTACCATGAAAAAATAACTTTTATTTACCAGAAGGTTTTAAATGACTTGGAGCAGAGTGTCGTGGAGTTTAAAGTTTGGAATATCAATAAAGACATGATGGAAGGAAGGAGGTAAACCTGGTGACAAGGAAATCATTAGAGAGGCTTGGGAAACTCAAGAAAGAGCAACTGTTCGCTATGGCAGAGGGTGGGACCCTGCATCACAGAACAACACAGCTCTCTGCTGGGCAAAACGCCCAAGTCTACCAGTAGCTTGTAGCTTCTCAGTGGAAAACCCGTGCTTTGAAAATACGAACTATCAACAGCTTTCCCTGAGAGTACTGAAGTTTTGGAGCAATGCCAAAATAAGAGAGAGAAACAGAAGAAAGATTAGATCCAAGTAAATCTCAGGAAACGAGCGGCAGGTGCAAATTCTTTCTTCCGAAGCATGGATATTTATTCTCTAATACGGTGTCTGTGGAAGTCCTTCCTGGTGTTGACTTATCCTAAGAGATGAAAAACAATCTGCTGAATTTGAATCTCTTACAATTCCGTTGTCTTGCGCCAATATTCAACAATAGATATTTCTGGAAAGGCAAATGTAATAACATTACTGCTTGAAACAAGTGAAGTACACTTAAACCTGAAAATAATGTTTGTTTAGAAGGAAAGCCTGTACCCAGAAAAGAGGTCTGAGGAAGTGCATGGAAACAGTCATAGGAGACGTAAGAATCACTCCCAAGTACAGCGGGGGTCTGTAATGATCAGAGTCTGTTGCTCTTAATTCATAGTTGTTACAATCTTCATGAATATTTCATTTCAAGGAAACCAGTCCCTACAGATAATCTCAGTTAGTTTTTAATCACAAAAAAGAGTATCCTATTCCAGTTGTAGAGATAATTTTTAGATGGAATTTTTAAAGAGAAATTTAACTCCAATATTAATATTTTATAGAATTTATTATCCTACTTTATTCAGGGAAAACTGCTGAAAAATATGCTGCCTTTCACAAAACATTCTGCCATTTCTCTGACATCGCTGTGTACGGATTTGTGCAGCCGGATACTTCTGACCGGGAACGTGGGTAAGTCCTGCTCAGGGTGTCGGCACCAGGAAGCTCCCCGACCTGCACGACCAAGAGGTGCAGACAGGATAACGCAGAGCTTTTATTGAGACAAAAGACTAAGAAGGATGCTTCAGCGTGAGAGAGTGTTAGGAACGGCTTGCTGAATAAATGGAACAATAAATGAGTGTCCTGACAACCTAGTCAATTCCCAGCTCTTTATTTAAAGCAAGACATCCTATTTTTTCTTCCATCTTTAAATGGGGTATGTTATTTTCCCCATCTTTAAATAGGACTACCTGTTCCCTCACCTTACATATGGGAAAAGTATACAGTTTTCATTTTGAATCTTGGAAGTTATATTGCGTTAATCTTCATTATTAAGGGGAGTAATGGCATTAATTAGGAAAGGGATTCTTCTCAATAGGGGACTTTTATATTGATTGTTACAACTCATAGAGTTGGTCCTGACCCTTTCATGTAATACAATCCTCTTTTTAAAAAGAGATTTTATTTATTTAGAGAGAGAGAGAACAAGAGAGAATCTTTTTTTTTTTTTAAAGATTTTATTTATTTTTTGAAAGAGAGAGAGCATGAGAGGTGAGAAGGTCAGAGGGAGAAGCAGACTCCCCATGGAGCTTGGAGCCTGATGTGGAACTCCAGGATCATGACCCGAGCCAAAAGCAGTCGCCCAACCAACCGAGCCACCCAGGCACCCCTGTGAGAGAGAATCTTAAGCACGCTCCACGCTCAGTGCAGAGCCCCACGCAGGGCACAGGACTCGATATCACAACCCTAAGATCATGACTTGAGAAGAAACCAAAAGTCGGACACTTAACCAACTGAGCTACCCTGGTGCCCCAACAATTCTCTTTTTTAATGCTGTATTTTCTTTAATTGTTTTAAATAAATCCTGAATTTTCTTCCTTGTCATCTCTCCCAACTTTGAAAGATTATGTGTGTATGCATGCATTTTTGAATTTTACTAGTGTTTAATTTTAAGTTCTTAAAAAAAAACAAACACAACCAAACAAACAAGAAAAAACCTACCCAGTTTGTTAGAGTTTATACTGAAACAGCATCTTTTCAGTTAAACAAAAGCTTGGCCCACTTTACCTTTCTTTTGTTCTACACCCACTCCTTCACTTACCATTGGCCAATTTCCTAAACTTGAGATTTGCATGCAAGATACTGCTGTTACCTTAATATTTAAATTTTACATCTTCTCCTTAAAGAACATTGTTCTCATTTCAAAACTTATTTTACCAAAGTCCCAACAAACCAGTTTGTGGCACCAATTAGTTCAGTCTTCTGGAGATTACAGAGAATTTTTTTTTATATTTATATTCAGTATAACCAGTAACTTTACAATATATGTTTAAAGTTATCTTTATTTTATCTGGTTTTATTGCTCACCACCTGTCCTGTATACTCCAATATCCTTATTCTTGAACTCTCTTATACGTCCATCTCTATGGTTTCTATCATTTCTGTTTACAGCCACCCAGAAAAATCTAAGGTCAAGCAAATTTATTCCTTTTAAAAAACATTTGCCTGCATATTTTTGCACGAACTGCACCTACTACGGCATAAGTTTTTTCTAGCAAAATACATAGAACTAAAATTTGACATTATCTACAGAATTCTCAGACGGCATCTCTGTCAGGGTTACTAAGAGGGAACCCCTCATTATCACAGAGTCCTTCTGCGTCTTGAGGTTTGTGTTTTTTGTTGTGATCCAGATAATTAGAGTGGGGTGGGTTCGGGATCCAATCAAGCTTCAGCTATAGTATAATTAAAGAAGATGTGTAGGTTATGACCTTAGGCTTCCTATTCCTGTGCTACTGTAGATGCTAACAGAGCTATGTAGTTTGCTGTCTAGTCACTGTTTTAAATCAGGAATCCTCGAACATTATTAGTTGTTGTTTTTTTGTTGTTAAATGGGCTTTTTTTTTTTTTTTTAATTTCAGCTTCAAGTTCACAGAAAAATTCAGTAGAAATTACAGAGTTCTCATACACATCCTGCCCTCACCCTCCCTAAAACAGTCCCCACCCCCCACTTTTTTAAAAAAGATTTATTTATTTATTTATTTTTAAAAGTGTGTGCATGGGGCGCCTGGGTGGCTCAGTGGGTTAAAGCCTCTGCCTTGGGACGCTGGGTGGTGGCTCAGTTGGTTAGGCGGCTGCCTTCAGCTCAGGTCATGATCCCAGCGTCCTGGGATTGAGTTCCACATGCCTGCCACTCTGTCTGCCTGTGCTCACTCTCTCTGACAATAAATAAATTAATTAATTAATTTTAAAAAATAAATTAAAAAATAAAGTCTCTGCCTTCGGCTCAGGTCATGATCTCAGGGTCCTGGGATCAAGCCCCGTATCCAGCTCTCTGCTTGGTTGGGAATCTGCTTCCTCCTCTCTCTCTGCCTGCCTCTCTGCATACTTGTGATCTCTGTCAAATGAATAAATAAAATCTTTTAAAAATTTAAAAAATAAAATAAAATAAAAAATAAAATGTGCGTGCATGCAGGGGCTAGGGGTGAAGGGGCAGAAAGAGAGGGGGAAACATCTCAAGCAGACTCCCTGATGAGTGTAGGGCCCAACGGAAGAGCTCAATGGCAGCGCCCTGAGATCCGACCTGAGCCAAAAGCATGACTGGGGTGCTCAGTGGGCTGCACTCCCCAGGGAGCCCCTGGCTGCCCCCACTTTCAATATCCTGCACGAGAGTGGTACGTTCATCACAGCTGCAGTGCCTACAACAACATGTCAGTATCATCCAAAATGCGTGGTTCACGCCGGGGCTGTGTGTATTCTACGGGTTTTGACAGATGTCCGGTGACAAGCATCCACCATTCTAATACCTTAGAGAGTCGTTCCAGCAAAAATCCCCTGCGTCCTGCCTCTCCTTCCTTCCCTCCTCCCCAGCTTCTGGCAATTATTGACCTTTTTATTGCCTCCACAGTTTTGCTTTTCACAGAATTTCATAGTGGAAATTGCATAGTACATAGCCTTTTCTGACTTCTTTCATTTAAGAAATAACCCATTTAGGTTTCCTCCGTGTGTCTTCATGGCTTGAGATCTCGTTTAATGTTAGTGCCGAGTAAGATTCCACTGTCTGGATGGACACAGTTTACTCATCCATTCACCCGCTGAAGGACATCTTGGTTACTTCTACGTTTTGGCAATAATATACAAAGCTGCTGTAGACATCTGTGTGTGTTTGTGTGGAAAACAGTTTTCAATGCCTTTGGGTATATACCAGGGAATACAGTGCTGGATCATATAGTAAGAGCGTATTTAATTTTGTGAGAAACTTCCAAACTGTCTTCCAAAACAGCCATACCATTTGGTGCTCCCACCAGAGATGGACGAGCATTCCTGTTGCTCCACGTCCGTCTCAACATTTGGTGTCCTCGATTTTTTGGATTTGGGCCATTTTAAAAGCCTTGTAATGGTATCTCCTTGTGGTTTTAACTTGCATTTCTCTACTGACATACAATGGGGATTATCTTTTCATATACTTTTTTGCCATCTGTCTATTTTTCTTGTTGAGGGGTCTGTGCAGATCTTTGGCTTATTTTTTAAATCAGGTTGTTTATTTTCTTATTGTTGACTTCTAAGAGTTTTTGGTATATTTGGGATAAGAGTCCTTTATCAAATATGCCTTTCACAAATATTTTCCCCCAGTCTGTGGCTTGTCTTTCTGTTCTCTCAATAGTGTCTTTTGCAGAGCAGAACTTTTCAATGTTTTAAAGATTTATTTATTTGAGAGACAGAGAGCACAGAAAAGGGACAGAGAGAGAAAATCTCTAGCAGACTGTCTACTGAGTGGGGAGACTGACTCGGGGTTTGATCCCAGGACCCTGAGATCATGACTTGAGCCAAAATCAAGAGTTAAACACTTAACCGATGGAGCTACCCAAGCGCACCTGGAAGTTTTCAGTTTTAAAGAAGTCCAGCTTGTCAGTGCTTTTGTTCATGGACTGTGGCTTTGGTGTTGTATCTGAAAAGTCATTGCCAAACCTGAGGTCATTAAAACTTTCTTCTAGTTCTATACTTACACATGTTACCCTTAGAATTGTTTTGAACTGGTTTATTTGTGTGCACGTTTATGTGGGAAAGGTGTAAGGTTTATATCTAAACTGAGACTTTATATCATGAATTGGTGTTGAATTTCATCAACTGCTTTTTCTATATCTTTTGAGTGATCATATGATTTTTCTTCATTAGCCTGTTGATGTGATGGACTACATTAGTTGATTTTTAAATGTTGCCCATGGTGTATAATTTTTCTCCCTTTTTTTAGAGAGATAGAGCATGAGAAGGGGTGGGGGAGGAGGAGCAGAGAGAGAGAGAGAACCTCAAGCAGGCTGCATGCTCATGCAGTATGAAGCCCAGCTCAGGGCTCGACCCCAGTGGCATGACCTGAGCTAATACGTCTTGGATTCAACTTGCTAAAATTTCATTGGGGGTTTTGTACCTATGTTCATAGGAGCCATTTGTTTATAGTTTTCTTATGATGTCTTTGTCTGGTTTGGTATTAGGACGTGCTGGCCACACTGAAGAAGCTAAGTAGTGTTCCCTTTTGCTTCTATATTCTGGAAGAATTTGTAGAGAATTGTTAAGATTTCTTCCTTGAATGTGTGTTGGATTCACCATTAAATCCATTTTTACCTAATGGTTTCTGCTTGAGAATGTTATTAATTACTTTAATTTCTTTAATAATATGGCCTACTCAGATGATTTATTTCTTCTTGTGTGAGCTTTGGCAGATTGTGTCTTTTGAGGAATTGTGCTGTTTCATTTGGGTTATTAAGTCTGTAGGCATAGAATTCACAGATTCCTTTATTATCCTCTTAATTCCCCCTGAGATTTTTTTTTCTTAGTTAGCCTGGCTACAAGTTTATCAATTTTATTGATCTTTTTAAAGAACCAGCTTTTGGGGGCACCTGGGTGGCTCAGTCGTTAAGCATCTGCCTTTGGCTCAGATCATGATCCCAGGGGCCTGCCCCTCCCCTGCTGCTCTCTCACATGCTGTCTCTCTCTCTCTCTCTCTCTCTCTGTCAAATAAATAAACAAAACCTTGGGAGGAGAAAAAGCAGCTTTTGCTTTCTTTGACTTTTTCTATTGGGCTCCTCTTTTGAGTTTCATTGATATCTGCTCAGATTTTTATTATTTCTCTCCTTCTGCTTACTTTGGATTATTTTTCTCTTTTTCACCTAGTCCTAAAATGGAAGCTTGGATTATAGCTCTTTCTTTTTTTCTAACATATGCATATAAATTGCCCTATAAGCACTGTTTCTGCTGCTTTACTCAAATTTTGATGTCATGTTTTCATTTTTATTTAGTTCAAAATATTTAAAGATTTCTCTTGAGGTTTTTTTTTCTATGATCTATAATTTAGAAGTATGTTATTTCATCTCTACTTACTCTAGGATTTTCCAGCTCTCTTTTTCTTATTGATCTCCAATTTATTCTATTGTAAACTGAGGGCATTCACTATATGATTTCTATTATTTTCAATTTGTTAAGGTATAATTTATTGTCCAGAATGTGGTCTGTCTTGGTGAATGTTCCATGAGAGCTTGAGATTAATACATGTTGGATGCAAAAGCAGTCTACAGATATTAATTATATCTAGTTGACTGACGGTGGTTTTTTAAAAATATTTTATTTATTTATTTGACAGACAGAGATTACAAGTAGGCAGAGAGGCAGGCAGAGAGAAGGGGGGAAGCAGGCTCCCCACTGAGCAGAGAGCCTGACGTGGGGCTCCGTCTCAGGATCCTGAGATCATGACCTGAGCCGGAGGCAGAGGCTTTAACCCACTGAGCCGCCGAGGTGTCCACTGATGGTGTTTTTGAGTTCAACTATGACTTTACGGCTATTCTGCCTGCTGGATCTGTCCATTTCTCATGTCCATTTCTCAAAGAGGGGTGCTGAAGCTTCCAACAATAAAAGGGCATTATCTATTTTTCCTCTCAATTCCATCAGTTTTCACCCCACCTAACTTCACACTGTAATGTTAGGCATGTGCATGTTAAGGATTGAGGTCTTCTTGGAGAACTGACCCCTTTATCATTATGTAATGCACCCAATCATTCCTGATAATTTCTCTTTCTCTGAAGCCTTCTCTGTTTGAAACATAGCTGCTCTTGCTTTCTTTGATGAGCATTAACACGGCAGACCCTTCTCCATCCCTTTACTTTTAATCTATAACGTGTCCTTATGTGTAAAGTGGATTTCCTGTAGGCAACGTGTAATTGGGTATTGTCTTTTAATCCACTCTGATAATCTCAGTCTAAGTGGCTTACTTAGACTGTTGACATCAAAGTGATTATTGATATAGTGAATTAATATCCATCATATTTCTTACTGTTTTCTATTTGTTACCCTTGTTTTCTGTTCTTACTTTTGTCTTCAACTCTCTTTCTGCCTTTTGTGGGTTTTTAAAAAATTTTTATCTATTTTAAAAATTTCTTTTCAGTGTTCCAAAATTCATTGTTTATGCACCACACCCAGTGCTCCATACAATACGTGCCCTCCACAATACCCAACACCAGGCTCACTCAACCCCCTACCCCTTTCCCTTCCAAAATCCTCAGTTAGTTCCTCATAGTCCACAGTCTCCCATGGTTCATCTCCCCCTCCGATTTCCCCCAATTCCCTTTTCCTCTCCATCTCCCCATGTCCTCCGTGTTATTCCTTATGCTCCACAAATAAGCAAAACTGTATGATAATTGACTCTCTCTGCTTGACTTATTTCATTCAGCATAATCTCCTCCAGTCCTGTCCATGTTGATAAAAAAGTTGGGTATTCATCCTTTCTGATGGAGGCATCATACTTCATAATTATATGGACTACATCTCCTTTATCCATTTGTCTGCTGAAGGGCATCTTGGCTCTTCGCACAGTTTGGTGACTGTGGCCATTGCTGCTATGAACATTGGGGTAGAGATGGCCCTTCTTTTCATCTGTGTCTTTGGGGTAAATACCCAGTATGCAATTGCAGGGTCATAGGGAAGCTCTATTTTTAATTTCTTAAGGAATCTCCACACTGTTCTCCAGAGTGGCTGCTCCAACTTGAATTCCCACCAACAGTGTAAGAAAATTCCCCTTTCTCCACATCCTCTCCAACACATGTTGTTTACTGTCTTGTTCATTTTTGCCATTCTAACTCGTGTAAGATGGTATCTCAATGTGATTTTGATTTGAATTTCCCTGATGGCTAGTGATGATGAACATTTTTTCATGTGTCTGTTAGCCATTTGTTTTTGTTTTTGTTTTTGTTTTAAGATTTTATTTATGTATTTGACAGAGAGAGAGATCACAAGTAGGCAGAGAGGCAGGCAGAGAGAGGGGCGGAAGCAGGCTCCCTGCTGAGCAGAGAGCCCGATGCGGAGCTCGATCCCAGGACCCCGGGATCATGACCTGAGCCGAAGGCAGAGGCTTTAACCCACTGAGCCACCCAGGCGCCCCTCTGTTAGCTATTTGTATGTCTCCATTAAGTGAACATTTTATATCATCCCACTTTCTTTTAGCATAGCTTTTCTTCACCTATCAATTAGATCTTTTTAAAAATTTTTGAGTGGTTTCCCTAGAGTTTGAAATAGACATTTACAACTAATTTATGTCCACTTTCAAACTACACCACCTCAGTGGTAGTACAAGTACCTTATAATAACAAAGTATTCCTAGGTTCTCCTTCTCATCCCTTATGTCATAGCTGTTATTCATTTCAAGTATCTATAAGATACAATTGTCAAATATATTATTGCTGTTACTGCTTTAAATACACTGCTGTTAGTTTTTAATTTATCTTCACTTATCCCTTTTATTATGCTCTCCT
This sequence comes from Mustela nigripes, assembly GCF_022355385.1. Taxonomy (NCBI): domain Eukaryota; kingdom Metazoa; phylum Chordata; class Mammalia; order Carnivora; family Mustelidae; genus Mustela; species Mustela nigripes. The sequence goes on from NC_081566.1 coordinate 7,260,805, forward strand.
TTTCTTTATATAAATCTGAATTTCTTACCTGTATCACTTTCCTTCTCTTTTAAGAACTTCAGGGATGCCTGGGTGGCTGAGTAGGTTAAGCTTCTGCCTTCGGCTTAGGTCATGATCCTAGGGTCCTGGGATAGAGCCCCGCATCAGGCTTCTTGCTCAGTGGGGATGCTGCTTTTCTCTCTGTTTGCTGTTTCCCCTGCTTGTGCTTTCTCTCTCTGACAAATAAATAAATAAAATCTTTTAAAAAGAACTCTTAGTATTTTTTAAAAGATTTTATTTATCTATTTGAGAAAGACCATGCCTGAGTTGGGGAGAGGGACAGAAGAAAAGGGAGAAGCAGGCTCTCCACTGAGCAGGGAGCCCACTATGGGACTTGATCCCAGAACCCTGGGATCATGACCTGAGCTAAAGGCAGACGCTTAACCGACTGAGCCACCCAGGCATCCCAAGTACTTCTTTTTGATATTTCTTGCAAGGCATGTCTACTAGCAACAAATTCTCTCAAGTTCTGTTTGTCTGGGAAAGTCTGTATTTCCCCTTCATTTTTAAAGGACAACTTCACAAGATACAGAATTCTAGGTTGATGGTTTTTTTCTCAATCCTTAAATATTTCATTCCATTCTTCTTGCTTGCACACTTTCTGAGAAGTTAGATGTAATTCTTATATTGTTCCTTTATAAACAAGCTATTTTTTTCCCTCTAGTTTCTTTCAAGATTTTTTTTCTTTCTGCAGTTTGAATATGCTTAGATCTAGTCCTTGTTGCTTTTTTAAATCTAGTTTTGTAATTTGGACTGTAGGATGATTCTCTGTAATGGTGCGTTTATTTCTATTTCTTCTACCCTGACATCTAGAAGAACTCTGAGTATCCACAACAATAATAAGTCATAATGAAGTTGCCATGTATACTCAACAAAACAGGATTCCTACATAGAAATATTGATAACAGTTTTTTCTTTCATTTCATTTCTGGTTTTTCAGATTCTGTTTTATTTACTCTTATAAATGCCTAAGTCAGATTAGTTTGGTGGTCTGGGTAGTATCTGCTTAGGTAACATGGTATCTAACTAAAGATTCCAATGTTTACATTTTATACAGAAGGACATGTTATCCTTTGCAGTATTAGTTCCTTCCTGGATCCACCCCACGAAGAAAAGGTAAGAACTTTAGTCTTAGTTTAATTCATGAACCAGAATATACTAATTAACCATTTCTCTGTGCTAGATATGACAAAAGACAGAACAAGACATGACTCCCTACTCTTGAGTCATATCTAATACTATTGAATCTTTCTTTTTTAAGATTTTATATGTTAATTTGAGAGAAAGACAATGAGAGAGAGCAAGCATGAGAAGAAGAAGGTCAGAGGGAGAAGCAGACTCCCCAGTAAGCAGGGAGCCCCATGTAGGACTCGATCCTGGGACTCCAGGATCATGACCTGAGCTGGAGGCAGTCACTCAACCAACTGAGCCACCCAGGCACCCAATACTATTGAATCTTAAGAGTACTCTTATCTTGATGGGCACCAAGAAATGTATAGAATTGTTGAGTCATTAAATGGCACACCTTAAACTAATATACCATTGTATGCTAATTATACTTAAAATAAAAACAGAAACAAGAAACAAGCTACGTGCCAAATAACAATGGTTTAGTGGTGAAAAGAGAGGATGAGTGAGGGAAGGAACCCGCAGTGAGCTACTTTAGGTCATCTTCATGTTTTCACTTACTTGAGAGAATTTATGCCGAATCCTAGAGCTTAAAAGGGTTCACACGTTGTCTAGTCCTCTGTAGTCAGTTTATATAGCTTATATATCTTCACAGAAGGAGATTCTATAACTTTTCCTTGCAAGTCTAATCTGTGTCCAACCATTATAATAAAGTCATGGGGATGAAAAGTACAGCATAGGGAATACAGTCAACGACGCTGTAACGACTTTTGAGGGTGGCAGATGGCAGCCATGCTTATCGTGGTGAGCGCTGAGTAATGTACAGAGTTGTCTAATCAGTGTGTTGTACACTTGTAACTAACATAACATTGTGTGTCAACTATACCTCAATTTCAAAGAAAGAAACTCTTCCTCACATCTAGGCTAAATCCTCCTTGTAATTCAAACATGTTTTATGCTCTTTTTAGTGTTAATGCAATGTAAATGTCACCAGTCTTATTCATAACCATTTAAATATGCATTTTTGTACAAATGTGGATATACAAATATAGCTACATATGTTATAAAGACTCAACACTAATTAAAGGTTGCAGCAACGAAGCACTGTTTTACCCTAGGCTTATTTCCCTTTACGTTCATATTTCAAATCCAAAAAGCAAGCAAATAGCAATTTTTTTGCTTTGGGATTATAGGCAGTGACATATGGTTACGTAGATGAGGATTGGATTCCTTGCAGAGTGTCACAGAATGGTTACTGTTTCAAACATTATTTCATTTGATCCCTAGAATTTTCTTTTTGTTTCCAGGAACAAATCAGAGTCTTATAATGTTCAGATGTTTAGCTTTAGTATCATTATCTCCACTTTGCCCAGGGGAAATCAGAGACTGGCTTGCCTAGGAGCACACAGACAGGTAGTGACTAAGCTGGGGCTAGAACCAGGCTTCTGATCCTCAAATCTAATATTCCTCCCTTATATATAACCCTCCCTGCTATCAAATAGAAAACAACGTTCAGGGGCGCCTGGGTGGCTCAGTGGGTTAAAGCCTCTGCCTTCAGCTCAGGTTGTGATCCCAGGATCCTAGAATCAAGCCCCACATCGGGCTCTCCACTTGGCGGGGAGCCTGTTCCCTCCTCTCTCTCTCTCTGCCTGCTTGTGATCTCTGTCTGTTGAATAAATAAATAAATAACATAAAAAAAAAAAAAGTTCAAACTCATGAAGCCTAGAGTTTCATTTATCAACAGCTATAACTGGCCTACAGTCGAGGCATGTTGTGAGAGGAACAAAAACAAATAACATTCTTGAGCCATGTATAGGTGGAAAGTTATCTGTTTTCTCTAAATTGCAATGATTATCATATTCTATTATTAATTTTAAGACATAAAAATATGACCCAAAGCCTATAGTTTTGTAAATGGACTTTCCATAAACTGGCAAACAAGACCTTTACAGACCTTTAAGAGAAAAATCTTAAAAACAAAGCTGTAACATAATATTGAATTAGACTTAAAGCATTTTTACCAACTTAAAAGCAAAGACTTTAATCACTTAATTGAAATTCTTCTATAGTCAATCTCATTTCAACGTTTTCTGGATGCGGACAATGTATTTTTTCACTTCGTACATGTCTGCCTATTTACAAATATACAACAGAGGGGCACCTGGGTGGCTCAGTGGGTTAAGCCTCTGCCTTCTGCTCAGGTCATGATCTCAGGGTCCTGGGATCGAGCCCCGCATCGGGCTCTCTGCTCAGTGGGGATCCTGCTTCCTCCTCTCTCCCTGCCTGCCTCTCTGCCTGCTTGTGATCTCTCTCTGTCAAATGAATAAATAAAATCTTAAAAAAACAAAACAAAACAAATATACAACAGAGTCTGGTTACAGGAGGCCTCGCCTCTGCACAGACCAGTATATACCATGAATGAAGCCAATTGCAGTTATAGATTACAACTACAACCAAAATCTAATAGGTCAGTCTATACATAAGGTGTTAGTTATTTTCTTTATCAATCATTCATAAATAATTAATAATTAGTTATAAATATACCTATACTACTAATTAATAATTAACAATTATTAATTATTTAAAAGATGCTCCATGTAATAAAAATCTTCTAAGAGATAGGATAGTCAAAATCTGCCCACCTAAAGAGAGATCATTCTTATGATAATATACACAGGTCTACAGGAAAAAAAGTCTTTGAGCAGTGCTTTTCTTTTCTTTTTTTTTTTAAAGATTTTATTTATTTATTTGACAGACAGAGATCACAAGTAGGCAGAGGCAGGCAGAGAGAGAGAAGGGGAAGCAGGTTCCCTGCTGAGCAGAGATTCCGATGTGGGGCTCGATCCCAGGACCCCAGGATCATGACCTAAGCTGAAGGCAGAGGCTTTAGCCCACTGAGCCACCCAGGTGCCCCTGAACAGTGTTTTTCTAAGTACAGGTCATAACCCACTTTAGGGTCATAAAGTCAATTTAGGGGTGGTGACTGTATTTTCATTAAGAAAAGGTAATAGAGTGGAATGCAATGCAGCAGAACAGACTAGACAATAGCAGCGTGCAGAGCACTGAGTTAGGTTAAGTATATGTGTGTGAATGATACTGAAACGCATTCAGAATGCATGTGCAGGTATTTTATCTGTTTACTGGATCATGAAGTAAAATATATTTCTTACTGTAGATATGGCACATAGTAGAGAAACACTTGCCTTAGAGACAAATCCCATTCCAAGGCCAAGAAAGAGCTCTTGGATGCCAAGATGTTCTTGACCAGCTATGAGACAGGAAGAAGTAGGAGAAGGCAGATTTCCCCCTGGTTTTCTAAGAACAACTTGAGGGAGCTGAGTCAGAAAGCCAAGAAATGTAGCAGGAATTGTGTCTGGCCTTGGTTAGAGTCTAAATGAGTAGGAGACTCGTAGGATAACTCCCAAGCTGCCAGAATTCTAGCCACACAAATGCTCTAGGTAGATGACCCAGGAAGAAGTCATGTTGATCTGGGATCATCAGAGAAAGAAAGGGAACATGCTCGAAGGGGACGCTGGTGCAGAGCCAGCTCCCCAGTTGGCAAATCTAGGGTTCTACACTTGAGAATAACACACAACTTGAAGGAACATACCAATCAAAGAACAAAATAGCCAGGGCTATCTCTGGATAAAATTTTAGGCTAGAAAGTTTTGCCAGCCTCCCCTTTGGTCCTCACCTTTCATCTCTGCTCCCTCCTGCTCCTGATTCCACTCTGCCTTGGCCTCCCCAACACCTCTCCTCCTAAGGCTTTTCCTTCATCTGCTCATCTTGTAATCCTCAACTAAAGGCACTGTTAATCCTCACTTAAATGAAAAATTGCTAAAGACATAAGATCTTGGGGCGCCTGGGTGGCTCAGTGGGTTAAAGCCTCTGCTTTCGGCTTGGGTCATGATCCCAGGGTCCTGGGATCGAGCCCCGCATCGGGCTCTCTGCTCAGCGGGGAGCCTGCTTCCTCCTCTCTCTCTGCCTGCCTCTCTGCCTACTTGTGATCTCTGTCTGTCAAATATATGAATAAAATCTTAAAAAAAAAAAAGACATAAGATCTTTCCTCTCTGGGATATGTGCAGATTAGCAGACACCAGGGAGAGAGACGACATCTTGTACAGACGTCCACACCATTCACTCATACACTTGGCTCATTAGTGGTTAATGGTTTTGCTCAAGATTGGATTTTGATCAGCATATACTTATTGCAAGGGATATGTTTTATTGTTGCTCTCTAGAAATTGAAGCAGCTGCTTGTCTGGCGTGCTCATTCTTTAGAAATTGTTCAAGTAATCTATATAGAAGACAAGCAATTGGTGCTTACTGCCTCCATCGATGGCTCAATAAGGTATGGACGTCCATATTGTGAACTTAAGGTTTGGAGCATGAGAAGTCAAACTTTGGGTCTAAATTTCAAATATATATATATATATATATATATGTATGTATATATCATGAATACACTCTTGATTGGGTAATTAAAATAAATAAAATCATGAACAAAGAGTCGCATGCACAAAGGGCCATGGTTTGGAATTCTTTTCCATGCCCAAGGAGATGAGATGCCCTGCTCATCTACACTAGAAGTATAACAAATACTTAATTAAATGTGTTTTTTGGTGGACTCATTTGGAAGAGTTAAGCAAGATAATTATCTCAGAGAGATAGACCCACACCCAGGGAGGGCCACAGGAGACACAGGGTCAAAAGTCACAAAGAAAATAGTAGCAAAGTGCTACTTAATGCTGAGAAAATGGGAGTGAGCTAACGTTTTCACAGACAGTGGGATTGATTTTGCAAAGTCTACTTGTTTCTCATCACCTGGATAATGCTAAGTTTACACACACAAAATGCTGAATACACACACACACACACACACACATTGACAAAGAGAAAGGAAACGTCATGACACTTTGTGAGACCAATTGCTGCATCTTAAAATGCCTCAAAATCATGGTGATGAATTATTCTCTTGGGAGAATAAAGTCAGGAATGATCAAGAGAGGTAGAGAGACTTCAAAGTGTATTGGAGAGCTCAAACATAGTGAAGGCCAAAGGAAGGAGTATCTGGCATTGTATAAAAGACCCTGTGTGGACCTGAGACTGATCTGGATCTTCGCCTTGAAAGAGAACAGCCACCAACGGACTGTAAGCGAAGGACTGACATCATCTGATTTACATTAAAAAATAATAATAATAATATGTAGGGAATGGATTTCAGAGCAGCAAGGTGGGAGCGGAGAGAACAGTTTGAAGTCTGTGCCGACGGCAGTGGCCTGGACTGGGGCAGTCGCAACTGTGCCGCAAGGAAATAGTCTGGGTCTGAGAACGGTCTAGGAGGTAAAATGTGGGAGACAGAAACTTTAACTGAAAGGGGAGGTAAGCGACAGATGTCAAGAATATCTCCTGGCTTATACAACTCAGTGAATGTTGGTACCATTTGGGAAGAGAGGGGGCGCCCAAAGAGGAAGATATTTTTAGTGTGGAAGAGTGAAGGTCAACTTGTAGAAATGTTGAGTTAAAGGTAACTCTGTGAGGGTAAGGTCAACCTGGGGTCCAATAGAGCTTTTCCTCAGCCAGAAAGGGAATCTGTTGTTTTATTCATAGGAAAAGTTAAGGACATGACATTTCATTATTATAGATGGTTTTCACGACTCTGTCCCTTGGGTCTCTGTTCCAGCTTATTTTCAGCTACCTGTCAGCAGAAGTGCTAATTGGGGAATGGTAGCACAAGCACGTACACACACCCCCCCACATGTCACATGTGCATATAGTCCCGTTGTTAAAAGCCGTCCCTTCTCAGACCAGTCACCCTTGGCACGGAGAAGTCACTTTCAAGATTCCTTCAAGTGAAGATCTCCCTGGATACGCAGCTCAGAAAAAGTAGCTCTATGAATAGCTCCTTCAGAGACGGTTCTCTTCATAACTAAGCTCCGTCCTTTTGTGAACACTAGCTGCCGCTCTCTCGCAGGGTAGGCAATTTTAACACTAAATCTTTCTCGTCAAAGAGATGAGGATTTTATACTGTAATAAAGGCTTAGCTCTTGGACAGAGGCTAGAAGGGGTGAAGATCTGTATCTGAGGCACAGGAAATCAGGCTGCGAGGCGGGACCAATTGTCTAGGAGAAGTCCACATGCCAGAGCAAATGCCACAAAACCAAGGAGAGCAGAAGCTGCTTCAGGTCTGGCCAAGAACACAGGGAGTTTGGAGTTGTCCTGAACATAGTCCTTACCCTCTAACTTCCATGCTGGAAGGGCTGCTCCATTTCACTTTGGTCAAGGCTCCAGCAAGGGCACAGTGTTGATAGAGTGTTGGGGAATTCAAATATGTAGGGGATATCAAGTGTTTATGCTACATTCTTAGGATGCTGTCAGATGTGAGCAGTGCTGACTGGATCCCTCTGCTGTCTTCTCCTCAATGGCTGCCCCCTGGACCTGGGAAACCACTTGGACTTTGTGGAATTACCTCTTAACTCATTTAGCTTGTCCTCCTCATGGGTCATGATGACTGTGTCCATTGTTTGCTACTCTGAGGTTGAAATCAAGATATAAAAATCTTCCACAAAGCGTTTTGTCTTTCTTTGAGACCTAGAGCACATACTCTTGCAAACAACATTCTGTAGTACTTTAAAGCAAGTAGCCTGCTAGAGGGACCTCATACACTGAACCAATGGAAAAATAATAAATACAGATGGGAGCCATTTTTTCTGCCATTTAAGAGCTCAGTCCTGAGAAATTAGTATGGTGTTTCCTTAATAGTAGGAGTTATGGACAGAGGTTGAGAGGGTGTGGTAATAGGAAAAGAGTCCGTATAAAACCCATCCCACAAGTTCTCCTGATGTGGATACAGAGGTAAACAGCTGAGATGTAGCCCACTCAAAGGCCTAATTCAGCTAATACCCAGCCAGTATGGCTTCTGATCACCTTGGATGAACAGGGTTATTCTAGGAAATATCTGTTCCTTGAATGGGTTTCATAAGTACAGATTCAAGTTGACAGTTCCTAAAATTGTTGTAGATTAGAATTTTAACTTAAAAAAATGGATCTGCTCTGATTACTTTCATGTATTTAATAGGAAGAGTTCTAGCATCAAGCTCCAAATCCCTAATGTATCAGTGAAAAATCCATATAAATGATCCAATAAACAGAATAACTTCCACTGAATTCCAGCCACTTTCTTCTCCCTACCTTTGCCTCTCCTCAGGCTCTGGCATGCCTTCAGTGGTCATTACTGTGGGTATTTTGGACAGCGAAGAATGTTCGAACTATCACAATCAAGTGATTTCATTTTGCCATGTGATGTTAACGAATATCCGGTAGAAATAAAAGAAGAAAACAAGTTCACAGAGAAGAAGCAAAAATATGAATATCCTCTGGTATTTGACCGGCAAAAGTAAGACCATTGTTTTTGTTTTTTGTTTTGTTTTGTGTTGTATTGTTTTTATTTTTTTAAAGATTTTATTTATTTATTTAACAGAGAGCGAGAGATATCACAAGAAGCAGAGAGGCAGGCAGAGGGGGAGGGAGAAGCAGGCTCCCTGCTGAGCAGAGAGCCCGATGTGGGGCTCCATCCCAGGATCATTACCTGAGCCAAAGGCAGAGGTTTAACCCCGTGAGCCACCCAGGTGCCCCATGTTGCGTTGTTTTTAGATGAAGAGACAAGAATTAAACTCTTCCGCCACTGTGACGCTGGGCTGGATGTGGAGAATTCAAAGGTGAACAGTCCAGGGCTTTTCAATAATGTCACAGTCCAGGGGAGGGGAGAAATACGGAAACAAAAAACTATAATTAAATATAATGGTATTTCTAAGAAAATTTAATTCTTAAGATAATCACAGAGGAATTAGGGGATATAACCAAACAAAGAGGACCAAAGAGGCAATTTTGGTATTCTTTGCTTAGTTGAATCCTATTTAAGGAAAAGCACTAATTAATGAAACACTATGATACATCATCAAGTTTTTCAAGACTTGGCAGTTCAGTGAGCCAACAAAGAAGACATGGTAGGAAATAGAGCAAGGAAAGTTTGTAGAGGCCAAATCACAATGGGCTCTTGGTATGGGCCAACATAAGGATTTTAAACCTTAGAGAAATCACAAAAGAATACACAAGAAAAGGGTCTGAAGAAAAGGATAGTGCGTTTGGTTTTGGACAGGTTTAAGTTTAAATGCTTGTGAGACATCCAAGTGGAGATATTTAATGAGCATTAAGATAGACTCACCTGGATGCCAAAAAGAAAGCCACAAGCAAGTGCTTGAGAAAAAAATAGGAGACATGAGGTGACAATCCTTTAGGTTACTTTGTAAGGAAGTCAGATAGCTCTAAATTTGAATAAGAGTGTGATTCATGGGCTTGATTGTGTCTCAGAGACATGACCATTGCTTAAAGTCTTGGAGGAAGAAACAGTTCCTCAGGAGGAAGTAGGGAGTTGGTGGAAGGTGTTTTGTCCTTTTGTAATGTTCAGTTCTGGTTTTGATTGGATCTTTGTCATAATGGAAGAGATCAGTGCTCATTTGAGTTCAACATCAGCAAAGCCTGGTGGATAACCTCAGGGGACCAGTCCTACCTGGACTGGCAACATGGAATAAATTAGGCCTGGGAAAACTGACTAGATGAGCCCAAAGTGGGAAGAATCAGAGGGGATTATCTAAAATAAAGTCCTTTAGGAAAATCCCGAGTGGGTCAAAGCTAGAGAGACTCAGTGCCATTATCCAGTCCAACAGCTGGTAGAATAAAAAGGAAGAGAAACTAAGAGTCACAGTCAACATAGAATTTGGATTAAGACAGGACCAGTTTGAGAAAAATCAACAAGGATTCCAAGTGGCTGCCAAACCCTGCTGAAGAGCTCAAGACTAGCCAGCAAGAGCCCTGGAGAAGAAGTCTTGCCAAAACGTGAGAGGTGGTGTCATAGAGCCAAGACTCCAAGATGTAGTAAAAGTTCACCAAGCAAAGTTGGTCATTCTCCCTTGGGTAATTGCTGAGCCTTGACCGCAACCATCTGTCTTAGTACTCAAAATTGTATATTCTAATTTGGTCATATGCATCTCCTTCACTAACTCTGTGAGTTCCTTGAAAATTAAGACCATGTTCTGTACATCTTTCTATACCCAGGTCTTAGCTTACTGCTAAGCACACGGTAGGCACGCCCAGGGTATTCAAGTGAGCCAATAGGGAGTGACCTAAGGGCAGCCATAGCATCATCAGGACTGGTGCCATGGGAGCCAAAGAACCAGGGACCAAAGAAAGAAGGATGTAATGGCTATTTGTTTAGTAGGCAAAGGATAAAAGATGTGGGTATGCGCTGAACAGTTTTCTTTGTATCTTTTTATGCAGATGGAAAAAAATGAGCTCAATGTCTTTGCTTTTCAAACGTACACCTCCCAAGGCCTTTGAAGTGGATCATGACTTTAAGTTTTTCAAGTCTCTTTCTTCTCCCAAGGTAGCCATGAAACAAATGAACAAAAAAAAAAAAAAAAAAAAAAAATCCCAAACAAACAAGAGAAAGCTCTTGGCTTTTGTTTTCCTGAATTTAGATCTCCCCAGTGTATTAGCTTTCTATTGCTGCTCTTAGGAATTACTACATATTTGGTGGTTTAAACACGAACTAATTATCTTACAATTCTGTGTGTCAAAAGTCTGATCTGGTTGTGCCTGGGCTAAAATTAAGATGTTGCCGGAGCTCTGTTCCTTTCCTGGAAGCTCTAAGGGGAGAATCTCATTGCTTTAGTTTGTGGCCCTCTTCCTTTGTCTTCAAAGCCAAAAATATGGTTTCTCCCTGATGGTTTCCTGGGGGTCACAAGTCTCCAACCCAGCAGGAAATGTTCTCTTCTTTTAAGGATGCTTGTGATGAGATTGGGCCCCCCTGGAAAATCCATCTCCAGGTTTCTGACCTTAATCACATTTTGCCAAGTGACGTTTTGCCAAGTGAGGCCGTGTAGTCATAGGCTGGGGGTGGGGAAATAGGGTGTGGACATCTTTGGTTGCCATGATTCTGCCTATCACGGACTGACACACATCAATGCTGAATTAGGGGAGAAATGGGTCCCACTATTCATTCTATTTCTTTTTTTTTTAAGTATGCTTTTTTTTTCTTTTTTTTTTTTTTTTTTGGGAGAGCGAGAAAGCAAGCACAGGCAGGCAGAGGCAGAGGGAGAAGCAGGCTCCTCGCTGAGCAAGGAACCCGATGTGGGACTCGATCCCAGGACGCTGGGATCATGACCTGAGCGGAAGATAGCTGCTTAAGCAACTGAGCCACCCAGGCGTCCCTATTCATTCTATTTCTAATATTCCTTGAGAGTGTATATAGCATGAACTGATTTCTTCAAGATCTTCCACACAATAAACCAAACTTAACCTTTCTAAACAAATCTCCCATTATCAACCTACTGTGGCCCTCTACAAATCAGTTTTGCTAGTTGTTTCCTGAGCATTCCTGTCTTCTGTCCCTTAGTTCACATGAGCTGTCCTTGTCACATCCAAGGCTTTCTCTGCCTGTCAAGTCCATCCTATCTTTGTAACTGACGAGGGATTAGTGTCTAGAATACAAAAGAATTCCTAAGAAATCAATAAGAAGAAAAGACAGTCCAATTTAAAAAATGGTAAAATACTTGAATAGATCACAAAAGGAAAAAAATTGCCAGTAAGCACATGATGAAATGCTCAGCCTCATTGGTAAAAGGTGGAAATTCACATCAATGACATTAGGAGGTACCATTTTACACCCAGCAGATTGGCAAATATCAGAAAGTCTGAGTATCCCAAGGGCCAGTGTGCATTTGGCACAATCAGAACACTAATGTGCGGGTGGAAGTTGTGTAACTTGCTCGAAGCACTTGGGAAAACAATTTAACATTAACCAGTGAAGTCGAAAATAGGTATAGCCTACTAGAGATGTTCCCTAGAGAAACTCTTAAACACGGGCTTCGGAGGTGGGTACAAGGGTGCTCCGAGCAGTATTCTGGAAGAGCAACAACCGGAAAGCAGCCTAAGTGCTCACGAACGGTGTAATCGGTACAGAATTATAACACATTTACAGATTAGGATACTATGGAGCTGTGAACATAAATGGACCAAATAACCCTCTCCTATATGGATAATAGTCTGACAAATGCTACTGAATGAAAGAGTGTGCTTAAGAACATGTATGTAACGGTGGGGAGGGTACGTGCTATGGTGAGCGCCGTGGATGGTGTAAGACTGATGACTCACAGACCTGTGTCCCTGAAACCAATAATATATTGTATGTTAATTTAAAATATATCTATATTAATTATCATTCATATAAAAGTCAAAAAGAGGCAAAACTAAAAATATTGCTAAATTCATAAAAGAAAAAAGTTATACAAATAAAAGCAAGGCAATTAAAAATACAAAATTCAAGACAGTCATTACATTTAAGGGCAGATGAAAAGGACTGAGAACCCCAAAGTTGACAGAATTGTTTCAACATGTAAAACAGAGCAGTGGATCTACGGGTGTTCGTTCTATCATTATTCTTTTACACTATCAACTTCATATTAATAAATACTTACTTTTTTCCAAATGAAACAATTTCCACAACCCCCACCTTTCTATCCAGATGGCACTGGGCTGCTCCCAGAGGGCAGGAGCACCGACGGGAGAGGGACCAGTATGTGGAGTGTGAGACTTAGGTTTAATCTTAGATAAATTATTGTATCTCTTTCCTCACTGGAAAGCCCTTCAAAGTGTTGTTGTGAGGATTAATTGAGAAAAAAGTACACCTGTTAATCCCAGATACTCAAACAAATGTTAATACCACATTCGCCAACAACCCCCATCTCTCCTGCCTTGTGTCTTCCAGCATATACATTTATTGTGTTCTCTAGTCAACCAGAATATTTGTATACTTACTTTACTGCCTACCCACCAGAGTCCTAAGTTCTTTATGGCCAAAGACATAGGCATAGCACATAAGAGATACAAAATTTTGTTGAATAGGATTGAAATAGCACATCCTAAAAATAAAGATTGGCATAGACTTTCAATATCCTCTTCCAATTTGAAAACAAGAAACAATCTTCTAAAGTGATTTAACTGAAGCATTAAATACATTCGGGGAAATCTGGAGCAAAGTTTTAAAGCTCTTTAAACGAGTGCCCCAAGGATCTCCTCCTCCTTTGGACACCTTTGTCTTCTCAAATGGTTGGTAAAATAGCAAAACTTTAATGCTAAAGTTGAGTAAAAACACCTTTCTCTTAGGAACCTCTGATTTTTACCAGAATCTTGTTTTGCCCATTCATTTTCTTTTTCAATTGTATAAAATGTATTCATTTCCTTCTTTTTGATGTACCATTATCAGTAATAATAATACGATACTAAATCTTACATATGAGTAACACCACGCAATGTATGTTGTTTCATTTCATCTTCATAACTAGTCAGTAGAGGAAGAACTTCCCCAAGATCGTTCAGTTAATAAGCAGCAGAGTCAGGATTTGAACCCAGGAATTTTGCTGCTGATGGAGTGTGCCCTCTGCATTAAACATTCACTCCTGTGTTTTGCAGATTCGAAGACGTGCCTTAGAAGGATTCCTGACAGAAAACCGGGAGGCAGGGGTTGTTTTTGGTTCTCTGCCTATATACAGGGTGAGTTGGAGGTTTTGAGGACTGTGGTGGTTTAGAAAACAGTGGGGAATCTGACGTCTCATCCCTGACCCTGGGCTACCAAACAAGGCTGAAGAAAATCACATCGCCAAGCCAGCTGTTGCTCCTATGCGCAAGCTGGGTCCGATCCCAAAGAAGTCTCTAGTTCCCTGTGTCCGTGGCCTTGATCCCTTGTCTCTGCCATTCCACATTGAACACCACAGGAAACTAGTTCAGACGCTATCCTGGTTCTTCATCACCTACGGCATAAAATTCAAACACTTTTAGCCCAGCCTGCAAACCTTCCATAATCTGGCTTCTGCCTTTACTGTCTAACCTCATTTTCTACCATTTTCCCCCACGTACCTCACACTGCAGCCAGGTCACACTAAGGGCCTTTCCTGAAACATCATTTCTCTTCCCTCTTCTGTGACTCTGCCTGTGCCGTCTCCCTGCCCGGAATTTCTTCCTCCTGACTCACCCTTCCAGTTTCCGCTCCAGATAATCTCTGTTAAATTAAAGAACTAATTCGATTGGGGCGCCTGGGTGGCTCAGTGGGTTAAAGCCTCTGCCTTGGGCTCAGGTCATGATCCCAGGGTCCTGGGATCGAGCCCCGCATCAGGCTCTCTGCTCAGCGGGGAGCCTGCTTCCCTTTCTCTCTCTCTGCCTGCCTCTCTGCCTCTTTGTGATCTCTGTCAAATGAATTTTAAAAAAATTTAAAAAAAGAACTAATTTGACCAGGAATAATAAACTGAAGATGAAATTATAATTAATTAATCTTAATTTATTTCTTAAAATGTTCTTCCTCCTTCCCAAGAGCGTGTTCATCATTACAGAAGCTAACACTTCAGCTGTAGGTGATGATAAGGACAGATTGTCAGGAAGGACTAGTGGGCATCTGGGAAGGAGAGCATGTTTTAAAGCAGTTGGAACTTTTTCCCCCTATTCTCCATCCCTGAACTCACATTACAGAAGTAATTGGCTGAATTATGTCCTACTAACTCTTTATTTATGGCTTCTAGGTACCAAGTCCCACCAGCCTGAGATTCCTTCCACTCATTGGTTCAGAAGCACAAAGGGAATCTGCAAACAGCATTGCAGGGAAAAAGAAGGGAGGTCATGTTCAACATGATAAAGTGAGTACCCAGAATTCCAGAGTGCATCCCCTTTCTGTCTGGATTGTTAATTAATTGCTTTGTTCCCAGAGACATGCTGGGACTAAAATTATCTCAATTCATACCCTCGTCATGAATATTCCAGGATGCATGCATTTTAGCTTAGGGGAGATGGAAATCATGAGTTTGCTGATTGGAGAAAAAAATCAAATAGGATCTCCTAACCTGACAAGTGAAACGTCTCCAGAGGTAATTTAAGACTTGGACTCACGGCCTACTTTTAAAAGCTAGGCCATGTGACATCACATGTCTGCGGGCTGTTTGGCACCCTTGAACCTGCAGGATAGAGCCATGATATCAGTAAGATTCTGACTCACCGGCCAAGTCAAGTTTTTTCCTGCATTAAGAAGTGTAGCTAACATACAAAGCTTTAGAGTTTACAGAACATTTTTACAAGTGATTGCCTTCATTTTCACAATAATTGCAAAGGAAAAAACTGGGAAAAGATGCAGCCTAACCAGAGGGTAAGTGACTTGCCAAGGATCCCACAAGAATGAAGGGGTAAGGTGAGATGGACCGTGACTCCTGATTTCCCGCTCATCCTATTAAACTGGGCAGCCTAGAAAGTTCAAATGCTGTCACTCTTCTACTCGTTCAAGGAAGCTGGTATGGGCCCAGCCAAACCTGCGGCCATTCATCCCATCGTTAAAATAGATCAAACCTTAACAGGAGAAGATCTAATATACGGTACTTTTTAGAATGCTCTGTCCCATGAAAACAGAATAACAGATAAACAATCACAGCTACCACAACAAAAAGCTGCTTTATTTAATTATATAGAAAACTTGACCGTCATTCTGTCCTCAAGGACATAATGAGAGTTTGAATGATTCCTCTTAATCCTCAACTCTACTAGGAATTTTTGGCAAAAGAACAGTTTTCTATAAAATAATACAATTTATTTTTAATTGTTTTGAGTGATGAATGAAACACAGTGGTATAAATATTTCAAAACTAACAGATTGTCAAAAAAGTGTTTTGGGTTTTCTTTCTTTTTTTTTTTTTTTTTTTTTTTTGCCTATATTTGTTTTGCCTCATTGGGTACTAAGTATACTTTACATTCTCTAAGTACAAACCAAGTGACAGAAAGAAGATGGCCAGGTATGTCTTAAATGCCAGGGGGAATACAAAAATGGAATTAAAAGTGAATCGTGGTTAAGGTACATAATGAACAATGTACACTGAGATAATCAGGAATTGATTGCAGTATGATTAGTTTTATCAAAGCATGAAATATAATAAATAACTTGCCCAAAAGCAAAGGAATTTTTTATAGAGCTGTTGTTTTAATAGACGCTTAAACTCTGGGAGCTCATTAACCACACAAAAAGGGCAAAGGAAGTAGACATCTCCATTTGCTGATGGAAAAGGGACCACAAAACCATAATTGAAAATTCTCCTTCTGGTTTAATGAAGAGTTAAATGTAGTCAGGGATTAAAATCTCTCCATTAAAATGCTTCCAAAATAAAAACTAGGTCATATTCAGGAAAATTATATACCTCAAAAGATTAACAATAAATTCTGGAAACTGGCATAGATTAAAGGACCACTGTGTCGACTGTCAGCAATTGTAGGAACCCGTCCAGCCTAAGTGGGGAAATCGTGGGGGAAGCCAAATCTAGAAATATACATTAAATGCCGATTTTCATGAAAAGCACCTCCAGGAACCTGGGCATAAATTTACCTCAGAAAGTTTAGTGTTCAAATTCTAATTTTGTGAAGCACACATGTACAGAATACCTTGAAATCCCTACTATGTGCCTTACACTGTGCTAGACGCCAAAAAGCCTTTCATAAATCAAGGCGCTCACAGTACAGAGGCGAGAAAGATCTCTGAGCAAGGAGTCCCAAAACAGGTCAGTTAATGTCTTTGACATTATTTTTAAATAATAGAAATGCTGATTCCAACCATTAATGTCTTTAAGGGGTTTGTGAATCGCTTTAGAATTAAACAAGTTACAAGACATTAACCATAGTACAAGAAAATACACATACAGTTGACCCTTGGACAACACAGGTTTAAACTGCAAGGATCCCCTTATATACAGATTTTTTCAAGAAATATAGTACAGTTCTTAAGTGTATTTTCCTGGTGATTTTCTGAATCACATTTTCCTTTCTCCAGCTTACTTTATTGTAAGAATAGGGCATCCATACTAATCAACTGTGCGTTACCGGTAGGGCTTTCAGTCAGCAGTAGGCTGTTGGTAGTGAAGTAGGGGGGAGTCAGAAGTGATACATGGCCGTCCTGCTGGATGGAGGATTGCTTAAGGGTCAACTGTAGTTCCGTTTCAGCTTACACGTGGGGAGAGAATGGGAGAACATGAACTTTGTGACATGCTCCATTTACAAAACTCTGAGAGCATATCCAATAATAGAAAAATGGTTACATGGAAGGAGATATACAGGACAGCATATTCTAGTTTTTTGAAGAGTAACAGAAAAACTCACAGTTTTATTTAAGGTGCAAGGGGATATAAATTGTAACATTGATATTGCTGGGGAAAATGGCTAACATTTGTTTTTAAATTAGTGTCACGGCTACAAAACCAAACGTTCCATATGTACTCTTTCAATCAATCTTCATAATGTGGAGGTAGCTATGATTACCTCCCCATTTTATATTCAAGAACACTGAAGCATAAAAGGTAAGTAATTTAAGATCCCCAGAGAAGGAAATCACAGAGCTGGGATCTAAGCACACCAAGTTGACTTCAGAGCCCGACAGAGTCTACGAACAGCACTGAAGGACTCTCCCTTCCGACCACTCTCTGTCCCCCGACCCAGGTTCATTTTTCTTCATCTCTACCTGTCATTATGGTCTAGAAAAGCTCATGTATTTGTAATGATTCTTTCCCACTAGAATGTAAGATGCACCAAGGCAGGTACTTTGACTTATTCTCGGCTGGAATTCCAGCGTCGAGAACAGACTGACACAGAGACGACCCACGTTCAAAACATCTGCTGAATGGAAGAATGAAGGACACCAAAGAAGGGAAGGAGGTGCGGAAGGAGGTGCGGGAGGAGATGCGGGAGAATGAGCGCAGAGAGCTGAAGAGAGAGACAGGAGTGTACTTGGGAAATTGCTTCGGTTGGTGGCAGACTGATATGGGGGGCTGAGTTTCCCACCTTGTGTCTCAGAGGGAAAGAGCGGTCAGGTGACCTGGAAGTGTTCAAGCCAAAGAGACCTTTAAGTGGTGGAATTTGGACGCTGGGGCTCATTCTTTTTCTTTACCTTGACCTCTCTGTATTTCCTCTCCTCTTTTTCATCTTTTCTTCTTCCTTATAATAGGCCATAAAATCAAATCAATGTATGCTATAAATCCTAGTTGAATATTATGGACAAAATTTCTGAATTTTTAGACTAAAGGAGTTTAACTTTTTATAGTTCTGTGTTCCAAAAATAACCAATTCAAAACTCATTTTCAGGTCTTATTTGTGGGATGACCAACATTATCAGCATTATCTTCATTTTATTTTCCTATAAGTCAATGGATTCTGAAGATATTAACATAAAACATCTCTGTGCCTTAAAACAACCTAGCAAACTTCTCTAATTTGCTTTGTTTTAACCAAACCTGAATAGACTGGGCAGTTGAGTCCCAGCATGGATAACTGCCCAGTCAAGTAGTTCGTCTAAAGCTTCTGCTCTTCTGTCACATCCTTCTGGAACTCCACATTTTTATCCTGGAGGCACACAGGATAGTTAAGTAAATAATTGATACTTTCTTACTCAGAAGATTAAAATCCTTACAAAAATTGTGGTGCAACTTGACCGTGAAAAATTGTATTGGTCATATAATGCCAGTGACTAACCATCATGCCCCTTATCTCACAGGTATCACGGAGGAAAAGTCTGAAAAGACATTTAGTCCCACAAATAAATCTGGCTTCTTCCTTCTTCCCATCCATCCCCAAGTGAAGAGAGGAAAATTGGAAGTGGCTGCTGTGTCCAGAGCTGCACGAAGAATGGCAAGATCTGAGTGATACTCCATTCCTCATTTCAGGATGAACGTGAGGGCCCAGCAGACGCTGTCACCCACAGCTCTGTCCTGGCGCCATCCTATCCGTGGAGAAGGTTACTCAAGGAACTCCGCTCTGAACAAGCAAGCCACAAGCAGCCAGGTGTGCAGTTTCTTTCCTACATGGAAATCCACTTAACAGATAAGCAATGTTTCTTGTTTACTATCAGTCAAATGACACACAGGGAAACAAAGAAAATCAATAGCATTCGTAGGTCTAAAATTATACGGTTATCAATGACCAGCTTTTTGCCTCCTCTGTCCCCAACCCTTGCTCACCCTAATTCATCACCAGAATTCTTATCCAAATATGTGCAGTGAAGAGGCCAGATGCTATGCATTATGCAAAGAAAATTATTAAAAAGAAAAATGTGCCAAGTAAGCCTCTAGCGTTTTGTCTTCTTCATTTAGGGAAATGTCATGTGTAAGAAAATGTTCAGAGTTTCTTAGATAAAGTTAGAAGTTATTTACATATCCTCTAGGAATGACTCCAGATAAAATGAATTTGAATGGTTTTATGAGCTTTCTTTTATTAATTCTTTCATTAATTGATTTCAGTGATTTGGCCAAATGATGCATTTTACCAATGGGTATTCATGTATTTTTACTTTTTTTTTTTTTTTGTATTTTTGTATTTGTATGAAAGCATCTAATTTTGATCAACAGAAAATGAGCTTTTTGAAAGATAGATTAATTGATTGATCTGAGAGAAAGAGAATAAGTAAGTGGAGGGAGGCAGAGGGAGAGACTCTTCAAGCAGACTCCCTGCTGAGCTCCACGCGGGGGGCGGGGCTCCATCTCACCAACCTGAGATTATGACCTGAGGGAAACTAAAAGTTAGATGCTTAACAGACTGAGCCACAAGGTGCCCCAGTAAATGAGATTTTTAAATAAGTCAAATGCATGAGGAAAGTATCAGAATTGAAGCCTGCAGATTCACTGACCCAAGTCTCTTTGGGAAATGATTCAAATGATGAAAGTGATTGCCATGTCAAGGGTTATATGCACCCAAAGCACCAGGACTCGGTAAGAAAAAACAGGGGTCTCTTAGTGTTTGACTCTGAGTCTCTAGACTCAGAGTCTGTAGAACTCTCTCCATTTTGAAAGGGTTCTATAATTCTTCAAATCCCAACAACTTTGGAAAAATAAATTTTTTATTCACATAAACTTCATTTACATGTATTTTTACTTTTTTTCTAGGCAGGTGCTAATTTTTGGTGCTTGTAGGAACATGATCATTTCTCCTACTAATTTTCTTTTTCTTTTAACTTTCTACTTCATGTATTTTTTGTTTTTAGATTTTATTTATTTATTTATTTATTTGACAGAGAGAGAGAGAGACAGAGAGGGAACACAAGCAGAGGAGAAGGGTGGAGGGAGAAGCAGACTCCCTACTGAGCGAGGAGCCCGATATGGGACTCGATCCCAGGACCCTGGGTTCATGACCTAAGCTGAAGGCAGACGCTTCACTGACTGAGCTACCCAGGTGCTCCTTCTTTATGTATTTTAATTACATAAGAAGCTAAAGTTCCAAGAGAAAATATTGAACATTATGGTTTTTAATTGTTAAAAATAATTTGAATCGTTTACTCAAATGAAAGAAGAGACTCTAGAAAAACAGCATAGTTATGGAAAATTAGCACCTATCAATACCTAAGAAAACCAAAAGATCCCTTTTTAAAAATTGAGGTATAAATGACATATGTATGACTTATATCAGCTTCAGGTGTACGACATAATGATCTGATCGTAATATTTACTGTAAAATGGTCACCACAATAAGTCTGGTTAACATCTGTCAACATACATAGTTATAAAATTTCTTTTGTGTGTGTGTGTGTGATGGGGACCTGTAAAATCTACTCTCTTAGCAACCTTCAAATAGGCAATACAGTATTATTAACTATAGTTGCCATGCTGTCCATTCGTAAACAGGACTTACTTCTCTTACAACTAACCGGAGGTTTGTACCTTTCGATCCTACTTTATCCACCTTGCCCCGAAGATTTTTTTAAAGAATTCTAAAAGCAAGAAAGAAAACTTCCAAGTTTATGAAAATGATTCCATTTCCCTCCTGTAATCTCATCGTAAAAAAAAAGGCCATTGTATCCCTAGGCACGGATTTCCTAAATTAGACCATTCTGAATAGCCTGCCACATACTCAATCCCCTTAACATGGCACTCAAGACCAAAAATTTGCATTCCCTTCCCTTTTTAACTGAGGAATTCTCTCAAACCTCTTTTAATACACGTACATTTTCTTGAACTTAAAATTTAAAAAATATATTTCAACATTTCTGCATGTTATATAATAAGTGATTTCATTTTAGTATGTTGCTGAAATGGCACTATAATTATAACAATATAATTTTTATGACATGTTAATTTAAAATTTTTATCTTACTTTTCATTTATCCAATGATGGGCTAAGTTAATCATTTAAGAAAAGGTTACACTTGTAAATAAATTAAGAATAGTTCATTACACCATGTTTGGTGTGGAACGTTTAAAATGTTTACTAAAATATAGGTAATGATTTCTGCTTCCCGTAATGGTAGACAAGGTAATTTGGGCCAATCACTCCCACTGAGGTTGACTAGAAAACATGGACAAGATATAAAAAGAAATGTTAATGAAGGCATCCAAATGCAAATAAGATGGTGAAGCATGAACATGCCAGGTGCCCCTGGGAGACTGAGGCTCGGGTAGGTGAGCCCAGCTTTTGAGGACAATTTTCCCACATGCAAGCATGTGTTGATTCCAGAAGGGAAGAGTAGGAAGCTGAGAAGCTGAAGTGGTAATTAGGGCCAAGGGGACAGGGAATGGAATCCAGGCCTCATTGAGGGGTAAAGCCCGGTCAGTTCGGATGAGGCCCCAAAGAACTACAACCTAGAAATATGGGTGACAGAAAGGTAGACAGATCTCTACTGAGGACTACAGTTCACCGTCCAACTATTCCAGTTCCTGAAATTGGACTAAGATAGTCCTAATTTGGTAGATCCCCCAGGAGCCTGCAGAAGGAAGGGTAAAATACTGTGGGAAAAGGTGACATCATTTCAGGCCTTCAATTACATATTCATTATCTCAATTATATGTCTGACACACTATGAAAAAATGACTAGTTACACGAGGCAAAACAAGAAGGAGAAGTGACAGAAAAAGCAGGTAATAGAAACAAGCACACTGTATTATTTTTTTAATCTTTTTTTTTTTTTAAAGATTTTATCTATTTATTTAACAGACAGAGATCACAAGTAGGCAGAGAGGCAGGCAGAGAGAGAGGAGGAAGCAGGCTCCCCGCTGAGCAGGCAGCCCGATGCGGGGCTCGATCCCAGGACCCTGGGATCATGACCCAAGCTGAAGGCAGAGGCTTTAACCCACTGAGCCTCCCATTTTAAAGCCACTTTTAAATAATTGTGCTTTCTCTATTGGAGATAGAACACAAGATTTAGAATTTCAGCAGAGAATTAGAATTTGTTGATAAGAATCAAATTGAAAATTCTAGACCCCCAAAATAGTTACCAATATTAAAAATTCAGTCAAAGGTTATAATGACAAAATAGGTCAACTGAAGAGAACATCAGTGAGCTGAAAAATAGGTGGTAAGTATATAGGTATTTGTTATGGAATTCTTTCAAATTCTCTGAAAATTTTCAAAAAGCTTTTAAAGATTTTATTTATTTTCAGAGAGAGCACACACAAGCAGGGGGAGGGAAAAGTAGCCTCCCTGCTGAGCTAGGAGCCCAGATGGGCCCCTTGATCCCAAGACCCTGTGATTGTGACCTGAGCCAAAACACTTAACTGACTGAGCCACCTAGGTACGCCTGAATGTGGCATCCAGGGGCACCTGGATGGCTCAGTGGGTTAAGCCTCTGCCTTTAGCTCAGGTCATGATTTCGGTATCCTGGGATCAAGCTCTCTGCTCAGCAGGGGAGCCTGCTTCCTCCTCTCTCTCTGCCTGCCTCTCTGCCTACTTGTGATCTCTGTCTGTCAAATAAATAAATAAAACCTTAAAAAAAAATAAAACAACTACTGAGTGGCTTAAAACAACTATTTTATCTACTCATCGTTCTGTGGGTCAGTCATTTGGGCTGGGCCCAGTTGAGAACTTCTGATCTCCTGGCTGGTGTCAGTCACTGCCAGGGAGTGGCTGGATGGTCCAAGATGGCCTCCTCACACATCTCATGGTGAACCTCTCTCTCTATGTGGTCTCTCATTCCTGCTGAAGCTAGGCCAGAAGTCTTCACCAGATAGTCTTAGGGTTTCAAGAGGATGAGAACAAAAGCTACAAGACATCTGGAAGCCTAGGTTGAAGATTCACAGAACGTCATTTCTGCTGCTTTTGATTATCCAAATTCAGTTACAAGGCAAACCCAATTCCAGTGAAGGAGGGGGGTGATGGTGATGAAGAAATACTACAAAGGGGCATGCGTACAAAAGTGGGAAAAATTTGTGCCTATAATTTTTGTGAGCTACTGCACCCACCAAATTGATCTTTAAATGTAATACCATCTTAATCCAAGTCTCTGCATTTAAATTAAAAAATTTTAAATTGACAAGCTCTTCAGAACTTTAATTAAGAATATAGAGAGTCCAAAATGATATTAAAAAGGTCAAGAATAACCAATACTGTAAAGAATAATTCCTCTTGAAAGATCAGAGTACAGAATTGCTTGACTATATATCAAGACTTATTATAAAGCTATAGTAATTAAGACTGAGTGGTATTAGCACAAGAATAGACCAATAGATTGGAGGAAAGGGCACAGAAAGCAACCCTCACCTATCTAGACATTTGATTTATGTCATAGACCACACAGTATTTAAATGTCTTTTCAATAACTGATCCTGGGAGACTTAGGAGAATTAGAATATTGAAAAACATATGAGAAATGAACTCTACTTCATGCTATGCATAGAAATCAGTATCATGTGATAATCCTAAGAATGAAAAGCAAAATATAAAGTGACTTTAAAATTAAACAAAGGATAATTTGTTTATGAGCTGGGAACAGGGAAACCTTTTTTTTCTTTTTTTAAGTAGGCTCCATGCCCAGACAGGAGCCCAGCATGGCTCTTGAACCCATGACCCTGAGATCAAGAGTTGGAAGCCTAACTGACAGAGCCACCCAGATGTCCCAATAAGTCTTAAATAGTTCACAAAAAAGTACCTAAATACAAAGAAAAAGTTTGGCGAATTGACCTATATTAAAATTTATAATTCCTGTTCACCAAAAACACTTTTTTAAACATTTTTATTTTATTTGAGAGAGAGAGAGAGCCCAAAGAGGGGGAGGAGCAGAGGAAGAGGGAGAAGCAGACTCCCCACCCAGAAGGGAGCCCGATGTGGGGCTCGATCCCAGGACCCCAGGACCATGACCCAAGCCAAAAAGGCAGACACCCAACAGACTGAGCCACCCAGGTGCCCCTCACCAAAAACACTTTTAAGACAGTAAAACAGCAAGCCACAGAATGGCTGAGATTAGTATCACGTATAAGAAAAGACTTTCATCAAGAATATATGAAGAACACCAACAAATCAATAACAAAAATACAGATACTCCAGTAGAATAGGCAAGAGACACAAGCTGACATTTCATAAAAGAGGATATCCAGATAGTCAATACATGTGTGAAATGATACTTGATCTCCCTAGTAATTAAGGCAATGCCACCAAAACCACCTTAGATATCTCTATGCAAACCCCAGAATGGCAAAAATTAAAAGAACTAACAATGCCAAGTATCGGCAAAGATAGACAACATCAAGAACTCTTACATACTTCTAGTGGAAGAAGTGGAAGTCTAAATTGGTTCAGTCACTTTGGAAAACAACTTGGTATCTATTATCGTTGAACAAATGCACATTCCATGACTCAGAAATTCTATTCTCAGGTCTATATTCCCCACAGACGTATGTGTGCAAGTACCCCAACATGTAAATAAGTGTCCAAAGCCCTGTTACTTACAATATCCCCATACTGGAAGCAATCCAAATGTTTTTCCACCAATCCATGGTGGAATGGATAAATAAATTTTTCATACGTATTCATATAATAAACATAATAAAAATGAGTAAACTATAGCTATACACCAAACAGGGATAAATCTCACAAATAATAATGTTGAGCAGGAGCCAAACACAAATTTACATAAGGTATAGGATTCCACTTGAATAAATCTAAAGACCAAAAACAAGAAAGAACTATAGTGTTTTAGGTATGAATTATAGTTTATAAATTAAAAAGAAAAAAAAAGAAATGCAAGGAAGTGACTGCTATAAGAATCAGGATATTTGGTTACCTTTTAGGAAGAGGGAAAGTGTAGTTATCGGGAGAGTATGGAGGGAATTTGTACTGGGTCAACTTAGCTTATCTGCACTACTTTTTCCAGAATTTTCCATTCTATCATTTTACGTTAGAGTAGGCTGTCTGAACTCGAGCACAATATGGAAGGAAGGCAAAAGTGAAGCAGTAACCATACACACACACACACACACACACATATATATATTTTTAAATGCACAAAATGTGGTTCAGAGTACCAGGTATGGTTGCATTTAGTTCATATTGTCCCTGACTTCCTGGTTCATTTTGGTCCTACTGACAGAGGTACACATGGGATAGTCCTGCACTCCTACCATGACCCCAAACCTCCTTCAGCTTCTCCAGCTCCTGGGCCAGAGTGTCTGCTTTGCTGACTTCAGAACCAGAGGCAGCAGTTGTATATAAACTGTTTACCCAGCATCTACAGTTGTATAAAGATAAATCCTATATTCTAGAGCAAACTTCATCATTTTCTGTAATGGAACCTCGATTGATTCCTTAAGTGTTGGAGGCCACGGCACGGCTGGAATCGAGGACCAAACCAGGCCCTGACTTGTGTCTCCTTCAAAGTCCGGACACCTTGATAAGGTTAAGGACGGGAAAGTTGAGTAACACTGAGAAAGGGTCTGTGCTATGTATTGTGTGCTCACCTGCGTGACTTCCCACACACTCTCCCTGCAGTAGGGAACAATGTGGCCAGAGTCCTGAGTTCTTAGTTAATCCTTGGTGTTCTGTACCTCCCATGATCCACTCCCTGGTGGATTGTCTTGCTAATAGCTTTAGCGGAAACTACCTGGGCTCCCGAGGTTTGCTTGTAGTTAATGTAAACTTGTTATAGGAACTTGCGGTCATCTGACTAGGTACTGATGTAATGCTCCTCCTATTCTGGTTTGCCTTATAAATGCTTGTAAGACGTGGAATAAATTTGGCAGTGTTGGACATCCTCTTCAGTGTCCCTCCTGCCCCCATCTCTTTGTCTCTTAACTTTTTTTCATCATCTTCTTAGCCCCCACAGCTACCCTGGTCGATTTATCGCGCTGGCTGCGACACATAAGACCATGAGAGAGTCTTCCTGGGTGCTGGGAACATTTTATTTTTTGACTTGTGGTGATAATGTGAGCTTTCCATCTATCTTTAGACCAATTTTCTATAGATAACGCTATATTTCACAAGAAAAGTTTAAAAAATAATTAAATTACATATTATAGCCAAAATAGACCAAAACTCCTGTCAGGACTTGTTTAGAATTATTGCACTTACACATTTAAAAAATGGTTTCTTTTAATAATTGTTGTCTCATTTCTAAATAATGAGATTTGAGAAAAGGGCTTGGGATGCTAATTACAGGTTCTTCTCTGAAAATCTCACATTATCATAGGTGTGTATGGCCTTCTTTCTAACAAGAAGGAAGCCAAAATATAAACACCACTGAGTTTTTTCTCCTTTAATTCTACTTTGAAATGCTAGAGACATATTGATGTGCTATTTAAGAATGTTGATAAATGGATGTAATATGTGAATTTAGTTATGACCTTGAGGACATTTACTGAATTAAATGTTATTGTATTTCAACATCGACATTTGTTACAATTCCTGCCTTCAACCGATATCCATTATGAGTATAAATGCAACAAAATAGGAAAATGTTAAAAGCTTATGAGATCCTTGCTAAACCAGTGTGACCTCCACAAAACATTACATGTCTATACTATATATACTCAGAAGCTCTTAAATCATCCTATTTTAAAGAAGAGAAATATATAAAGTATTAAACTGTTAACTTTTAAAAATAGGAAACTGAGGGGGCCTGGGTGATTCAGTCGGTTGAGCACCTGACTCTTGGTTTTGGCTCAGGTCACCATCTTGGGGTGGTGAGACAGAGCCCCACATCGGGCTCCCCACTCAGCATAGAGTCTACTTGAGATTCTCTCTCCCTTCCTCCCTCTGGCCCTCCCACTTTTGTACTCTCTCTCTCAAATAAATAAATCTTTTTAAAAAATGGAAATTGAAATATAAAGTATTATTACTTTAATGATAGAACTCTCCAAGACACCATTCACAACTCATGGGCATTCATTAACAACTTGAGAAATCCCACACGGCCAGGTCTAGTCCCAAACTAAATATTCAGTCTTACCCTCATGCTAAATTTTAGGCAATCCAGGCTACTCATCACTTCCCAGTGGGCTCTAAATTTTCCTTTTCTCTTGCTCCTGGCCATCAAATATCTCCAGTTATCAAAACAGTACCATATTTCAAGGCTTGGGTAATTTTACCTCCTCCATAAATCCTTTCCCTGTGTGCTTAACCTCATCGGAAATGATATCTCTTCTCTCTGGCTTGCATAGAACTTTTCCCCCCTGAATCTGCCTTGTAGTGTTAAACACATTCTACTTGGAATTCATTAATTTCCAGAGATTCATGTATTTCCAGAGTTTCATGATTTGGTAGAGTTCTTCTGAGAGAGGGAGGTTTGGGAATCAGGAGCTTTAGTGTTAAGCACATCAGTAAGTGTTGAGAAGGTCAACCAGAGAAACTTCATAAGATGAAAAGACAAGGGAACTAAAGACAGAACTCCAAGGAATATCAGTATTTTTTTTTTAAAGATTTTATTTATTTGTTTAACAGAGAGAGATCACAAGTAGGCACAGAGGCAGGCAGATGGCAGGGGAGAAGCAGGCTGTCCGCTGAGCAGAGAGCCTGACGTGGGATTCGATCCCAAAACCCTGAGATCATGACCTAAGCCAAAGGCAGAAGCTTAACCCACTGAGCCACACAGGCACCCAGGAATATCAGTATTAAGAGGCAAATAAAGACTTACTTAGAGAGGAAGAGTCAGAGGAGAGCCAGAAGAGAATTGTACACACAGAAGCCAAGACTTTCAAGGAAGAAGTTATCAATGGTGTGAAATTTGGCAATGACTTCAAGGAAAATGATGGGAAGGAAGCCCTTTGTGTTAGCTGGTGATGTTTTTACTCAGCTTCCTTGTGGTTCTAAGAATTTTGAAATATCTAGTCTGTATCATTCTTCCAAAAACAATATATTTTTGGCTGTGAAAGTAGGGTGGCCAGAAGAGGAAAAACTGAAGGTATCTGTGAAGATATCTGATCTGTGATCAGTGATATCTGTGATATTTGTTGAAGGAAAATTTGCCTTAGACCAGAGGCAGTACTTATCTTTTGCTGTGATGGGAAACAATGAGTAGATACAGAGGTGAAATAGTAGTCTCATGGAAGAAAAGTTAAGGGAGTTCCTGCCAATTTATCTCAGCTTTCCCCAAGAATAATGATTAAAAACTAACATACATTTAATATTTATTATCTATCAGTCCCATGTTAAGCGTTAGACATAGATTTTCTCATTGACTTCTTGTAATACAATAGTGCTATTAGTATCTAAATTTACATAGAAGTAACATACAGATTCTAAGGGATACAACGCACCCCAATATTTACAGCATTATCAACAATAACCAAACTATGGAGAGAGCCCAAATGTCCATCGACTGACGAATGGATAAAGAAGATGTGGTATATATACACACATATATATATTACAGAATATTACTCAGCCATTAAAAAGAATGAAGTCTTGGCATTTGCAATGACGTGGATGGAGCTCGAGTATATTATGCTGAGCGAAGCAAGTCAGTCAGAGAAAGACTGCTATCATATGAACCCTCACTCATGTGGCATTTAAGAAGGAAAACAGATGACCATATGGGGAGGGGGAGAGGGGAAAAGAAGGGAAGAGACAAACACGCTGTAAGAGACTCGAGGACAGAGAACAAACTTAGGGTTGATGGAGGGCTAGATGGGTGATGGGTATTAAGAAAGACACCTGCTATGATGAGCACTGTAAGTGACGAATCCCTGAATTCTGCTCCAGAAATCAATATTGCATAGTATGTTTATTCCCTAAAATTTAAATTAAAATAAATATATTTTTAAAGTAAATTTATGTAGGAGAACACAGGGACTTAGAGAAATTAATTTGCCCAAAGTCACGTCTTCAGAAATGGAGAAGAATCAAATTTTGATTCCCAGGCCCAAATCATTAGCCAGTCAGAACCAGTAGTGAAACTGAAGCAGGGGCTTTAGTGGGTGGTTGAAAAGGAATAAGGAAACTTGGATATTGATGAAGAACGGAAGAGCATGCCAGGTAGAATTGAAGGTATAACTGAGTTGTTCAAAATATGAAATGGCAATGGTTCCAAACTACAGAATCATGGGATCTTCTCTAAAGCTCTTGCAGAGATGGGAAGCTCTGTGGTCTGATGGGGGATTTAGAGAATGAACACAAAGGAAGGACAAGGGTCAAACGATTTGGTGAAATGGCAAGGCGGTATTTTATGGTGAACCACGGTATGGACGCTGGTCAAGAAGTTGGTGAAGCTAGCAGAGTACTGATAACCCAGGGAAAGTTTGTGGCCACGGACCACTTAATACTTTCAAAGCATTTTGAAAAGTAGGAGTGACTAAGTTCATTGTAGGTTGTGGTCTGGTCAGAGTAGATTAATGAAATTTTAGATTATAGAAGTGGAACAAATCCAGATGCTGAAGTCTAGTGAATGACCATAGGGAAAGACAACTGGAAGAAAGTGGAGGTAAAGTTCATTAAAACTGAGATCAGGAAATACGAACATTGTGCATTAAAAACATTTTGAAGATATAAAAGACACCCAGGAAGATGGTGGAACTGAATTTGAATGAAAAGAGCTTGAGCCAGAAGTTCATTTTGCATGAAGTTAAAGTAAGAATGATTTTGAAAAAGAAAAGTGGGGGGAGGCTAGAATGTGTCCTTGTCACCATCTGACCTTGGGCTGTGCTAAGAGAATGGAGTCGTTTGCATCTGAGTGGAGAAGCTGGCAAGCCTGGTAGAAAGGACTAGCAAGTAGGGCAGGAATATGGGGACAAGCCAGAAGAGAGGAAGCCCCAAACAGAACTAGGATAAAGGACAAATGAGGATAGGTGACCGGAACGGCCGGGATTTGGGGGGTGAAGGTCAGCAGGAATGAGACATAAGTAATATTGGTCAGTCTCGGGATTCACACTGTAATACCCGTATGAAGATATTTCCATGATAGCTACGTTTGGGGCAAGGCAAAAATTGCAGCTCTCAATGAACTTCCAATTTCTCTGAAGTTTAGATAGAGGAGATCAGGATAGTGGGAACCATGTTTCACATTATGCATCTTTTCTTTGGATCTGGAGCAAACTCTACCCTTCTTTTCACTTTTCTGAAGCTTAGCCACCCTTAAGACCTACACAACAACCAGCTCTCCCCGAAGTCTGTCTGTCTTCCTTGAACGAGGAACTCCTGTCCTGTTTTCTATCATTCTTACACTTCAGCCTCGATTACTCGCAACACCAATCTCACTTTTCAGTAGTTATGGCCTCTTGGGACAATGAGATAACTTTTTCAATGAAACACAAAGAGGAATGTGACAACCAAAGATCTTATAAATTCATGCCCAACCAGACACCATGGGAGTGAAGGCAGGGACCCAATTCCAGAATTCCGAACAAAGCTGACCTAAGAATTCGGCGTGGTCTTCTTCCCACTTGCCACTGCAAACTTCGCCCATTATCTAAAGATAAAATTATCCTCAGTCTCCTCCTTGGTGACTCCCGAGTCGTCATGTCACCCATTTCAAGATTCGAACAGTACCTGCTTCAGAGGGTTTGTGAGGGTTAAAGGGGTTAATATTCGGGAAAGGCTCAGAGCCCCACCCACAGGAAGCATTATTCAAATGTTTTCTATTATTGTTATTCTTACTATTGCTTTTGTTATTATCACTATAATGCTCTCTCCCATCATTGGTTAGAAAAATGTAAAAACTGTATAGATTCTGCAAATAAAGGAGGAAAGCTATTTTCATGGACTCACTAGGGGAGCTTTCATAATATAAAACTGGGGGGGGGGGAGGAGTGAGAGAGACAGAACAATTCCCCCCAAGTGTGTCCACATTCTGACCCCCAGAATCTGTGACTATGTCACCTTTATGGCAAAAGGGACTTTGCAGACATGGTTAAAGATTCTAGGATGGGGAGTTTATCCTGGATTATCTAGGTGAGCACAGAGTAACCACCAAAGTCCTTACACAAAAGAGGCAAGAGGGTGAAAGTCAAATGAGAGTTGACAACAAAAGCAGAGGTTGAAACAATGTGCTTTGGAGATGGAAGCCCAGGAAGGCAGGCTGCTTCTGAAGCTGGAAAAGGACAGGAAAACAGACTCTCCCTGAAGCTTCTAGAACACAGTCCTGCTGACACCTTTGATGTTAGCCTTGTGAGATCCACCTCAGGCATTTGGGCTGCAGAACAGTAAGTTAATGAATTTGTGTTGTTTTAAACCATTACAGCGGCAGAAAACAAGCCAATGAGGAAAAGGGGTTTAGAGTGAACATTTCATTCTGCTCGAGGGACCCAGGCCTTGTTCTAGCTGTCGTTGGCTTGGTCTTGGCTTCACCTCCCCTGAAGACTTCCCCTCACCTGCAGCCAGAGCTGCGAAGTACTAAACTGGGAACTGGAGGACAAGGGGAAGGTTTCTGAGACTAAAAGAAGTGACTTTATCACAGAGTCGGTCCATCTAAAGGCACCATGTAAGGTTACAGAATAAGGGCTAGGACGCTCCAATGTGGGGCAAAATGAGAAAGAAATATGGACCCGAGCAGATCCAGATGCTGGGTTTTCCACAGAGGATCCAAGAGTCTACCAACTCCCATGGAAGCCTGCCTCAGATCTATGCCAGTCGCTATTATTTAATTAATTTATGCGTGTGTGTTTCGGTGGCTTTGTTCATTCGATTGTTTTCAGCCAAACTCAACTGCAAACTTTCTGAGATTAGGGAAGTTTTGTACTTTTTAAAATCCAATTGAAATGTATCCTTGGACTCATTCATTGTGGAAGATACAATCTTGGCCATAAAATTCTGGCTATCTTTGCTCCGTAATATCTTGAAACTCCATCCCATCTGCTCTCCGATTCAGCCCGGTTTTGATGCTGCGTGTGGCCAGGATATTTTGGGCAATGTCTTACCGCATTTTAGGATGACATAATTAGATTTATTTCAGTCTAGCAGATTTTACTCCCACCAAACTGGGAACACCTCATAATAATTACCAATGTGATCATAATCACCAAGGGCATCTTTACATGGGGAAAAAAAATAAGTCTAAAATATATATATGCGAGGGGCACCTGGGTGGCTCAATGGGTTAAAGCCTCTGCTTTCAGCTCAGGTCATGATCTCAGGGTCCTGGGATCGAGCCCCACATCGGGCTCTCTGCTCAGCAGGGAGCCTGCTTCCTCCTCTCTCTCTGCCTACTTGTGATCTCTGTCAAATAAATAAATAAAATCTTAAAAAAAAATAAAATATATATACCCGAGTATCAAAAAACAGGGTTATATACCTTAGCCACCATATCGGGCGTAATAGGAAAATATTTTCCTCTCAAGGCGCTTCACTTCCTTCAGGTCTCTGCTCAAATGTCACCTTTAAAAAGTTCTTTTTGGGGGATTCTCATTTGCCGCGGCACCTTCCCCTCTGCTCTGGCTGGCTGTCTTCCTTACTGGTCTCTATAGCACTTAGCACCCCATTGATAATATCCATTTGCTTGTTTTTTAAGTATCTGTTACTCTTCCCCCTCCAACAATAGGGACTCTGGTAACATGACTTACTGCGTCCCCAAGCTCTAGAACAGTGCCAGCCTAGAGCAGGTCCCCAGTAAGAACTTGTTGAATGTACTGCGGAAAGCGCTGGGCTTGGAATCAGGAGGTCACTGTTCTGAGTGCAGCTTGTGGGGACGCCTGGGTGGCTCAGTCGGTTAAACATCTGCCTTCCGCTCAGGTCATGACCCCAGAGTCATGGGATCCAGCCCTGCCTTGGGCTCCCTGCTCAGCAGGGAACACGCTTCTCCCTCTCCTTCTGCCCCTCCCCCCAGCTGGTGATATCTCTCTCTCTCTCAAATAAAGAAATAAAATCTTAAAAAAAAAAAAAAAAAAAAAGAGGGTCCAATTTGTGCCATTTCACAAGCTGTGTGACATCAGATAAATTAACCTCCCCGATCCTAGATGGTCTTCACTGCAAAATAAGAGCATTTGCTGTCCTGCTTACCTCTACGTGTCTTAAGAACTATTGAATGATGCACAGACCTCCTGTGCTTACTGTGCCTGGTGCTGGGGGGCCTTCCCAGCAAGAGTCCACCCCTCCATATATGTGAAAGGCAATTCAAATACATGTTTTGTCCCTCGTATCCTATCATTCTCTTTGAAAGCTGCCTACTCGGGTTACATTATTTGTCGGTTCATTGAATTGATTGTACCAAATGGCGCTTCGGCTTTCTTGGACCGAAATGGAGGGACGCTGTGTTAAAGAGCCAAATGGAAGTCTCTGTTGTACTCATCACGGCCACACAGAGATGACACCAGCATCCCCAGCTCACAGGGCCCTTCACAAAGACTCAGCGAGAGCGCTCTCTCGGGTCTCAGGATGAGGGAAGGCTCTGCTTTGTCCAGAGAACTCATCGGCTTTGATCTCAGAACACCAGAGTTCGGTAAGCGGACATTGTTTCTTCTCTGATGGCTTAGAACATTTACAGCCAGATCTGTATCCTTCCTAGCAACTGTTTTAACATGATTACGTCTTATTTATGTTCTTGCACAAGGAGTCCCCTGGCCCAGATTGCCTAAGTAATTTATGGTAACCTTTTGTATGGTATGTATTTTTATAAATTAATTTAGCCTTTTCATGGGATGAGGTCAAGAGCAGATGAATTACATACACATATACGTGCATTTTATAATTAAGCGTTTAGAGAATAAAAAAGCACAAAATCTGTTTCCAAATGTCTTTCTCAGACTCTAGTTCTCTTTTATGAATTGATTTTGACTGTCTCTGTGATGTTCTGCTAGTGAGTAGTAAGTTTCCTCTCCCGAAGCTGACCGGCGTTTCATGCAGCACAACGGGAATAAAGCAGTCTCCCTGCAAATCCAATGTCAGTGGCCAGCGCTTGTGCAAACGAGGGCACCTCTCCTGAAATGGGACCCACGAAACCTCTAGAACTGTAGACACTACCTTAGATCCTGCCCCATAAATAGGCATCTAGGGGAAAGAGAAAAGAAATAAGAATTAAAAGCCTTTCCTTTTTTCTTACTAAAATCATGACAAGACAAAAACCAAAACCCAAAGCAAAGCCCAACAAAAACAGAACTTGGGGCATGAAGGACATTTGTCGTAACTGATGAAGCCTTCTTTTTTGTTAACATGCTCCTCTTGGGCGCCTGGGTAGCACAATCAGTTAAGAGTCTGGCTTCAGCTCAGGTCATGTTTCCCGGATCCTGGGATTGAGCCCCTGTCTGGTTCCCTGCTCACCCTGGAGCAATCTTTCTAGTTCTAGAACGTCAGCCTACCATGCCATGTGGAATCCAAATGTAATTATTTTCTACCTTCCTTTAAAGACATCTTCCCCATTTCCCTGCATACTTGATTTCCACCGAAACCAACCTCACTCACTACTTTGCTTTCTCTTCCCCTACCCCACATCTCTGCCAAAGGAGTAATTCAGTTCCTGCTTCGAAGTCACTTGTCATGGGTCAGGATACTCTCACACTTCCCTCCAATTCCCATTCCATCCTCTACATTCTTTTAGCTGTCTTAAAAATTAGTAAATTGACCTTCCTAAGGACAGGGAAACTAAAGAATACCCACCCTGCTAAACGTATGCAACCTGAGAAGATCCTGGAATCCCATTCTGATGTATATTAAAGATACGAAATGAAAAACACCAGCATTGATGGCATTAACTCTAACACTACAGGATTCAATTTAGTTTGCCTTGATTGACTCAGAAGGGTTGTTATAATAATCCCCCTGGTATTATGCTGCTCCTTAGAAACCACTGTTACTTAGTATTTTCCCATAGTCTCCCGTTACTTAGTAGCTCATGTCATCTATTTTAAAGATATTTTAAGAGTGATCTGTGATGTGTACGCTCTGTCTGGCACATAGCTGGCACTTGCTAATATTTGTTGTTTGATTGAATTTCATGATTGCCATAACTAATTCCATTCCAATACGCCAGATGCTCTTCCTATTAGCACTGATTAGCAAAGCTGAATCATGAACCATCCCAGCATGACAAGTAAATTATATAGAAGTCACATAAGAGAAAAATGCAGACATTTCACTTGGGAAAAAAAAATGGACTTACATTTTTCCTTTCTCTGAGCTTTCACTTTACGACATTATAAAGCTAAAAATTTGCCCGAGTTTCTGAAAATTGTGTCACTAAAAATGAAGAGGTCAATGAACATGGCTCCTCCAGTTATATCCTCATGCAGACATATCAGTGGAGTTTTACTTAGGTGAAATATGGGCCAGTCGTTTCTCAAACCTAGCCCACTGGCTGCATTACAATCTTCTGATAAATTAAAAAACAAAAAAATACAGGTGTGTCCGGCTGGCTCAGTCCAAAGAACATGTGACTCTTTTTTTTGTTTTGTTTTCTTAAGATTTTATTTATTTATTTGACAGACAGAGATCACAAGTAGGCAGAGAGGCAGGCAGAGAGAGAGGAGGAAGCAGGCTCCCTGTTGAGCAGAGAACCCGATGCGGGGCTCGATCCCAGGACCCTGGGAACATGACCTGAGCCGAAGGCAGAGGCTTTAACCCACCAAGCCACCCAGGCGCCCCGAACATGTGACTCTTGATCTCGGGGTTGTGAGTTCGAGACCTATAAGCCCCACGTTATGTGCAGAGAATACTTAAAAGTAAAATCTTTAAAGAACAAAACAAAGCAAAAACCAATAAAGATTTCGGGCTTAATCCCCTAAAAACATTGACTTGGTTGTGTCTAATGTGGACTCAAGGCATTCTTATTATTTTAAGTATACCAAAGTGATTGTGATGTACAGACAGGTTTAGGTTGTTAAGACTAACTCAGAACATTACATAACTGGAGATCAATTTCTAGATGAGTCAGCATATAGACAGCTTTAAAAACAGGAGGCATATGTTTTCTTCATTTTTATTACCCACTGTGCCTAATGCAATGTCCTGCTCACTCTAGGAGCGTCATTATTGCTTATAGAAGGACTATAGTCAGAAATACCTGCTCAATCAGACCCTGTCCAATTCAGTTTTGTTCTGTGTGAGACTGAGAAAAACATCTCTTTAGTAGTTTTAGACTTGTTTGAAATACAAGGTAAAGAAATATTCAGTGGACATAACTTCTCGTGGATACAACTAAAACCTCAAGAACTTTCTAACTTTCCAGAGGGATGCTGAGGCAAATCTGCTGTGCATAGTTATAAGCATGGACCAAGGGTTGAGAAAGAAAAGGAAGGTGATGTGGTGGGCAAAGCTGGAGGGTGTCTGTGCAATGAAGCCTCACGGTCAGGACATCTGGGCACTCAGAACCGATGGATCTGAGTTAGAATGTTCTTTTGTGTTCTGGTGGGTTTCAGTATGAAGTCATCACAGTCAAAGCTAAGATTACATAACTCTTTATGATGGGGTGACATACCAAAACCAACTCTTGCCAAGAAGTGGGGAGTGTTCTTCAGAGACATGCTTAGAATATTCAACAAAAGTGGTTTGCATTTTAATCTCAGGAATTTGGGTTATCTGCATAGATCACAGAAAACAAGAGGCAATCTTGTGCTTCCAGATTTTTTGCAGAATGATTCAGTTGAGTCTGTAAAGGCATATCTGCTGTTTTAGTCATTTATTCAACAAAATGTTTCCTGAGCCCCTACTTTTGGCCAGAAAGTGTGCTAAAAATGGAAGAAACTATTCTAAGCATTGAAGATAAGTACTTTCATTGCTAATCAACCACAGAAGGAACAGATGCATAAATAAATAACTATAATACATCAAGTGATAAAAGAGGAATCTAAAGGTATTACATTGTCACCAAGTACAGAGCAACCAACTGTTTGAGGGTAAGGGGTCTACAGAAGGCAATGGGGAGTGAGGGGAGAGAAGCCTGTAGTGTCTTGAGACACACCCTGGGAGATGCCCAGTGAGTACTTTACAAGGGAAGTCTGGGACTGAAGACATGTATTTGAGAGCTGAGGCCATGGCATCGGTAAAACTTCACAGGGGGGAAAAAAAATCAAATGCATAGAGAAAGGAGAAGTAGGGAAAGCAAAAAGGCAGAGACCACAAAGCATCTCCCCCATGAAAGGAGCAAGTGAGACAAGAGGAAGTTAAAGAGCCTGGGAGTGAGCGGAGGCAGGGGTAGATGTCAAGGGGAGGAGAACCAGAAGGCAAAACGGCTCTACTGTTTGTGAGGAAGGAGAGGGTTTCAGGAAGGAACGACCGGTCAACACTGTACATTTTCAAAGGTCAGAGAATTTAAGAGCTGAAAGTTGTGCAGTACGTTCTGAGAACTAAGAGGAATTTGGAGACCTTCTACCGTGGAGAGGTGCAGGCGGAAGCAAGGTGGGTGTGGAGCAAGGGCAGGGGTGCAGCAGAGAGAGCAGAGCGAGGGCAACCCCTTCCAGCTGCTTTGCTGGAAAGGGAGAGAAAGCAAGGTGGCCGCAGAGTGAGGGGCAGACAAGGTGGACAGAGTGGGTTCTTTTTCTCTTGTTTTTGTTTCGGTGGGGGAGGGGGATCAAGGTAAGTAGAGCTGCCATTCACATCACTGAGGGCACTGCTGGACAGAGATTATCCCCAAAACTCTGAGCACAGTGGGGAGACTACATGGGAACAAAGCATCCGGAAAGGAAGCCCCAGGTAGGACAGCCAGCAGAGAATCGGGTAGAGCTGGTTTCAATTGCTGATTGGCTCTTTTCCTAGCTGTGTGACAGGGCCCATTGTTCCACCTTTGCAGGATTTGGTTTTCTCCTGTATTTCTTCAACCAGAATCCCCCCCAGAAGCTGGAGTGGAAGGTGCCCAGCATGGTAACAACCAGGTACAGGCATTCCCTCCCCTTCCTTTTGTCCTAAGCAAAAATCAAAAAGGATTTAATAAGAGCATATAATGTATTTACTAATCTTGAAATAAATATGGACATGGCAACTGAAATTTACATAGGTACCTACCCAGAACCAGTAACTGTATTCAACCCAGTAATTCTAGATTTGAAAATGTGATAATGGAAAACATAAACGTTTCATATTTGGAAAACACAGGAAACAGGAGAAATATGTAATAGGCATTTTTAAGTTTGATGAGCAAATGAAATAATGTAACCATAACTACTTCTTTTTCTTCTTCTTCTCCTTTTTTTTTTTTTTTTTTTTTTGTAACCATAACTTCTGTATGGGCACATTAGCACACAGACAGAACCTGGAAGAGACAATTTGTTAATGTTTATCCTGGCCAGGGGAGCAGACTGCTGACTGACTGACAGCCACAAATTCTATCCAAAAGAGAAGAGGTTGATTCATTTGGCTCTACTCGCCTGGGATGAAAAAATTCTTGCTGATACATCCCAGCCTTTGCTTGGCAGAATGGTGTTCAAGGAGAGGTATTGCTGGGGGTCGTCCTGAGTGGACTGTGGGCTTGCTCATGTAATCTGGAAAGTGGGTTCCGAGCCTAAGGACTATGACACGCAGACTTTGGGGTCTGGAATTTGAACCCCCATCGGTTTCCCCTACCCCCAAAAGGAAGGACAGACATCTCATGACAACTGAGAATGCTCTCTTGGTCAGCAAAATCAACTGTTGAAATGATTCCCTGCCGGATGATTCAGGCCAAGACAGGAAGGTCTCAGTCCAGTTACATGTTAATGGTGCGGGCAGTGCGCAGTTTCATCCCTCAAATCAATCCTTTCTGTAAACTCTGCAGTGTTGGTCAATGCTAGTCTTCCAGTATCCAATCAAGCATATCATTCCCGAATCCAGATTTCCAACCCTACCTACAGCTTGAGAAAAGGACTGGCTCTATAGACGCATTTGAGGGGCGCCCCGCTGGGTCATCCAATAAAAAACATTGTTTCTGGGGGCGCCTGAGTGGCTCAGTGGGTTGAGGCCTTTGCCGTCCGCTCAGGTCATGATCTCAAGGTCCTGGATCCAGCCCCGCGTAGGGCTCTCTGCTCGGGGGGAGCCTGCTTGCCCATCTCTCTCTGCCTGGCTCTCTGCCTGCTTGTGATCTCGGTCTGTCAAATAAATAAATAATTGGGTGCCTGGGGGGCTCAGTGGGTTAAGCCGCTGCCTTCGGCTCAGGTCATGATCTCACGGTCCTGGGATCGAGCCCCGCATCGGGCTCT
The DNA here is from genome assembly GCF_022355385.1 of Mustela nigripes. Classification (NCBI taxonomy): domain Eukaryota; kingdom Metazoa; phylum Chordata; class Mammalia; order Carnivora; family Mustelidae; genus Mustela; species Mustela nigripes. The sequence goes on from NC_081566.1 coordinate 7,300,317, forward strand.
CTGCTCAGCAGGGAGCCTGCTTCCCTCTCTCTCTGCCTGCCTCTCCATCTACTTGTGATCTCTCTCTGCCAAAAAAAAAAATAATAATAATAAAAAAATAATCTTTAAAAAATAAATAAATAAATAAATAAGATCTTAAAATAAAAAATGTTTCTGGATGCCAAAATGTTCAAACGGACCTGTGCCCTAACCGCCTTTCACCGTCCTCCGTGAAGACATCTGTGAAGCTGAGGCCGTCAGATAATCTGATACTTCAAAAGGCTGTAAAGGAACGATAAGGCACGAGAAGGTAGGTAGCAGAGGTAGGCAGGAGGCGTGCGCGCGTACACGTGAATGCTCGCTGTGCGTGTGCGTGCGCACGCGCACGTGCGTGATGGCAGTGCGTGCGTGCGTGCGCGCACACGTGTGAGCGCCGCGGGGGCGCGTGCTACAGCGCGCGGAGGGAAGAGATGGCGAGAACCCGGGCGGAGCCTGGCCGCGCGGTGACCAGCCCTCAGGAGTGCGGGTCGGGAGAGCCGGTCTGGAACCTTCCAGTGGAAGCTCTCCCCACCGAACCAGCCAGGCCTCCCCCATTTTAATTTACCTGTTTCTGAGCTTGCCTACCTGTATATTGCTCTTTGAGATACCAGGTTTTTTAAAGATTTTATTTACTGTGTGACAGAGAGAGGGTCACGAGTCGCGACCGCGGCGGGCAGAGCTAGAGGGAGACGGGGCGGCGGCGCCCCGCCCGGCAGGGAGCCCGCCCGGCCGTGCTGGACGCGGACGCGGGGTCGTCGCCTGAGCCGGCCGCGCCGAGACGCCGGTGCTGACGTGGCGGACAGTGTGAGGTGCGGACGGGAGGGGCGTCGGTTTGCGCCACGGAGGTCCTGTGCGGTCGCCAGAGACGCCTGCGAACACGGGAGATGCGCTCCACGGGCCCCACTGCCCCGAGGCGCCGCGGACGCACTCGGACTGGGCACCGGGGCGCCGGCGGGGCTAGGCCGGCGGTCAGGGCGGTGCCGCAGGGGCTGGGGAAACCTGCCGGTTCTGACGACTGGGCGCCCGGCCTCCGAGGACGGCCATCACGGGGGGCGGGGAGGCACGAAGAAACACTTATTTTTAAGCTGAATGAAAGCCGTTATCCAATTTTTTCTGAAGATTTTATTTATTTACTTGACAGAGATCGCATGGAAGCGGAGAGGCAGGCAGAGAGAGAGCGGGAAGCAGGCTCCCCGCTGAGCACAGAGCCCGGTGCGGGGCTCGATCCCAGGACCCTGGGATCATGACCTGAGCCGAAGGCAGAGGCTTAACCCACTGAGCCACCCGGGCGTCCCCATTATCCAGTTTTTATAGGAAACGCACACCACGTTAAAGGCAGGTAGAGACCAATACAACAGTCACCAATATTTGGAAAAAACAGAGGAAGGGACGGAAAAGGGACCAACAAAAAGGAGTCTTATTTATGCAGCTAGTCCCCGTTTTATATTGTCAAAAGATAGATGATTACATGTGGCATCTAAGTCAAAATAAGTTTTAGTTTACAGCCCTAGACCATCTGCACTACTTACTATTTTTATTATGGCAATATGTTTGAAGAAGCATTTGATTTTAAAAGAAATGTCATATCTACTTTTAGAATTATTTTCCTACAGAAAAGGCTGTAGACTGCAAGAAAAGCTCAGAGGCATAGGTGGCTAAATAAGATTTTTCAATGAATAGAAATAAACTAAAAGTCCCTAACATTTCCTTAAAATGTCTTATGCTATCAGGACAAGTGGAACAAGTTAATGCATTGCTCAGGCATACACACAATTTATTTGTGGTATAATGACTCAGATATGGTGCTTGGCTAGTAAATTCAATTTCTGCATTTCTGTTCACTGCCTGGAAATATTATTTTCCTGTCATACTGACTTAATCATTCATGAATAAAAGGAGATTAACATGTTGGGGAGAAGACAAAAATAAAAGGTTTCTGCTACAAGGATTTTTTATGAGAACAATCTTGAGCAAAAATTATATGCTGAACCAATAGTTAAGGGATTTCATTAATTTTACTATTTATGTTCTTCTGAATATGATAGCCGAATGATAGAAATGCTGTATATAATATTTGCAAAACCAGATCAGAAGTCAGAACAATAGAAAAAATATATATGCCTCCAGTTCCCCTGTACAGGCGATAATCATGTGATTGCCCATCAAACATCACAGTAAAGGGGCGCCTGGGTGGCTCAGTGGGTTAAAGCCTCTGCCTTCTGCTCAGGTCATGATCTCAGGGTCCTGGGATCGAGCCCCGCATCAGGCTCTCTGCTCAGCAGGGAGTCTGCTTCCTCCTCTCTGCCTGCCTCTCTGCCTACTTGTGATCTCTGTCTGTCAAATAAATAAAATAAAATCTTTAAAAAAAAAAAACAAAAAAACAAAACAAAACAAAACATCACAGTAAATAGAATTCCTCTCCTTCTTTTCAAAATGCCAGGCCAGTTCAGCCCAGACCCAGAATATGTTTCTGACCTGCGGTTCCAGGACTGTCTCTGGAGGTGAGTCACCGTCTGGATCTACTCCCGTCTAAAGATCACACTCGCCACCCACACTTATCTTGAGTGGCACTGTATCCTCAAAGAAACTGTAAGTGCCTGCTCTTCCTAACTCACAGAACTAACTCAGACTTACTTCCATGGTAAAGAACTTAAGTTCTGGAATTAGCCCCCCACGTATTAAAATCCAGGCTCCACACAAACGTGCTTTGGGCCAAGTTCTTTGAGATCTCTATGTGAGAGTCCACCTGTCTCTAAAATGAATTTACAATAGTACAAACTTAGTAGTGTTTTTATTCATGCCAAATTACATGGTGCCTGTGAAACTGCTTAGCAAAATTTATATTACACATATATAGTTACTCAATGTATAATTTGTATGTATAGAGATGATGGATATAGATATGTGTATGTGCATTTATATGTTTTTCACTTTTATTTCTCTTAGCATTCACCCCGCTTTGTTCTTATCTTGCCACTGTTATATACAAAATGGTTTCTGATGTTTCCCCATCCTTACTCTCCTTCCATGCTGCCCTTTGCCAAAATAAACACAAGCAGTCTAACCAGAAGGAAAACAAACCAACAAAGCTCACATCCTAGAAACTGTCTTGTTTTTTATCCGTGTCCATCCTTCTGACATTTCCCTCATTGCTTGAAATAGCAAAAAGATAAATAAAAACAGCTCGGGTAATCCATAATGTGCTTGTCCTTCACCACCTCGAGTTCTGAGACTCTAGATCCTGGGATAGGAGCAGCTTCCGCTGATGGGAGCTCTTCAGAAGAGCATCTAAACCTGGGACTGAGGGGGCGCAGGGAGAGACAGGCAAATAGTCACCCGCGGGAAGTTTATTCCTGCCTATGTTCTAATACCTTCCTGGGGCTTAATCACTGCCTGCATGTCAGAAGTGAAGAAATGGAAAGAACAAGCAGGATGGATTAGGACCGACTGAATGGAAGGGGAGAGTTGGAGCTCAACCTGCAGACCTCCCAATTTTGTGTTCAGGCTACCAGGGCTCTGTGCAGCCACACCCTGCATGGTCACAGACCCCCTAGAAGAACAGGACCTACCACGAGCTGTTTTAAGCCAGGGCTGGGCCTTCCAGCTGTTTTGTTTTCCTGTGGGCCTAAGCTTCCCAAGGAATCTAGGACTGAACAGTCTTTGGGCTAATGGTTGGTTCCAAAGTGAAAATAGCCCCACCTGTGCAGCTGGAAATAGGAACCTTCCTTCCCTCCAGCATCATTTACTACATCCTGAGGTCACTCATGCACATGGGAGAGGATCCACAGACAGAGAAGCTGGGTGTCCTTGAGGGCCTTTCTGAACACTGCCTGCCCAGTGTTATCCAACTTCTCTTCCAGCCTCGCTGCTGGGGATGTACTCCCCAGGTTCCTTCTCAGCCTCGCCCAGGAAAGACAGTTGCATGGATTCTGAAATCCATAATATTGTGATACAATAACAAGTACTTGGTTTGTATCCCTGTTCTAGCACCCAGTTTCCGAAATTCTTGCAGTTGTCCAAGAGACCAACCCTGTGGAATTGCTTTTGTTATGCTAATTTGGAAGGTTCCTGGGTCACTTAAGGATGGGGTTACCAGAGGAACCTACCACGTGACTGAAAGGTTGCTGCTTTCAGTCCCTCCCACCCCAAATTTCAGCTGGAGACTGAGTTTAGTCACAGCGGCCAGTGATTTCATCAGTCAAGTCTGTGTAATGAAGCTTCCTTAAAGACCCTGAAGTCTGGGTTTCTGAGTGCTTCCAGGCTGGAAAACACAAGATCTGGGGAGAACAATTTGGTCAGAGAGGACGTGGAAGCACCACACCTCTTCCCCACACCTTGCCTTGCGCATCTCTTGCACCTGGCTGTTTCTGAATTACATCCTATAGCCTAAGTCATGTCCTGGATTATATATTCAACAAACTGATATTCTAGTAAACAAAACGTTTCCGAGTTCTGTGAGGCACTTTAGCAAATAATGGAACCTGTTAAAAAAGAAAAGTACAGGCCCAAAATGGTGTCGTTTAAGTCAGTAAATTAAGACTTAATATATAACTTAACTGGGGTTTCAACTCTCCCCTCCCTCCACTCCCCTACCCCCACTCCAGGAAGATAACCTTTAACAAGCCAAACTGGAATTTCCTAGTCAGCACTAACAAGTAGGTAATCTGATTGACCCCCTTCTAGTCTAGTCTAGGAAGGGACATGCTTGCCTAAAGCTGCATTCCTTGCTAATAAATTCCTTTTTCTTGCCCCTCTCCGTCTTTGGAAAACTTCCATTTTGTACAGCTTCTTGGAGCTTTCCTTTGCTTGTTAGATGGGATCCTGTCCAATTCATGAATCACTGAATAAAGCCAATTTGATCTTCAAATCTACTTGGTTGAATTTCGTTTTTTAACAAAACCGAGGAGGGGCTCATGGGAGCCACTGGGTTATAGTTGGTCAGAAGCACAGACTCTGGACCTGCAGTTTGGCATCTGAAGTGGGGACGTCTGAAGTCTTGTGGGGCTGAGCCATCAGTCTGCGGGATTGGACACTCTCCAGGTAGCTAGTGTCAGAATAGAGTTGAATTATAGGACACCCACCTGGTGTTGGAGTGTCACTTAGTGTGGAATTAGAATCAGAACAGTTCAAATCAAGAGAAAGAGCTGCTGACCTAAAAAGTGTGCGGTAGAAAACTGGGAGGATCATAAAGCCAAAAACAAGATGGTGGCCTAATGACAGCATTTAACACAAAATGGAATACTTACCATCTTCCCGGTAGTTTTTATGATTAAACCATGGAAATTGGGACTGGCCAATTCTTCCTGGAAGAACTCCATTGGAGAATACTTTAAGGAACCAAGTGAAGGAGAAGCACCATCCCAACATGTGAGAAAGCTGTCACATGTTATCCATGTCCTTTTCTCACCTTACTGGAGCTGGCAGTGAACCAGTGCTGCCAGGAATGGAACTTGAGGGGCTAGAACTAGGTGAGAACTGCAGGAAAGCTTGGAAGAGCAAATAACCAGTTGCCCCTGGGGGGGTAGTGAGAACCCAACTCAGTGGCAACAAATACCAACTAGGGACTTGAAGGCTGAGTGAACCAGAATTCAAAGATGGGCAGAGAGAGCAGGAACAAGGAAGGACCAAGCAAAGACAGCACAGGATGATTGCCAGGAAGGAGCCAAGCTCCCTTTCTAAGCAAACAATCTGCCAAAGGCTTTCATGCGCAATGAAGCTTCAAGACCAGCTCAGCCACAGGACATGAGGCCAACAGATATGCAAGAATCAAAGATGGTTCTAATCAAACATCAAATTCAAAGGTTCCGTAAATATGCTATCTGAGGTTCACTTTAAAATAACAGGGAGACGATCCTGCATGTACAGACCAAACAAATCTGGCCCTCCAAACAGAACGGTATAAAAAGCTCTTTTTTCATTCAGGATACATCACTCTGAATGGAGATAACAATAGCTAAAAATTACATATATTCATAAAAAGTACCAGCTAATCTTGTTAGTGAGGAAGGAAACTTATCCTGTAATGCAAAATTTCCTCTTGATTTACATCTACATAAAAATAAGAGAACATTCAAGAAAGGAGTCAACTTCACGCAGTTTGAGAGCAAAATCGTACCATGTTGTTTCTTTCCCAATGTTAAAATGTTGAAATAAAGAACGATTCCATCCTTAGAGCCTGAGGTCCTATTTTTACGGTTTTTGTTCCCAGTATCATCTGTTATGTCACAGCAGCCCTGTGGAAGAGGAAGAGCAGAGTTACTGTGCATGTTGTACTGTGCATGAAGAAAGTTAAGGCCCAGTGGGATGAAGGAACTTGTCCAAAACCCAACAGCTTCAGTAAGTAAGAGTCCCAGCATGGAGCCTCAGTCTGTTGGCTCCAAATTCAGGCCCACTTTGTTGTACCGTGTTACTTCACCCAGTTCCATGGCTTGGTTCTAATTATCGGTTTGGTATCCCATCATGGTGTTTTGCCTCCTTGTTCAGTTTTTTCAGCCTTGACCATTAGGATCATTCCAAATGATGGAGTTCAGTTGGCCCTTGATAACATGAGCATAGGTCCCACCTATACACAGAATTTTTTTTTGCTAAACATAGTACCATTCTGTAAATATATTTTCTCTTATGATTTTAATAACATTTTCTTACCTCTAACTTAATTTATTATAAGAATACAGCATATAATACATAGAACATACAAACTTAGTGTTGATTAACTGTTCATGTGATCTGTAAGGCTCCTGGTCAACAGTAGGCTGTTAGTAGTTCAGTTTTAGGAGAGTCAAAAGTTTTATATGAATTGTCAACTTTATGGAGGTTGGCACTCCAGTCCCCATATTGTTCAGTGGTCAACTGTATTCTGGTGTGCCAGAATATCATGCTATTTTTGGAAATCCACGTATTTTGTATTTTTCCAAGCATAGCACCCTTATTTCAGTATTTCAAAAACCTAAATTCTGAATTATGTACATTATGAGATATATCCAGAGAGTTCTATACTGCATTTACATTTTATATTAAATAGAGATGACTTGGGGGCACCCAGGTGGCTCAGTCAGTTAAGTGTCTGCCTTTGGCTCAGGTCATGATCCCAGGGTCCTGGGATGGAGCTCCTCGTCCAGCTCCCTGCTCAGTGGGGAACCTCCTTCTAAAGCCTGTTCAAAGTACCCTTTGGTTGTATTAATTCCAATTTTCTAAATTACTAGTGAAGTGAGCATTTTTTGTTCTCAGAGCCTTTTATTTCCCAGAGCTAGTTTGGGCTCAGTTTCCAGAAGTCCCTGATGGAATCTGAAGGGGGAGCATCAGGACTTAGGAAGGGACTGTGTGGAAAATGGAGTGGCAGGGAAGGCGTAGGGCGAGGGGGGAAGAAAAGATGAGGAAGCTGTAGGTTAACGTTCTTCCCTGTCTTTCCTGAAAGCACCGAACCTGTTTTCTGAGAAACAGATGATTCTCCTAGGGGATAATTTTTAACTTCTTCCTAGTTTACCTTTTCTAGAATATTTAGGCTAGAAGGACACAGGAATAAGCAGTCCTTGGCTCTCTCTCACATTCATCAGTTTCTGATGACAACGTATGGAATATGATGGCATATAATTCTTTTTTAATATATAAAATACTGTCAGTAAGACCAGCATTACTGCCACCATTTTGGGATTACGGGATTATGGGATTATGAAAATGCCATTATCATTTCTGTCTAATGCTGCAGTTACTAAGCCAGGGAACTGGAACATACCAGGCCAACTTCTGTGGCTCCTCTTGTGGCCTTGCCTCATGCCACGCCACCCACCAATGCCATCATATCCAAACTTCACAGCCCTAATCTCAGCTTCCAATGCTTGGCAGCTCTCGTTTGGCTCCACTGCTACAAAGCGAACACTGGTCCACTAGGAAGTCCTCCTGCTCTGGGCAGAGCCGGGATTCTGGTATAACTGTCCTCATTCCCATTCAGGCTACCACGGGTTAAAGGCTGGTGTATAAAATGCAATGAATTTTTGCCAGAACCACCCAAATTACCACTGATAAAGAATTGGTCCATTCACTTGTAGCACCTGCATACAGTGCATGATTATAAGTCATTAAAAGAGTGAGTTACCTTTATATGTATCGACATCCAAAGTCAAACCAGACTGTTAATGTGAAAAGCACAAGTCTGCAGATGAGCCCATTTGTGTCATGAAACATATAATCTCATTCATGTAACGGAAACTCCATAATCAGGGTCTGTCTTCTGTTTCTCAGTCAAGTTGGTTATGTCTTTATAAAAAGAAGTCTGTAGAATTTACTGGACTGAGAATACTTAAATGCACATAAAATTTATTTAGCACACAAAGAGAGTATCCAATTCCTTTAAAGTGTAAAAAAAAAAAAAAAATTAGGCAAACCATGAATCGAATCCAAAATAATTTTTTGGCAGGGAGGAAGCAGACTGCTAGCCAGTGCAGAGATACCCGCTTAAAGGAAGGCAACAAAGTCAGGAAGAGCCTGTAAAAGAGTGAGTAACTGCCCCATCCTAAAGCAGACTCTTCTCACAAGGGATGAGACACTCAGTGTTCCCCTTCTGATAACAGCGAGAGGGCTGTCCTCTTTTGCTAGCAGTCCATTACGGAGTCTAAATCCCGTGCTGCTTGCGCATCCTTTCTCTCCCCTTCCTTTGATCGAGTCAGTGGGAATCCCTTCATCTCGGGCTGGGGAAAAAGAAGAAGCAGGTCAGGGTCATCACTGTCCATTAGTTGCACCTTTGTCACCAGAAAAGGAGACAGAGGTCCCCACTTTTCGTTAGCTACTGCTATTGCAGGCTGAAGGGCATGCCAGGTGACCTGACCATGTTACTCACAGTATTAAGGAGAATTTGGCCTTCAAGTTCAACGTAGATGCCATAATAGAACAGATTTGACAGATACTAATGTCCATTACTGTTCATGTTTATTATACATATTTTGCTCTTAGGTGGGCTTTCTAATTTTCTTAATCACTGCAAGAGCTTACTCATTTTTTTTTCTGGGTAAATTCACTCCCTCGCTCCCTCTCTCTCCACACCGCCTCCGCACCAATTATTTTAAGATAGACCTAACTTCTACTCTGTATCCCAGATGTTTATTCCATCAGTAATGGTTTTATGTACAACAAAAAGTTACATAGTTTTACTTTTTTTTGTAGATTTTTACTTTGTTCTTTGGAAATGAAGACAATCAAATTGAAATGTATTGTTCTCACATGTTGTACTTATATACCTGGAAAACCCAAGAGGGTTAACTTAAAAGCCATTATAAACAAGAAGAAAATTCGGTAAGTTGTCTTAGGTACAAAATTAATGCAAAAAAAAATCAATAGTTTTCCAATGCACAAACAATAACTAATAGATACCAGAAATATACAACAACAATTAAAATATTAACTTCTTAGGGATACATTTAACAATAAACATGCAAGATCTATATTAAAAATTTTAACCCTATTTTAAAATGTCAGTGAAAAAATTTCAGCCATGAAGTAGTTCAGTTCTTTGGGATATATACCCAAAAGTGGGATTGCTAGGTCATATGGAAGTTCTATCTTTAATTTGTTGAGGAAACTCCATACTGTTTTTCACAGTGGCTGTACTATTCTATGGAAAAGTATGTAAGGTTCCAGTTTTTCACACCCTTGCCAACATTTGTCTTTTTTTTTGGCAGTAGCCATCCAAACAATGATGGTCTCATGATGGTTTATATCTGCATTTCCCTGAAGATCAGTGATGTTGAGCCCCTTTTCATATACCTGCTGGCCATTTGTATGTCTTGATGGAGAAATGTCTATTTGAGCCCTTTGGCCATATTTTAATCAGGCTATTTGTTTTTTCCTATTGAATTATGAGATTCTTATATATTTGTTAACCTCTTATCAGATAGATGGTTCACAAATATTTTCTCTCATCCCATAGAACACATCTCACTCTGTTGATTGTTTCCTTTGCTGTGAAGAAGCTTTTTAGTTTGTAGTCTCCATTGATTGTTTTGGTTTTGTTGCCTGTGCCTTTGGTGTCAACCAGAAAATAATTGTCAAGAAGTCTTCCCTTTGTGTTTTCTTTAAGGAATTCTGTGGAATCAGGTCTTACATTTAAGTCTTTAATCCATTTTGAATTGATTTGGTGTATGGACCGCTTTGATTTTTTGCTTATAGAAATCGAGTCTTACCAACACTATTTGTTGAGAGACTATCTTCTCACCATTGTGTGGTCTGACTTTCTTGTAGAAGATCAGTTGACTGTATATATAAGCATTTACCTCTGCGTTCCCTATTCAGTTCCATTGATCTACATGTCTGTCTTCACATCAGCACCATACTGTTTGAATTACTATAGCTTTCTACTATATTTTTCAAATCAGAAAGTGTGAGGCTTCCAGCTTTGTTCTTTTGTCTCAAAATTATTTTGGCTATTCAGTGTCTTACAGTTCCATATGAATTTTAGGGTGGTTCTTAATCCACATCTGTGAAAAGTACCATTGGGATTTTGATAGATTGCAATGAATCCGTAGCTTCCTTCGGGTAGTTTGGACCTTTTAAGTATTAATTTTTCCAACACATGAAGTCTTTCCATTTATTTGTCTGCGTTAATTTCTTTCATCAGTGTTATATATATATATATATATATATATATATATATATATATGTATATTTTTTTAGTATAGTTGACACGCAAAGTTACATTAGTTTCAAGTGCACAAAGCAGTGATTCAACAAGCCTATACACTATGCTGCCTTCACCACAGGGTAGCTACCACCTGTCTCAATCCACCACTTTTACAATATCATTGACTGTAGGGACGCCTGGGTGGCTCAGTTGGTTAAGCGGCTGCCTTCGGCTCAGGTCATGATCCCAGCGTCCTGGGATCGAGTCCCACATCGGGCTCCTTGCTTGGCAGGGAGCCTGCTTCTCCCTCTGCCTCTAGCCTGCCACTCTGTCTGCCTGTGCTTGCGCTCTGTATCTCTCTCTCTAACAAATAAATAAAAATCTTTAAAAAAAAAAACAAAAAACAAAAAACAAAAAACAATATCATTGACTGTAAAAGGCATGTGTACTGTTCCTTTTATTCCCATGACTTACTCCTTCTGTAACTGGAAGCCTCTCTCTCCCACTTCCCTGCATGCATTTTGCCCAAACTCTCACCATCAGATTGTTCTCCGTGTTTATAGGTTTGATTCTGCCTTTTCTTTGTTTATTCATTTGGTTTTATCATCAGTGCTTTCTACTTCTTAGTGTATCTCACCTCCTTGTTTATTCCTAAGACTTTTGTTCTTTTTTTATGCTATTGTAAATGGGGCTGTGTTCTTAAGTTCCCTCTGGAATAGTTTATTGTTAGTGTGTATAAATGCAACCAACTTCCTTCCGTCTTCTCTTCCTCTTTTCCTCCATTTGTGGATTTGTCTACTTCTGTGTCATAAACATGATTTAAGAATTTTAATGGGGCTCAGAGAGGAAGCAATTTTCAATGACTGCTTTAAGGTCAGCATGGATCTTTTGTACAGATTGCCTCATTTGAATTAAGACAACTGATTTATTTAGTTTGAGAATAGTTTTCCACTCGGTTATTTGTGTAGGAGCCTAGAGAATATGGAGGGCGGGAGAGCCCCACCTCCTGGCCTTTCAGAACAAAGAGGGGGAGAAAAGTAGAAAAAGTCATTACTGCTGTTTCTTGTTACCTACCTCTTATTTACTAACAATTAATGTAGTCTTTGAATAGAAGCTGGACCATTTTTATTTTTATTTTAAAACTAAAATTTTCTTCTGAGTTAATTTCTTTTAAAATTTAACTGCTTTATTTATATTTTTTGTTTTTTGTTTTTGTTTTTATTTTTGTTTTTTCCCCACTTAAAAAACCTCAGAATTCTTTTTATCTCTTTGGTAGCCTTTTCATTTTACTTAGACTCTTTTATATAATTTCCAGTCATTTAATTTAAATGGAAATTACTTATTTTTACATAAGGCTTATTTTAACTACTCTTCCCCCCCCCACCCCCTTCCAGAAAGAAAAGGATGAGTTTTAGGGAGGGACATCAGTTTCTTTCAAGGAAGTGTTGGCCCCTAGTGGATCAAAAGTGACAACACACGTTTTGAAACAACTGGTTGACGTCTTGGGAAGAAAGCAGTAGAACAGGTTGTTAGTGCAGAAGAGAAACAATTTGCCAAATATCACAAATATATTGGATGAAATCACGTAATACCATTAATAGATCTGACTATCCACTAAATTTAAGACGAGTGTATAAAATAGCACGAACAAAATTAAAATAAATTGGAGAAAACACTGCTAACAAACATGATGTACAAGTAGAGCAAAACATGCAAGAGACTCATATATCTTTATATATCTATAAAGAGCCCAAGTAAACCTGAAAACATTTAAAAACCGCATAAAGTCTGTGATTAGTCAAGAGAAAACCCAGACCGAGATACTCAAATTCATTAGCAATCAGAGAAATGCACAGCAAAATAATAACTACTCTTTTTTTTTTTTTAAAGATTTTCTTTATTTGACAGACAGAGATCCCAAGCGGGCAGAGAGGCAGGCAGAGAGAGAGGAGGAAGCAGATTCCCTGCTGAGCAGGGAGCCTGATGTGGGGCTGGATCCCAGGACTCTGGGATGATGACCTGAGCCAAAGGCAGAGGCTTTAACCCACTGAGGCACGCAGGCGCCCCAATAATAACTACTTTTACCTGTTAAAGTGACCAGTAAGTATGGGAAGAACATAGGGGTTTAGGAGTTTTTGTGCACCCCTGGTGGGAATTCAGACTGGAATAGCCATCTGAGGAGCAGTGGGCAGTTAATCACATCCGGTAGCACCAAGCAATTCCCCTCCTGCCGAGTATACCCATATCCACCCGTCATGCAGTGCTCTGCAGCAATCAGAACTAATGTACTAGATACACACAGAGCAACACAGGTGATCCTTAAAATTGTGCTAAGTAAATGTAATACTAATACTTGATTTATATCAATCTGAAATCCATGCCTACAATAGTACGTATTTCACAATGCATATGAATGAATACACCAGGAAGCTTGCCTCTGTCGGGTGTGGGGAGAGGCAGTGAGATGGGATGAAAGGGAGCAAAGTGCATGAAAAAAGGAGTATCATTACCTCAACTCTCTCCATTTGAGGTCCAACATCAATAAGAGAAAGACAAGAAAAAGAAAAGAAAACTTGAACAATCTAGTAGAAAAAATAAGCAGAGAGCATCATGAGTGAGCATATAAAATAAATGCAAAAAAAAGGAAAAGGCATACAAGACTTGATGCTCAACTTCTTAGCAGTCAAATAAATAAAATGGAAAGGAAGAGTGTAATATCATCTTTCACCTCGCACGCGGTTGAAATGTCTCTTAATGAAAATACCCTACATCGCTGGGGAAACATTAGAAGAGGCCCTTTAAAGAACTGGTGGTTTAAATTGCTAATCATTTGCAGAAGGGCAGTCCATAAACATGAAGGACAATAAGATCAAGATAATCAAGTTCTGCAATTCCTCTCCAAGGAATTCATTCCAAGGAGGTCATGGGATAAGAGGATAAAGATGTAACTATGTTCACCATCTACAAGGAAAGATAAAAACACAAGCTAAAATATCCAACGATAGGTAAACAATTCAATCATAATAACTCATCCATAATGAAGAAATATATAATACGATATTTTCAAAAATACTTCACAGGAAAATGCTCATGAGATAACATATGAGAAGAACTTGAGACTATGTATACACATACATATATATACACAGTGCCAAAAAGACATAGACTGTTAACAGTAGTTACCTCTGAATAGTGGGATTTCAGTCTTCCTGGGGACTTTTGTTTCCTTCTCCATACATTTCTGTGTTTACCTAGGGTCACTACAAAATATGCAGTACAAAAATATGTATTTCTATTATAATGAGAAAATACACATTTATTTAAGAAGCACAAGGACATCTTGACTTGTCATGAACAGGTAATCTGAGGAAGAAGGACAGGACATCTGGTCTAAGCAGAAATTCTACCCAAGGATCACAAGATAATTGCCAGGAGCATTTCCGTAGTTGTTATTCTTTAGGAGCCAGATCGAAATACAAAATATACAGTATGGCGGTGGGGGGAAGTGATGAGCAGGACTTCTGGTGCATTAGGACCCCTGCCGTTAACCACCAGCTCATTTAGAGGAGACGGGATGTGCTGAGTAAAACAGAAGGAGCAGATGGTCTGCGGTCCACTCACAGTCATGATCAAAAGGTCACCCAACCCGAGAAGATTTGATGGATAAAGTCAGTGCCCTTTTCAAACAAAAGGTGCTTTGAATCATTACAGTTTCCACTGAAAAGGGATTTCTCGGGTGGTGTGATAATTTCTAGAAAGCTACTAGCAGCATTTCACCAGTATCACTTACAGAGAGACCTGAAAATTAGAAGTTTCAGAGAAAGTATTTATATCACTTGAAGAACTAATGAAGACAAGCGGGTAAAGATACAATGGCATAGACATCAGGGTATGACATCTGGGTTATGCCAACCCAGGAATGCTTTTGCCAAAAATATTTGTAGACTCTACACTGCCTTATAGGAATTTCGAAGCAGAAAACGTTAGTTCACATCGAATGGAGACAGACTCCCCGTGGAACGGGCTGAGTTCACTATGACTGACACACTTCTTGAGCCAAGCCTCCATAGCAGAGGATCTAGTCCCCAGTGGGCAGAAATACCTCAGCCTGGAGACCAGCTGTAGGTGGTGTGCATAGAGAAGGAACCCAACCCCTAAAGAATCACTGAAAGTCAATGAATTAAAATCTCCTTCTGGAAGGGTCATTGGGATCATCAGCTGTGGTGGTGGGCATGGTCCTGCTGAGCCTTCTCAGTAGCTTCTTCTCATGAAGGTACGAGGGCGCTGAGCACCTACCTCAGTGGGAAAGAGTGATCCCTGAAGGTAGGGCAGGAAAAAGCAAGGAGGCCGGGAGGGCATCAGTGTGGGGACAAGTCGGATACCCTTCTTTGTGTCTTTGTGGAAATTTAATCATCGAGAATGAGCAGAACAGAAATGAAAAATATATATCACCTAGACAGACACCCAAAGATTTATGAAGGCATACATATTTTATAAAGTCACCACATTTTTTACTCCTGAAAACTAATCAAGCAGAGCAGTGGGGAGCTATAGCGTGTTCTGCTGAGGTGCTTTTGAAAGCTAAATAAAGCAAATGTTTGGAAAACAATGTTCTAGGGGAGACGATTCATTATACAGTAGGTAAAAAGAACTGAAGAAAGTTGTTCAAAACTCCGAGGAAAGGACAGTGCAAACTTCAGAGCTTTGAGTCCTCTGTTTGCAGAATGAATGGAAGTGAGCAGGAAGGAAAGCTTGGATGTAATGAACAAGTGATCCTGGAAATGTACACGGAGATGAAGACTCAGAACTGATAAAGCAAGACCAGGGCTTAATGACATTTAGCTTCTTCAAATAAGACCCACTTCATTCTTCCCATCACTCATTCCATAAATGCTTAATAAATACTCTCCAGGTACCAGGCTCTGCAAGGTTTAATGATATCATTGCCTCCCAGTGCTCTGACAGATTAACCTGGCACAAGTGTAGTGAGACTTTTTTGATAAGTGTGAGTAGGACCTTTCCCAACCCACCTGCTATACTGGACCCCCCTCCCTCTCCCTGCCTGGGCAGATTTAATGATTTTCATAATACTATGTTCCTACTTCCTACTGATTCTGTTCCTATTGTGGCTCCCTTCTATTTTACAGAAAGATGTTCAGCGTTTTGGTCTATCTCCCCATTGGTCTCTAAGCACCATGGGCACAAGGACAATACGTGTCCTTGCATTCATACTCCTTAGCTAAGAGTGTGTCTTACATGTCGTAAACACTCTGTAACTCTCTGGCAATATTGAGGTCTGCCAACAGGTCTTAATGCCTTGAGCCTCAGTTTCTTAACTAGTGCCATGGAGAGTTAGGCAAGAGTGTTGCAGTAGTGCTTGACACAGGCCTCCTGAGCGCTCTAGCCTTTCTTCTCCTGGTAATCAATTAATTTCTCTTTTGGAAGTCACCTTTTACCGCTCTTAGATCATGTGATTTCAGTGACGCTGAGACGGCCTGCCTCTTCTCCCAACCCTGCTTTCTAGGCTTGGGCATAACCAAAGCCGGGTAGATTAGAGCCAGGAAACCCTTGTCCTAGGCCTTTTGCTGAAGCAGTTGAGAAAGGGCTCCCTCATCCCATGGAAGTTGCTAAGTGATTAGATACTAACTTCTGTGCTGCCAAGATTGCCCACACACAGCCTGCCTACAAACACTTCATGCCAAGTGTTGGTGATATCATTTGTTCTCTTAGATCCACCCCTGCTTAAATCCTACCCCTGAACTTCCCAGGTATAAGAGTGTGTACCACTTTGCCAGGGCTCCTGCAACAAAGAACCACATACCATGTGGCTTAAACAATAGAAATTAATTATCTCACAGTTCCAGAAGATAGAAGTCCAAGATCGAGGTGTTGGCAGGTTGATTCCTTCTGAGGGCTGTAAGGGAGGGATGTGTCCAGGACTCTTCCCCTGGCTTGTAGATGGCCAGCTTCTCCGGTGTCTCTGACATTGTCTTCCTTCTATACACATCTCTGTATCCACATTCCCCTTTCCATAGGACCTCAGTCACAGTGGTGATATCCCACCCTAATAACCTCATTTTAACTTAATTATCCCTATAATAATCCCATCTCCAAATATGGTCACATTCTGAGGTACTGGGAGTTAGAGCTTCAACATCATCTTTTTTGAGGGGGATAGAATTCAACCCATAACAGAGGGAATAAAGTCCCTTCTTACAAGAGCTAGTTTAAATTGGGTCTCTGTCATTTGCACCTAAAAGACTTCTGCACAATGAATTTCAATTTCCATTCCTTACCTAACTAAGTAGTCTTTTAGTTCTCAGCAGGTTTCCAGAAATGGGTGATAATATGCACAGGCACAATTTTTTTATTTCACCAATTCAGTTCCTTCTGAGGAGTTCTTGAGGGAAAGCTGAGGTTCAGATGATTCGTGCAGGAGGGGACCTGGGCTCTCATTTTGATTCTTCCGTTATGAATGAAGTTGGCCAAATCAACTACCAAGAGAACAGCAATTTTGTTTTAAAGGGAAGTAGCATAATGCTGTAAAAAGCCATTAAGTTAAGGAGGAAAATGTCTTAGATAAAATATTCTGACTCTACCATTTGTTCTATGCTATTATGTGAGCCCTTGAACAGAGCTAAAAACCTTTCTTTTTGTGAAAATGACAAACCTGAACTCTCACTCAGTGACAGTGAAGACCAAATAAAAAATATGTCTGAAAGCTCTCGGCCCGGTCGAGATCACTACACACTATTAAATGTAGTGGGCTTCTTTTTTTTCACTTAACCAATATTGAGACATTGTATTTGCTTTACATACAACATCTCACTTAATCTTCGCAATCCTGTTAGATCTATTACCCACCCTACCTTCAGATAAACTGAAAAATAAAAATAAGGAGAGGAGGACATTTTCCCTAAGTCAGCTGATTCATAGCTCACGGGGGGCGCAGACCAGATAGGAATCCAGGTAATACAGGTCCTGAGCCTAAGCTCTTAACCAAGCGAGGCGTTACATAAGGAACAGCAGACGGTAGCTACGGAGATAAAATATGCTTGTAGATGTACAAAAGAACAATGGGAAAATTGGCCGCAGATGTTTGGTAAAAATATTTATTAGATTTTAAATGGTGAGATTAAAGCCTGTGTTTATCCTCTGCTTCTGAAAATAGAATTGCTGGCTGAGTAAGTGCCCCGGAGGCTGAAAGACCAGTAAGTGGACACGAATTCATTATTCTTTCATTCTGAGAGCAGCTGCTTCATGCACAGTCTGGCTCTCTCAACACAAGGACCACTCGTCCCCTCGTAATCAGTGTGACTCCTTTGTTCAAGCCCAGCCTCTCCCATCTTGCATTTCTCCTCACTAAGCAGGCTGGTACTGGTTGTTCTCACTCTGTTGATGTATTGACATCCGCTTCGTGTTTCAGGTTGAATTTCACTGAGTTTCTCAATGGCAGTGTCCCTTTGAGCTGTCTGGTGAAAGAGTGTCCTCCGTCAGTGTACCACCTTGGAACGATTATCCTGCCATCTTACTGTGAGCCACAACTTCCCACTCAAGTCAAAAAAAGCCACATCTATTTTCCCAAGCTCACAAGGAAAGGGGATTGCATCTTCTCAGCTTTGGTTTTTCTAATGAAAACAAAACAAAACCAAAAACTAGAAGCTTTGAGATGAGTGAGTAACCTGGGTGAGGAACCAGTGAAGGTCTTCTGGGAGGGCTGGGTGAGGGGAACTTGTTATGTTTATTTTGGGATAATTGGCTTAGCATTTGTTCATCTTTCTGTGTATATTATACATTAATTAAAAAATACACAATAATGAATGGAAGAATTTGAGAAAGCGAAAACAAACAACTCTCCCCTTCCCCCTACCCCTCCCCAGACAGTTCTGTCAAGACATTTTACCATAAGGGAAGCAGAGAGAGATAGGACAAAAGCTGAAGGGGTATTTTAAAGGTGGGAGAAAATGACTGTTTGGGAAACTCCATTTACTCATATTTGCCACAAAGGAGAAACACCTGTCCTGTTATTTACTTAATAGGTTTTCTTTAAATTGACTCATTTTTTAACTTATTTTTTTTAAAAAGCAAATTTCCTAAGTATCACTTGCCATAACAGAAGTAACTAAAAATGCAATGAAAACAAGTCAGTCAATTAAAATAATTTAAAACAATTAAATGGAAGTAAAAATAAGTCAGATTGGGCTATAAAAACGGACACCTAAAAATAAGTCCCTCAGTCAGAAAACTTGAACCCTTGATGACCATTCTTTTCTGTTGCAGGACAGCAAGCTTCTTGTCTCATGGAGTCGAAGAAAGACTCTCACAGACCCAAAAGAGTGAAGTGAAGTGAAAATTTAGTAAGTGAAGGTAAGAACAGAAAGGAAAGAAAAAGCTCTGTAGGGTGAGAAGGGTCCCAAATGGGCCGCCACTGAGGGCTTTTAGTGACAGTCTTACTGAGAACTGACTGGGAAGCTTGTGGCCTTGAGACTCTTCCGCCATCTTGGTTTGTTCCCTTAGCTCTGTTTAGCTCTGTCTCGGCCTCTCCGGGAATAGTTTCCGAGCCCAGTCAGGGGAGTCAGGGTCCTCCTATCCCTCCTGTCTCTCCCTTCACCTCTTCCCTACTCACGGACAGAACCTGTAGGCAGGAAGCGTTATCAAGGAATGAGGAGTGACTCACTGAATACTTTTTAATTCGTGGGGGTTAGGGATGGGCAAGTCTTCAAGGAAGCGAGGCTTTCCGGAGGGGCCAGCTGCTACCAAGATAAGGTTCCTTTTAAACATGAAGGCCCTCAGGCAGCCAAAAATTCCTTGAGGAAAGTCACACTCTGAGTGTTTCAGGGATCTGTCTCTGGGCTGTAAGCTGGAAGGAGATTTTAATTTAAGTGACTTTTTTTTTTTTGGCCTTTGTTCTCCTCATCAGTTCCATGTCTATACAACAATCACACTGTTGCTTATCCTCTTCACCCTTACACGGTAAGCATCCTGCTTCTCACACATTCGTGTTGAGCTCAACAGAGAAACGAAATGAAAATACAGTCCCCACAATTCTATGACAAAGAACGCTGACCTTCCCAGCACCTCAGGTCATTCCTGGTTCCAGGTCTCCATGGCATGGAAGGAAATTTGGTGCTGAGCAAAAGCCTCCCATCCTGCAAGAAAAAGAACCTGTTTCCACCTCTTTTCTTGGAAAATGCTCATTTTTGTCTAAGTGTACGGGGTTGGGGGAGGGGGGCACATGCTCTTCAGCTGTTGCTCTAACACCCTTCCTGAAATCAGACAAAGGTGGAGGGGCATCCCAGAGGGGCCCTGAATGATCACCCCTGTTCTACATTTTAGAAAACTTGACTCCATAAACACAGAGGTAGTATTTTCCAAATTAAAACTGGGATTGCATGACCTTTCAACAAATTAAAAATCAGAGCTGCCCAGAAAAATCTAGAATGCATAGTGCTGCACCTAAGACATTCATTTGTTAGTCCACAAATTCTGACATTTTTTTATCAGCACCAGAGCTAAACATCAGGGATATGAAAATTAGGAGACTTGATCCTTGCCCCCAAGGTAAGGTTTCCAGATAAAAATACAGAATACCAAGTCAAATTTGAATTTCAGATAAACATGGATTTTTTTTAGTATGTCCCAAGTATTGCCTAGACATACTAAAAATGTATCTTTGGCTTGTTTGAAATTCAAATTTAGCTGGATCTGTATTTGGTAAATCTAGAGACAAAATCGATTAAAATACAGAACATGAGATATGTCAGGGTGAAGGGGTCATTGTAGGGTGTTTGGGTGCATTTAGGGAAAACTTCAAAAAATAGTCTTCAGCTAAGAACTTCAGGGCTGTACCACTCATTGCAGAATTTAACAACACGCCACCATGATTTGTTCTCTGACAGGTACATGTTTTACCTGTATACTCAGAGCCTAAGTTGCTTGAGGACAGAGACCATTTCTTTGTGTTCCACATACCTAACATATGACAGGGACACCTAACACATGTCACTGCCTGAATTGACTCAAATGGTTCTATTCTCCCAAAAAGTCGAAAGATTCTTTTCAGTAAAATGTAACTGGCGTTTTCTAAAAGTTCCAGGCTTCAAATGCTGCAGCCGAGAATCCAGTCTAACACTTGAGAGTCAAATTAGCAATAAAGGTATGTACTGTTCGTACCCCGGCACCTCCTGTGTTTGCTTCGTGACAGAGTCCATGGAGCTGGGCATCTTTCCAAGGTCTGGGTTCCTTCCTAAGAACCCAAGTGTGGCAGATTCTTGGTTGGATCACAGCTGGGCAGTTCAATGAGTATAAGTTTTCTACACACGCACTCCGCCCACACTTAAGCTCCTCTTTCCCCTCCTGCGGTTGGGCACTGTCCCACAGGAACCCTGTGGTCAGTTCCAAGCTGGCCTAGGGTGCGGTCTACCCATTGCCATTGGAAGCACAAGGGAAGACAGCTCCGCTAGCCTCAGCTCTAACGACCAGACCTGGGGAGAAGGCAGCCCTATACCCACTGAGCACAGAACCCAAGAGTGGCACCCTTCCAACAATTTCTAAGGTAAAATGGATTTTGATAGATGTTAAACCAATCATGAAAAGACTTTAAAAGAAGCATAAGAGAAAGGTACAGATCATGAAATGGGGAGCATTTTTTTTTTTTAAACAAGCTTCTTTCCCTTCAGCTCTTTGAGTAGGAGTCATCATTCCTGCTCATCCCTGGGCCCAGAACACACTCCCTCGTCTGGTCTGAGGTTCTTCCCCAATTTTTTTTAATCACAATATCCTTAAGGGAAGAGGACAGATACAAGGTCTAGAGCATCTTGAGGACAGGAAGCCTCACCCCCTGTGACCACCAGAGTCTGAAACGTCTTTCAAGTCTGCGCACCATAGGGCTCAGTCTCATTATTTGGCTACAAAGCCTGCCTCCTCCGACCCCATTTAGGTCAAAGATGAATGAAGGTGGACGCTAGGTAAAGCGGTAAGGACAGTTTTAATCAGTGATACAGTATTGCAAAAGGGAGCACCAGTCCTGCTCTTAACTGGTTTGTACTGAGGTGGGGCAGGGGGACGGTTGTTTTAAAGGGGGGATGGCGGAGGGGCAGGGGCGGAATGAAGTCTCAGCAGATTCAAGGAGGTGAAAATGACAAAAAGAAGGGAGTGTCACCTGTGAGCGTCACCCAGCGAGTGTAGAAGACGGGCTCCTACCATCCTACAGACCCTGGGAGACAAGACCCTGCCATCGGGTGTTGGCTGGGACAAAGTAACTCCTGTCGCAGCCTTGAGGTTCATCAGGCAGGCACGTTAAAGGTGGCCAAGGGCATCCTGGGGATGTGGCCTTGAGCTGTTGGGAACTACTTAAGTGTTTTGTTCAAGCCTTTTTGGGCCAAAGATGAGGCCCCGCAGAGAGGAGGGCTCACGAGTGGGGCCCAGGAGCCACTCTCACTTCCTAGCTGAATTCCTTACTAACCGCCCCTCTCCCCTCCCAAAGTCTCCGCGAAGGGTCCATGGAATATTGTAACTCAAGCCGTATCTTGTTTCCCTGCAGCCCGCCGCGCAGGGGTCTCTGGAGAGCCTAGGGGTCAAGTGCACACCGCAGTGACTGAGGGACTAATTTGCAGCAGTGATCTTTCAGGTTGTTTTAAAAAACCCACACAAACGCGCGGTGGCGCTCTTTAAACCACCGCAGCCCTGACTTGAGGCCGCCTTCAGCGGAGAACTACAACTCCCAGCAGCCCCGGCGAGAGCGAAAACGACCGACTTCCGGGCGCCGTTTCCCGTGGGCCCGCTGCTCCAGCTCCGCGGGTGCCTTCCGCAGGCCGCGCGGTATCCGGACGGGCGCGGCGGCAGGCGTCGCCGGGCCGCGGCCACCATGGCGTCCGGCGAGGAGCGGGGCTCAGGTCCCGGAAGCGGAGGTCGCGAGAAGCGGAGCCGGCGTCGCGGAGGGCGCGCTGGAGTCACTTCCGCTGGGGCGGGCCCTCGGGCTCTCCCGCGCAAATTGAAAAGCCTTCGGTGCGCGCAGGCCACGGGCTCCCGGTGTTCAGCGCAGCCCGCCTCGGGCGCTCCGGCCCAGGTGAGCTGGGGGCGTCGGGAGCAGGTTTCGGGCCCTGGGCTCGCCGCGCTGCCGCGGACGGGGAGAACCGTTCCCGCGAAGGGAGCGGAGCGGGCGGCGCGTGGGCCCTGGGTGGCGTCCCCTCGGGGCTCTGGTCGCCGGGGACCGGGAGGAGGGGCTCCGGCGGGGGCTTCCTGCCGCGGCCGCAGGATCCCGAGTCGCGCTGCAGGCCCGGCCGAGGCTGCCCCGAGCGCGGGACGGTCCGCGGGCTCGGGCTCCCGCCCGGCTGCCCGAGCTAGCAGCCCCGCTCGCACGTGCAGCGCCGACTCTTACGTGAGGAAAAGCGAATTTTCTTCTGGGTGTCTTGCAGGCGAAGGGAAACCTGTCTCCTGGAATGGGCTTGCGGGGCTCTCGTGCACGGCCGGTGGACGGAGTGAAGCGGGGAGGTCGCCGGTGCGGTCGTGCCTAGCGTGTGGCGGGCGGGCGCCCTGGGATGCTGCCCGCCGCGGGGCCCCGGGTCATTCCCCTCCGCTGAAGAGGAGACGCGTAGGCGAGCGTATTTACCTCGCTTAGAAGGGACGTTTCCCGAGGTGTGTACTCCGTCCGGTTCCCTCGAAGGGGAAGGAAACTCTTTTCAGAGGCCTTATCTGAAGGAGGCTGATGGCCTTTGTCCGGCTGTGGCTTGAGAACGCCTGCACCCGAATTACCCGCGGTACTTAGGAGTCAGAATCCCCCACCTGGCCCCACAGCCTGGCCAGTGCGCCGCTGTCCTAGAGCTCGGAGCGTTGATACAGGCTCCGGGGGAGGCTGACTTCGGCCCCTGTTCTTTCTTCTCTCCGCCCCACCCCCACCCCCACCCCCACCCCGCGACTTCATTTTTGCTGGGAGGGGTTTCTGTTATGAAATGCTAATCAGCTGTTCAGCCTCACTGCTTTTACTTTATATTTTGAGTGGGGCTGACCCTTGAACCACAGGGGTTAGAACTGTGAGGTTAGAATCCACGGATTCGTGGATTTTTTTTCGACTAATGCAGTACAGTACTATAAATGTATTTTCCTTGTGATTTTCTTAATGCCATTTTCTTCTCTCTCTGGCTTACTTTGTTTAAAGGATACAGTGTATAATACACATAACGTACAAAATACGTGTTAACCGAGTTTATGAAATTGGTAAGCTTCTGGCTATTAGTAGTTAAGTTTTGGGGGAGTCACAAATCATATATGGATTTTCTGCTGGGTGGGGGTGGAAGCATACAATCCCCCTCCTTGTTCAAAGGGTCAGCAGTAGGGGGCGCCTGGGTGGCTCAGTGGGTTAAAGCCTCTGCCTTCGGCTCAGGTCATGGTCCCAGGGTCCTGGGACCGAGCCCCGCATCAGGCTGTCCGCTCCGCGGAGAGCCTGCTTCCTCCTCTTTCTCTTTCTACCTGCCTCTCTGCCTACTTGTGATCTCTGTCTGTCAAATAAATAAATAAATAAATAAAATCTTTAAAAAAACAAAGGGTCAGCAGTAGTGCTTCAGAAAGGTGTGAGCCAGCTCCAGAATTTCTGTAAAGAAGGCACTAACGGGCTTTTTCCTGGCTAGAAGGTCGTAGATCTTAACAATGCCTTTCTGGAGAGATAGAGTTTCGAGTGCTTTCGGCACTTGCTGTGTGCCTAGTCTTGGAATGCATGTCCCGATTCCAAGGGAGAAAGTACTTGGAAAGAATAAACCGTTGTGGAACGGTTGACATTAGCATAAATACCGTGGACTGGAACTTCCAGGCAGAGAGGAGCCCAGTTAACGTATTGAAGAGCAGTGATTCTCAAATATCAAGCAGTAACAGTTGCTCTACCTTATTTTTCTAAAACTTTTGAGTAAATGTATTTTGCTCTAAATATTGCTGTTTTTCCTTTCTCCTCTCACATCACACAGTTGGCGCTATGGGGATACACGGCCTACTGCAGTTTATCAAAGAAGCTTCTGAACCCATCCACGTGAGGAAGTATAAAGGGCAGGTAGTAGCTGTGGATACGTACTGCTGGCTTCACAAAGGAGCTATTGCTTGTGCTGAGAAACTAGCCAAAGGTGAACCTACGGATAAGTAAGTTGGGACCTCGTATAAATTCTTTGCCAACTAAGAATCAGACTTATTATATTGGGATCGTTTTCATTCAATGCCTGGTTTATCAAGAAGTGAAACTGACAACATTGCCAAATCAGGAGCGACTTTATTCTGTGATGTAGTATCAAGACACCGAGAGACAAAAACCAAGGACCATGTCTTTTATTTTTTACCTAAGAAACTGAGCCCTGTTTGCAAAACAAAACAGTTGCTTCAAAGGGACAAGGTTTTTCTGACTCCCCTTTACTGTACGTGGGGCCCAGAGTGGTGGGCCTTGCTGATATCCAATCATAACTATGACCTCATTTGAGGCATGTTCCATGGACTAATATCTTCTCTATTTTTTACGTAGAAACATTAGAAAAAGAAGCAAGTATAATTTCAGAGCAGAGATTTCCTAGAGCTGTGTGATCACTATTACGAATTTTCTTTTTTGCAATATGTAATTTATCTCCTAGAGGAAAGGCTCCCAGGTCCTTAATGTGACTTACTTAATCACAATGAAAAATAGGTAAAATGTATTAATGCTGTTTGTTTCCTGGAGGAAAGAGGGAAAGGCGTTATTGAATGGTGAATGTTTTGGGCTTTCATTCTTCTCCAATTAATTTGACCAAAAGTGACCTGGACCAGACAGTACATGTGGGATCTGAAGGAACCCAGGCCCTGCTGCCACTCCATCTGCTGGTTTCTTTTTTCTTTTTTCCTTTTCTTTCTTTCTTTTTTTTTTTTTTTTTAATTTAAAGGCCGTTTCTTTTCTGCCACTGAATTTGAGTAACTGTAGGTAGCTGAAGACTGCAAGTTTTTCATTCTACCTGTAGAGTTTCTTTGAATAGCTCTTCACAGGGAAAGAACTTTCTTTAGTTTTTTGTAATCTTGGGGATTCTGAGATTTTTGACTAATTGGAAGAATTATCCAAAATACAGAAAACATCCTTTATTAAAGATGTCATTTATGCATTCCCCAGACCTGCCCTGTAGTAACTTACTGAACTAAAAAGCTTCAGGACTTCCTGCAAAGTACTGTGGACTTTAATTTTTTTTTTTTTCCTCACAGCAACTAAGTCACTTTTGATACAGTTTACTTTTTCTTTCTTCTCCACCTTTGGATGGGGATATTTACCAGAAAAGGTGAGAAAATTGGGATAAGTGTATGACAAGCCGTTATGACTATTATAAGGAATGAGATAGATCTAATACGCTGACCTGGAAAGATTTCGGCAATAGGAGTCTGATGTTTGGATTCTGTCTGGTGAAAAAAATATGTGAATTTCCTTTGAGATTTATTATGGTTTTGTATTGGCTTTCCCCTGTTTTTTACATGATACTTCCTTAGCAGGCCCAGAATTAGCACAAAGTCACTGTTCTGTAGACCAATTCGTGTCTGTTGCCACTGGTTTACAATAAAAAGAAGGATCACATAATGAGTCTTGCATTAAGATGAATGTATGTGCTTTAAAAGATTATCTTTTAATATTTTGTCTATTTCTGCTCGTTAGTTAAAGTATCCTTTTCTTTATAGATCATGGAAGTTGTAACGTGGCTCTTTTTGTTAACTGCATTGCTGGAATGAAACGTGATACAGATCCTTGTCTGGATCCTAGACTGTGGGGCGGTGGGGTGATGAACAACGTTGTGCTAGAGCCAGCTCATGCGAGTTTGCTGTCTAACACCTTCTCTCCGCTGACCCCACGTTGGTGGTTTATTCACCATTGAACATATTCATTTCAGGGAAATTGACAAATGCTAGGGAGCAGGCACTCCTTCCCCCAGAACTGGCTGTTAAACCTTTACCAGGACACCGCTGCTTATAAGAAATACCGGGACACTTGGACAAAGTTTAATATACACTGTATATTGGATGATATTTTATTTATTTTAAGTATCTCGGGTACAATAATGAGTTGTTGAAGGAATCTGATATTTATTGTACCATTCTTTCAACTTTTCAGTAGATTGGAAATTTTTCGAAGCAAAAAAATATCTATATATATGTGGGGGAAAAGGCAAGATTTGGAAGCACACAATATCAGAACTGGAAGAGATGTCAAAGCCTTTTCATCTGCAGATAAGAAAAGCAGGATGTACAGTGTCAAATAACTCACCAGCTGTCACAGACCATAGGATCCAAGGCAGGATTTGAACCCAAGTCTAAATTAGAGTTTTCATTTCCTGTGAAAGCATTTGCTTAAAAAAAAAAAAGTAATAACTTCCTTTTTTCATAATCTGTCTCATCTGGTTTTAAAAAGAGCAAGAGTAGGGGCGCCTGGGGATCTCAGTTGGTTAAGCGACTGCCTTCGGCTCAGGTCATGATCCTGGAGTTCTGGGATCTGAGTGCCGCATTGGGCTCCCAGGTCCATGGAGAGTCTGCTTCTCCCTCTGACCTTCCCTCTCGTGCTCTCTCTCACATAAATAAATAAAAACTTTAAAAAAAGCAAGAGTATTACCTTACAAGATGCCCTGTACCTAAATGCATTTTTCTTTATTTTCATAGGTATGTAGGATTTTGTATGAAGTTTGTAAATATGTTACTCTCTCATGGGATCAAGCCCATTCTTGTGTTTGATGGATGTACTTTACCTTCTAAAAAGGAAGTGGAAAAGTCTAGAAGAGAGTAAGTTGATTATCCATTCACTCTCTAATTTAATTGCATTAAGGTCTGATGCTATAGTCTGTATACCAGTTTTTTTTTTTTAATTTTAATTTGTTGAGACTTGCTTTATAGCCTAGTACTTGAACAGATTTCTTTAAATGTTTCATGTGTGCTGGAAAGGAATGTGTATTCTCCAGTTATTAAGAGGAAGATTGTATATCGACCAGTCAGTCAAGCTTATTGATTATGGTGCTCAAATCTGTATCTTTACTGTTTTGTGTCATAAATTACCAAAAATAGTATATTAAAATTTGGTACCGGATTTGTCATTTACCTTATAGTTCTGTCCACTTTTGTTTTGTTTATTTTGAAGTGATTTTATTGGTTGCATTCAAGTTTAGAATTAGTTACATTTTTGTGGTAACTGAAACAATACGTAGTGACTCTTTTAATTTCTAGTTATGCTTTTTTTTTCCTAACGTCTGTTCTGATATTAGCATACCCATAACTTTTCTGTTTCTACCTTTTTTTTATTTATTTACCTTTACTACATTCATACTACATTACTGTATTTTTATTTATTCAGCTTTACTACATCACTAGTTTTTTAGGTTTGCCACTTAAAAAGAACACATTACTGTGTGTGTATGTGTGTGTGTTTTAAGATTTACTTATTTGAGAGAACATGTGTACTTGAGTGGGGGAAGAGAGGCAGAGGGAGGCACAGCGAGAGAAGGAACACAAGCAGGGGGAGTGGGAGAGGGAGAAGCAGGCTTCTTGCTGAGCAGGGAACCTGATACTGGGCTTGATTCCAGAACCCTGGGATCATGACTTGAGCCAAAGGCAAACACTTAACAACTAAGCCACCCAGGCGCCCCTGGAGGCTCTGATTCTTAAAGCCAGAACTTTAAAAATTTTATTTGCAAAGGTGTATCTGAAATTGTCTGAGCCCGCATTCTATTACAAATATACAGTTTACTTAATTCTAATTGCAGATTATTATTTTCTCTTGCTAAGCTCAAAAACGGCAAAAACAACAACAACAACAAAAAGTTACAACTATGTATCTCTGACCCATGAACTCTTTGTCTTTGTAGAATCAGCTTTTTCTGTGCCATTGAGAGAGGCACTTAAAATCCTTTTCTCCAGGTCTCTTCATCTGTGGAGCCCCGTCTAAAAGTGGAACTAGGGAATGTGTGTGTTTGTGTGTACGTGCGCTTACTTAAAGATCAAAACCTCATGGGTTCTGACTCATTCTTCTGGTTCAGACTCACGGCTGTGGTGCATCTTTATCTCCTTTCTTCCATATGGAGAACTTTATTTTTAAGGGCACAAGGGGGCATGAAGTTACAGTATCTAATAATGACTCCTTTGTCTTATCCCAAAATAAATATTGTGTAACACTCAACAGTAGATTCAGAATAAAATACTGATACTACCATTACCAATACGATTATTGAAAACAGTTAAAATGTCTTTCTTTCTTCCTCTCTCTTTTCCTATTTTAAAATTAGTAGTTCTGTATTGTCAGAATGTGTGCTGTCACTATCTCCCTGTTTAACCGTATTTAGTATTAGTTCTACAAATTTCCACATTCTTGATTATTATAGACCGTTCTTATGTAGATGTTACTTTGGGTCTTTCTGAAATTAGTTCTGGTAGATCCCACAAGCTCACAGAAAGTATTTCTCAAGTTCTTCATATGTTGATAACTGGACATCTTTATGCCTGAAAGTTCGTTTTGATGGTGTGAAAGCCTTGATTCACATTTTCTTAAGTGTCTTAGTTACTCCATTTTCTATTGACATAAAGCATTTCTGTGGATAAGCTTGTGTACGTGTATATTATAAATCACTTGTGTTCCTTTTACCTGGAAGCCCAGAAGATCTGGATTCATGTTCTCAGGGACCTGGTAAACACTATCAGATGAGTCAAACTTGCACCCCCTGCCCAGGAAAAGTTCTTGAATTACCGTTTTATTATGGTTTCTTGAGTCAGCCTCTTGATATTTTTTTTCCCCTCGCAGAAGACGACAAGCCAATCTTCTTAAGGGAAAGCAGCTTCTTCGTGAGGGCAAAGTCTCAGAAGCCAGAGAATGTTTTACCCGTTCTGTCAATATCACACATGTGATGGCCCACAAAGTTATTAAAGTAAGCCAAATGGGAAAGCCAAAGTAACATGGCTAAGTTCATCAAAAGTAATTATGAGTCATTTACCGATGGGGGAGCAAGAAAGCAAAGGGAGGGAATTGATTCTAGGCCTAACTTTGAAGGAAGTGCCAGTCTCAGGAGGAAGAGAGCAGCATCTTTCAACAGAGCAAAGGAGTCCAACAGTCTCCAAGGGATAAATCCTAAGGACTAAGGGATGCCCTCCCCTTTAGGTATTTGAGCTCGGTGGGCACCTTCTTCTGGAGAGAGGAAAGGGATGGTTCTTGGAGGGCCAGCCTCACCCCGCTGCCATGCAGTCGTCAGCACTTCCCACCGCACTCCTGGTGGCCGTGGGATCTGTTCAACCAGCCTCCCTGGCTCAGGACCTCTCAGACCCCTAGTCTCCTCAGCCTGCTTCTGCATGGAAGCTTCTTACCGCCGTAGATCTTTCCACAGCCAGCAGCCCCAGCCCGCAGGTCCCCTGCTTCAGGCCTCTGTTCAGATGGCTTAGTAAACATGGGAAAATAAATACAGTGATTTGTAGTTTTATCAAAGCAGTGTAGTATAGACTTTTGTAGTCTGAAAAGAAAATGTTGTTTTTACAGGGAAAATACATTCAGAGCTCCAAACAAATATTCTGTAAGCTTTCAGAGCCTAGACATCTTAAGATGCAAGCTTTCTACTGTTTGAAATAATTAAGTTTCTGGCTTGTAATTGTTTTTCTCCCTCTGAATGTACAGCAGTATTTTCTCCTATAAATTGATTTTTTTAAAAAAGATGGCTATATGATTGTGGCATTGTATGATTAGTTCAACATGTGCTAGGCCTTGAAGTAGAAAAACTTAGGCTGAAGGAAATGATTTCTGAAAATAACATGAGCAAGTACATGTGGGCTGGTGATGAGAAGGGAAGTTGCCGGGTGCTTTCTAGACGCCGTGCTGGAGATTGACTCCGACCTTCTCTGGCAGGCTGCTCGGTCCCAGGGAGTAGACTGTCTCGTGGCTCCGTACGAAGCAGATGCGCAGCTGGCCTATCTTAACAAAGCTGGTATTGTACAAGCTATAATCACAGAGGACTCTGACCTCCTCGCTTTCGGCTGTAAGAAGGTACTTGACTCCCAGCTACTATATGCTGCTTTTCTGTGCAGTTGGCAGTGGCGTAAAGTGAGGAAATAAGGTTTTTCCTCTCCAGGAATCACTATTTTATTTAACACTTGCCGTTAACCTCTACTTATGATGCTAATAATTATTTTATTTAAAATGAAGTTTTTGCTGCTTGACATTTGTGTAATATGGACACTGTTTCAGAACAAGCCCTTAAGGTTAGAAGGTTTTGTTGTTGTTTTATCCAAGTTCTTCAGTAGAGAGTAGACCTTTTTTTTTTTAAGGATTTTTATTTATTTACTTGACAGAAATCACGAGTAAGGCAGAGAGGCAGGCAGAGAGGGGGGGGGGGGGAAGCAGGCTCCCTGCTGAGCAGAGAGCCCGATGCAGTACTCGATCCCAGGACCTTGAGATCATGACCTGAGCCGAAGGCAGAGGCTCAACCCACTGAGCCACCCAGGCACCTCAGACTTATTCTTATTTTTGCTATAACTTTATATGCTTTACATTTTTCAATTAGGTGAGTTAAATAACTTATCCAACCATATGCTTTGCAGTTAGAATTATGTATAAAACTGTTCAGTGGAAAATGTTATCATGATATTGTAACGGGGGAGTTAAGATACAAAACCACAAAATGATCTCATTTTTGTTACTGCCAATGTCGTTTATATCATCTGTATATTTCTTAGATGACTCGAAGGATCTGTCAAAGGGTTAATGCTGGGTGACAGTGATAGATGAGAGATGTCAGGCAACTTCTGTTTTCTTCCTGAATTTCCGTGTTCTCCAAATTTCTTAAGATGAACATGTATTACTTTAAGGATAAGAAAAAGGGATTTTTGTATGAATTGCTGTTTGATTGCCATGACAACCCTGGGTGTCAGTCAGAGGTAAGAGGTGCAGAAAGGGCATTCTTTCTCCCAGAGTCCGAACAAGGGAGTCCAGGCACACAACCTTCTCTGTCGTCGCCTGTGCTTCAGTTTAACTTGTTTACAGATTCACACTAATTATCTGGCTTGCCTACCTCTCTTCTCTCTCAGTACGATGATAAAGAACAAGAAAGAATTCTTAGGAATATCACAGTGGATTAGATAATGAAATATTAAAATGAGCCTTTTAGGTGTTAAAAATTTCCCTTCCTTTTGAAGGTGATTTTAAAAATGGATCAGTTTGGAAATGGACTAGAGATTGACCAGGCGCGGCTGGGCATGTGCAGACAGCTTGGGGACGTGTTCACGCAGGAGAAGTTCCGCTATATGTGCATTCTCTCTGGCTGTGACTACCTCTCCTCGCTGCGTGGGATCGGCTTAGCGAAGGCCTGCAAAGTGCTAAGATTAGCCAATAATCCAGACATCGTGAAGGTAAGAGTGAGTCACCCACTGTCCTGTTGAATTTCTGGAGCATTTCTTACATCATAGATGACCACTTCAGAATATAAATTTTAAATATTTTATCCTGCCGATAACCCATATGTGTCATCAAAAGGACAAAATGACAAACACTAGAATTTTGCTTTTGGCAACTTTTTAAAATGAAGACCAATCTAAAGAGATTTAAGAACAAAATGTCCTAGATAGAATTAATGTTAAAATGTGTAGTCTTCCAATTTCTGTGCTATTCTCTATAGTAGTGGTTCTCAAATTCTTTGGTGTCAGGATCCCTTCACACTCAACTCGAGTCTCTTGGTGGCAAAATTTTTGTTAAATGGGTTATAGCTGTTGATATTTACTGAATCAAATTCAAACCGATAAAATGTTGGCTATTATAAAGCTAATAATAAATTCATTACATGTTAGCGTATATAGGATATTTTAATGAAAAGTAGCCCTGTCTTCTGAGAAGGTGAAAATTATGACAGGAATTGATAATTTATATAAATCTATTTCACATGGCTTGATGAAGACCACTGGGTTTCTTCTCTACTTCCTCTGATGCAGTAGCATGTGTCAGGGAAACTGAGGCTCCTGCGTCACCGCTCTGTCGCTTCTCTGATACCTTTACCTTCCAAAAAAAAAAAAAAGAAAAAAAAGCTAGCATACCAGCTTTAGTCATCCATGACTCTAACCAAAGTTAGAATGTTGCCTTCATTTTTAATTCTCAGGTTTTGTATGTTTGTATTTTGCTTTTTGGGTGAACAGGACTTTGAGGGCAAGGAATGTGTCTTAATTGTCAAACCTGGGAATATAAACTGGGTGTGTAACTGACAGGTTCATTCTTTGGGTTAATTATAGAGAAATCAAGGAAAATACTGTTACAGAGATAGTTTTTAGTGATATGAAATGGCCATGCTTGCTGGTAGAGGCTTTCGGTACAGATGTAATCAATAGATACTGTGTCTCCTCAGCCTCCTCTAATGTGAATGACTTGATCTTGGTGACGCTGCTTTCCCAATTCCGTATTTGCAGATAACTAGTAAATATTTTTACATCCATTATTAGGTCATCAGGAAAATCGGACACTATCTTAAGATGAACATAATAGTACCAGAAGATTACATCAAAGGATTTATTCGAGCCAACAATACCTTCCTTTATCAGCTAGTTTTTGATCCCATCAAAAGGAAACTCCTCCCTCTGAATGCTTACGAAGACGACATTGATCCTGAAACACTAAGCTACGCTGGGCAGTATCCTTTCTGAACCAGAATAGTAGAATTTTGCACTTCCATATTTTTATTGGTGGTATTTTTAGTGAGGCATTCAGTAAAAAGCCTACAAATTGTTTTTGCCTTTTTTTTTTTTTTAAATACAGTGAAGCTTATGTTTTGTTCATTTTAGTTACTGTGCTGGTGAAAATTCAGAGCACCATTTTGTTTATAAACCTGTGGCTCATCCATTATAATGTGCTCATTCTTAGCATGCCTTGACTGAAACACACACTGAGTCAGTCACTGAAGATACACATTCCAAAGGTGACACTTCTTGGCCAGCAAGCTCCACTTCCCAGGAGGGCACTGCGGATGTGTGAACACGCCAGCTGAGGGTGCCCTCTCTATCCCCCTTGGAAGGAAGTCTACGACTTGGGGCTTTGCTTCCAAAAATAGCCAGTCCCCGTAGTGACAATAGAATATACTTTTTTTAAAAATTTATTTTATTTTATTTATTTATTTGACAGAAACACAGCAAGAGAGGGAACACAAGCAGGGAGAGCGGGAGAGGGAGAAGCAGGCTTCCCACTGAACAGGGATCCCAATGCAGGGCTCGATCCCAGGACCCTGGGACCATGACCTGAGCCGAAGGCAGTCGCTTAACCAACTGAGCCACCCAGGCGTCCCTAGAATATACTTTTCGATCTTCTACGTTACTGTTCGTTGTTAATAAAGGCATTTTTTCCTTAATCTTACCAACCTAGGTATTTTGATGATTCCATAGCTCTTCAAATAGCCCTTGGAAATAAAGATATAAACACTTTTGAACAGATTGATGACTACAATCCAGACACTGCTATGGTAACATTTTAAGGACTTTTTAATGACTTCACTTTTATTTTTATTTATTTCGAAAGATTTTATTTATTTGACAGAGAGAGAGAGATCACCAGTAGGCAGAGAGGCAGACAGAGAGGGGGAAGCAGGCTCCCTGCTGAGCAGAGAGCCCGATGCGGGGCTGGATCCCAGGACCCTGAGATCATGACCTGAGCCAGAGGCAGCGGCTTAACCCACTGAGCCACCCAGGCACCCCATGACTTCACTTTTAAAGAGCACGTTTTAGTTATGTCTCAGGAACTATGACTAAAAGATTTTTAGTTAATTTATTAAAGAGAGAGTGAGAGAGAGCATGAGCAGGGGGAGGAACAGAGGGAGAGGGAAAAGCAGACTCCCTGCTGAGCAGGGAGCCTGATGCGGGGTTGGATCCTGGGACTCCTGAGATGATGACCCGAGCTGAAGGCAAGTGCTTAACCGACTGAGCCGCCCTAGCGCCAAAGGAACTATGACTAAAGGCAAATCTTCATTTAATATAAACTAAGCATTTCTGTGTCCCAGAATGTGGAGTGTGGGTTTAAAACAACTTGATGCTAGAGAAATTCTCTAAGAACATAGGTATATTGGTCAATTTCCTTAAATTAAGCAACCACATGATCCGTCACCAGGCCTTTAGACATGAACATTTCGTCTGAATCTACAAGCCTTTGATGCCTTTCTTCTTGTCTCACGCTTTCAACTCTGACATTTGGCATAGTTGAAGGTTCAAACCTAGAAACACGGGAAGTAAACGCTGTTTTCTTGCTCTCTCACAAGCACTGCACAGATATTAGTGCATCAGCCCTGAGCTGTGTCTCAGCCCTCTCCTGTTCTGCTTTTTCCCGGTTGCATATATCCCTCCTGACACCCCCCCCCATTCTTTCCTTCCTTGGACTCCACTCTTTTCTGCTCCAATGTATTCCTTAAGTAAGTGCTGATGACTAGCCCTTACTTATGCAGAGAACTCGCACATCTTTAACCTAATCTCTAGTAACAGCCACATAGTTCTGAATGTTTCTTGGATCTGTACATAAGTGATTTCCTATAACTTTAAATCTGCCCACAGTCCCATCATTCCTGATCAGCTTTCCTTAGCGACGCTTCTCCTTTTCAGCACTTACTACTTGCCTAAGGTGTGTTTCCGTGGTTTACTCTGATCCTTCCCAGCAGAATATAATTTTTATAAAGGCAAGGGCTTTGTGAACGTGTCTACTATAGTATGTTTGCCACGTCTTATTTGTTGAAGGAAAAAAGTGGGGGTTGGGGAGCATGTACATAACTTCACCCAAGGGAAGAGTGCTTCATAGTAATAATAGCAAACATTTATTGGGCACTTACTACATTATAAATGCCTTTTTTTTTTTTTAAGATTTTATTTTTTTGAGAGAACATGAGCAGGGCCAGGGACAAGCAGACTTCCCCTGAGTAGGGAGCACAATGCAGGGCTTCGTCCCAGGACCCTGAGATCACGACCTGAGTCCAAGTCAGTCCAAGTCTCAACTGAGAGAGGCACCCAGGCACCCCCATTCTCAATGCTGTTCTCAGCAGTTTGCGTGCAGTCACTCATGTACTGTTCAACAAGCCTGTGAGGTCAGCACTATTATTCCCATTTTTCAGAGGAGGAAATGAGAGGGAGATCACACGTTTAATAAATAGGGGAGCTGTGATCCCAGGCCAAGCTCTGTCTCTCTCCTTGTAGGGAAACTGGTGTCCTGGGTTTGCAAAGATCAGTGGGGATTTTCAGGATGAGCTAGATGAGTGATTCCAGGCTGAAGCGATCAGTGTGCACGGAGTAATGAGTAGCTAATTATGGCTGGCCCAAGAGTGTCCTCGTGTTCACTATGTGAAGGAAGCACAGTTCTTGAGAAGGAAGACGAGGTGAGCCTGGAGAAGCTGGCCAGTGAGAAAGCAGGACCCGTTGAACATTGAAAAGAAATCATTACCATCAGCTGAAACAACCCAGGCTAGCAAGAGAGCACAAATACCTAAAGATACTCGGAAAGAACCTTGTTCATCAATTCAAATCATGGAAACCTTACACTCAGGTTGCTCATTTCTGTTTTCTCTTTCTAGAACTTCTCTCTTAATTAGACGTTAGATTTCCTAGTCTTTGGCATTTTCTGTCTTATTCATGTCTGTCTTGTGTTTTCTCTGGGAAATGTTTGTCTTCCAACTTTGTAATCCCCAGCATAGTAGCCAGTAGCTATATGTGGCTATTTAAAATAATTCACCTTGAATAATATTTAGTATATGTGCTGCCGAAGCGAGCACAACATTGAATATTTAAATTTTATTTCTTCTGTTGCATTGGCCACCTTACAAGGGGCTAACCATATTGGGCAGCTCAGGACATTTCTGTCTTGCTGAAAATTCTGTTGAATTTTTTTTTCTTCTATCATCTTCTTATCTAAGGGTGCTTTCTTTAATTGTACTTTATAAAAGATTCTGTGTCATGGATTTCTCCGAGAATATCATTTACGATTTCTTGCACATGTTCTGTCTTTTGTAGTCTCTGTTTGCTTTGAATTGGCTTTTTTCAACTTGTTTTGGCCTTTTCTCTTTCATGATGAAGACTCTTCAACATCCGAAGCTTCTTGTCTGGTTGTTCCTATTTGAGAGATGGTCAGAGCTGCTGGAGATTTGTGTGAACAAGCCGGGCTTATAATCTTGGGCTTTACTCTTGGGTGATCTGGTTGCCAACAAGCTGGCTTGATTTTGTTTTCTCTGCACAGTTCCATTTTTCCAGAAAGCGACTCTCCAGTTTCTACTTAGCACGGGTATATGCGGCAATTTACATTTTGAGGAGGTTAGCAAATGCGGGTTGGAGTGGGCCTTTTATTTGATCTCTGTCTTTTTAGACAAATGGATTTTTCCATCTTCTGAGCTGCCTACTGTTTCTGGGTAGGTCAGGTGGAAGATAAGGGCCCTGAGGTCAAATAATCCTTGTCTTAGCCCTCCCCCATGTGGGGCTTCCCTGGTACCTGGTGCCTTAAATCCCTGAACTTTTCTCATGATTGTGTAGGAGAGATTGACTCCCCTTTGGGGTTCTTTTCTGCAGACACTTGGGCTTGATTTCCTGGTAAGTTCTTAAAATTTCTCTCTGTACCCTGTCTTCGCATGGTTTGGATCATACAGATATCCTAACTTTATTGCAGATGAAATTTGTCTGCTTGTTGTTTCTGGGAGATGGTAATCAAAGGAAGGGGACTGAAAAGTGTTTACTCTGCAGTCTTCTTTACACATTTGACTCATTGCTATGATTATAATTTCATCAGGAATGATTCTTAAGCTAGCCCCTTTGTCTCAGAAACTCTAAAATAGTTGGTTGTGTTGAATATGTCTAGATATTAAGAAGAATGTTATGGCTCACTAAGATGGCCATCCTTTTACAGAGAAATTTTTGTAGGAACCATTAATTGTACCAAACTAATTAATTCTTTTTATCTAAAATTTAGTCTTCCCAAACTGGTTTTCTACTTGACTATTTCTTTTTTCCAGTAAAACCATCAGTGGGATCTAATGCCATGAGCTATTATGCTTAAGCTCTTTTTTATAACCATTCACTCAAATATTCTAAATTACCTAAATTACTTGTTAATTCTCAGAGTGTATCCTGAATAATATTACCTTGTTTTAACTTCGATAAAGATTCCAAGTGTAGGTGGGATTTTTGTCGTGTGGAATCATGCCCTAAGTACCAACATTTTTTATACCTTTGCTAATTTTTCCCATTGCCTCTCTGCCCTATTAGAATATCATTGATATCATCTTAATAGATCATTGTCATCCAAAATATGTTGTAATTATAAATAACTTATATTAGCATTAAGAATGATTGCTTACCAGTGCTTATTGGCAATAACTAATTCTCAGAGAAGGTTTTATGTAAGACTTAGTGTCGACCCAAGTAGCTTTCTGTTTGTTCATGTTGTCCACTAAAGATGGCACCAAATATGGGTCAAATAGAAACTAGAGTTTTAAATTAGATCATTTTAGGAGCGCCTGAGTGGCTTAGTCAGTCTGCCTTCTGCTCAGGTCATGATCTCTGGGTCCTGGGATTGAGCCCCACATCAGCTCTCTGCTCAGCAGGGAGTCAGCTTCTCCCTCTCTCTCTCTCCCTCTATGAGCATGCATGTGCGCACTCTCTCTCTCTCAAAAATAAATCTTTAAAAAAATAAAAATAAATTAGATTACTTTGGTTTAAATTCAACGAGGTTTTAGAGATGGGATGGTTGCTTGCTTTAAATAAAAAATTGTATGGCTTTGACCTTCAGGTGCTTTGTAAAGGGTGAATGACTGTTTTGAGGCTTATTGCCAGATCTCTATTAAACTGGTGGCTATTGTGTTTTGAAATAACACTCACATTTTAAAAGTACTTTGTTCTGGCTATTTTTCTCCAAGTGTATTTTCATTTCTTGCACTGTTCATCTTCAGAAGATTCACCATTTTTTCCTTAGAAATAAGCTAACAATTCACTTGACCTTCATTAGAAAAGAAACAGACCCAGGAGTACAAGACACATTTAATGGAAAAGTGTAGTACCATCAAAGTAGAAAATGTTATTAGAGAACAGATATTTCATCAGAGATTGCTCAAAAAAGTAAATTATTTACTTATAATTTATGTTGATAGGAAAATGATTTGGCTATTTTCCTTCTTCAAGTAATTCTTTCTGTTTTTACTATTTTAGCCTGCCCAATCAAGAAGTCAGAGTTGGAATGACAAAACATGTCAAAAGTCGTCTAATTTTAATAGCATTTGGCATAGGAATTATTGCCCTAGACTGGAGCTGGATGTTGTTTCAAATGCTACCAGATTGAAGGAGAATCCAAGTACTGTGGGCATTGAACAAGTGATCAGTATTAAAGGGTTAAATCTTCCAAAGAAGTCATCCATTGGGAAGAGACCAAGAAATGGTATGTATTTCTGCTTGCTGTACATATTTTGAAATATTAGTGAGTGTTGCACACATTTAAGAAATCTTTGCCAAACCCAAGGTCACTAAGGTTTTTTTTTTTTCCTGGTTTTTTTTTTTCCTAGAACTTCTATAGTTTCAGCTCTTAGATTTAGGCCTTTGATTCATTTTGGATTAATTTCTTTTATATGGTGTGAGGTAAGGATCAAGGTTCACTTTTTTTGTATATGACAATCTGCTTGTTCCACCATTTGTTAAAAGATTGTCCTCACCACTTTGAACAGCCTTGGCACGTTTGGTAACAATCAGTTGACCTTGACCACATATATGTGTGAGTCTGCTTTGGACTCTGTCGTTCTGTATCGTGGATCTCTTGCTGTCTTGATGCCAGAGCACGGTCATAGTTATCATAGCTTTATAGTAAATCTTGGAATTAAATAAAATAATTCTAAGTGTACTCTAAGCATGAGTTTGTTCTTTTTTTGCAAAGCTGTTTTGGCTGCTCTCTGTTTTTCATGATTCCATACAAATTTTAGAATCAGCTTGTCAATTGAAAAAAAAAGTTTTTTGAGTTGTTGATTGGAATTTAGTTGAATCCATAGTTCAGTTTGACTTCTTACTAAGAATGAGTTTGCTGAAGTCTTCTCATTTTGCTCAGCATTTCTGTGCAGTTTTTAGTGTCTTACCCAAATGTAATGTCAAATTTATCCCTGTGTGTCAGATTTGTGCTGCTACTGTAAATGATATTTTAAATTTTGATTTCTAATTATTCATTGCTAGAAACCGAGTTGACTTTTGAACGACAAGGGTTTGAACTGCACAGGTCCTCTTATATGTGAAATTTTTTTCATAAATATGGGGCAGTAAATACATTTTCTCTGTATGAGTTTCTTAATGATTTCTTTTCTCTAGATCACTTTGTTATAAGAATATGGTGTATGACTCAAATAACATATAGAATATGTGTTTCTTGGCTGTCTCTGTTGTCAGTAAGTCCTGCAGTCGGCAGTAGGCCATTAGTCGTTAAGTTTTTATCCACTTTTTTTTTTTTTTTAAGATTTTATTTATTTATTTGACAGAGATCACAAGTAGGCAGAGAGAGAGGAGGAATCAGGCTCCCTGCTGAGCAGAGAGCTGGATGTGGGGCTCGATCCCAGGACCCTGGGATCATGACCTGAGGCAAGGGCAGAGGCTTTAACCCACTGAGTCACCCAGGCGCCCCGAGTCATTAAGTTTTTAGAGATCGAAAAGTTACAGACACAGACTTCTGACTCTGGAGGGGGTCAGCCCTGAACTCTCCTGTTGTTCAAAGGTCAACTGTAGGATTGATTTTTGTATTTTAATGTCCTGTTTGGCAGCTTTGTAAATCCACGTGTTAGTTCATCATGTTTTCTTCACAGACTCCACAGGATTCTGCAATTAAGTCACCTGCAGACAGAGACAGTTGTGCCTCCCCTTATCCAGTCTAGATGCCACTTATTTGCTTGTTCTTTTTGTATTTGTTCATTTCCTCCCCTCCTCTTATTTCTTCTCGTCTTCTGGA
This sequence comes from Mustela nigripes, assembly GCF_022355385.1. Taxonomy (NCBI): domain Eukaryota; kingdom Metazoa; phylum Chordata; class Mammalia; order Carnivora; family Mustelidae; genus Mustela; species Mustela nigripes. The sequence continues at coordinate 7,340,849 of NC_081566.1, forward strand.
CCCTCCAGTACAATGTTGAACAGAAGCTCTGCATGTGGAATACTAAGTATTGGGGGAAGGTGTTTTATTTTTATCACAGAAGATATGTAGAAGTAGAAAGACTAGGGGCGCCTGGGTGGCTCAGTCGTTAGGCGTCTGCCTTCAGCTCAGGTTATGATCCCAGCGTCCCGGGCTAGAGCCGCATGTAGGGCTCACCAAAAAAAAGGAAGAAGAAGTAAAAAGATTATGTAATCTGGTTCCTTTTCTCTTCTTTCCCTCAGACACGAATGAATGAAAGTCTAACAACAAAACAAACCCTTTGCAAATCTTCTGGTTCATGCTTTCATTTTTAAAATTTAGGCATAGATTATTCATGTTTTGTCAAAATGTATTGATTCCTTATGAGCATAAATCTTTACCTGGTGATATTTCTGAATCTTTGTTTTGTCTTCCACAAATGTTCGTATACGCTGTGCGCAGTAACATACCAAAGTGCCGGGTGCACAGCAGGTACACTGGCACGTTTGTTTCATCCCTCTGTTCCCACGAGGATAAGCTGTTCATTTTATGTAGAGAGCTCATTATCTCTCAGTTCTCTATGTCACAGTCTGCTTTGTTATAACTGTCACCTATCAATGGCTTTTGTGCCCTGAGCTCACACACAAACACAAAATAAAGCGGTAAGCTTTTTCCCTCTTTTATTTGACAGCCCTTTGTGGATTTAGGCTGCGTCTCCCCACGGAACAAGGATTTACAGACCATTTTGTTTTTATTTAGAAGAGCTGTCAGAAGACGACCTGTTGAGTCAGTATTCTCTTTCCTTGACGAAGAAGACCAAGAGAAGTACCTGTGAAGATCCCAAATCCTCGAACACTCCGGAAATGCTCCTGCCCGACCTGATGAATGGAAGCACCGCTAGGAAAAACGGGAGTGCAGCACCTGCGACAAGAAATAAATTTGCGGCGTTTTTACGGAGGAAAAATGAAGACCATGGAGCCGTTGTGGTCCCAGGGACCCGAAGCAGGTGCGGTTCATCTACGTGGTGTTGTGTGTCTGTTGTGTCACCTGCTCCGTCAGTCCTGATTCCGGTTGTCTTACAGAAACGCCGAATCTGGGTTGTGTGTGTGGAGCCCAGCTTCGGCCGTGACCTGGTTGTGTCACGCGTCGTCTGAGTCCAGACTGAAATGCTCCTCTGGTCTCTTAAACATCTCTTCATACTAAGAGTTAATAAGAATTGTAAGATAATAAGAACATAATAAGAATTGTAACTTCTAGTTCGCATGAGAAAAACTGGTTTTCGAGGGTCCTTTGCTTTTTTGTTTCTACTGGTTTTTTTTTTTAAAGCTAAAATACAATTTGCCAGAGTAGTTTTTTGTTTCTTTCTTTTTTTTTTTTTTTTTAAGCTTTATTTATTTTAGAGAGAGAGGGAGAAAATGCGAGTTGCGGGGAAGGGCAGAGGGAGGGGAAAACCAGGCTCCCAGGCAGACCCCCACTGAGCAGGGAGCCTGAGATCATGACCTGGGCTGACCTCCAAGAGTCAGGAGGCTCCAGTGATCGAGCCGCCCGGACCCCCCAGCATAGTTATGCAGATACACTCAAATACAGACGCTGAAGTTCTCATGTTAATTGAGAACCTAATACTATACTGGGTGTTGGCTTACAAAGTGAGAGTATTTGTTGAGAAGCCGATAGTGTGGTTGGAAAGGTCGGGGGAAGGGACAGGTGTCAGGTGCCACTACAAAGATTGGAGCCTCTACCTTCCCCGTGGGCAGAGGCATGGAGTGTGGGGGCCACTCCTGTTTCTGCTCTGGCCAGAATGGAAGTCTGCCAAAGGACACTGACGGAGCCGAAATGGGCGGCCAGTTCATGGAAGGTTTGTAAGCCAGGCCAAAGGACTTGTAGACTTTAGAGGTGAGAGGAACTGTTTGGAGGGTTTTAATCCGGGGAGGGGTGTGATTTGATTCCTGTCTGTGACAGACCGTTCCAAGTGGGCCGTGAAGGATGGCTTCTAGAAGGCCTAAAGGGGAGCAGGAAGATCGCTTCGGCTGTTCTGTAGTCCCTGTGAGTGGCGATGAGATGTCAGAGTCAGTGTAATGCAGGGCTCAGGAGTTGGGACCCTGGGGTTGGACCACCTGGATTTGAGTCCTGTCCTGTTCACTCATGAGATGTTTGACAAGGGCAGGTTAATTTCCGGGTGCTTCAGTTTCCTCTTTTTGTAAAATGGGGCCAACAGTTAGGACAACCGCAGGGCCATCGAAAGGATTACATTTTGACTCTACATAAATGTGCCTAAAACAGTACCTGACGGCTGGTAAACACGCAGGGAATAGCTCTTCCTCTGTGGCCAGGATGGGAACCCCACCGAGCAGCAGGAAGCTGCAGTGTCAGAAGTTACTGGGGCCTGACCTAGCGGCCATTAGAGAAAGGTGATCAGCCCCCGAACTCCTCTGAAAGACCGAGAATGGATGTGTTCTTCAACCAGGCAGCGGCCAGTCTAACTGTGACGGTGGGAGATGGTTGTGAAGGAATCAACCGTCGGTCAGCCCCGAACCTCACTGTAGGTGGCGTTTCAGACCCGTCTCCCATCGGGCCTTCGCAAGGAAACTCTCCCATCCCGGTTAAATGATCCTTCTGAGTCGGCCTTTTCTAGTCCCTCTCGTTGAAGGTGCTTATTACCGGTGGAATGCTGAAAAAGGAGGCTGCAGTGATGGAGAAGGCGGCTTGATACCTGCTGGTCACTGCATTCTAGAAAGTCGGCTTTCCTCACTTGCAGAAATCCCTGAAACTTGCATTTCATTTTTCCATGTGGATGAAAATAAAATTTCCCTGTTCTGTCCCTCGATGTCCAGCTGTTCTCTGAGGACAACTGATGAGGGCCATGTTTGCTTATGTCCACACAAGCTTACTCTGAGATATCCATGCAAAGCGGCTTGTGTCCACACTCTACAGTTTAGGTAGATGTGTCACTGATAAATTGTGAAGAGATCCTTGGAGAAATGCATCTCTTCATCAGCTTCCTGTGATATAATAATTGTAAGTCTTTGATATAGAATGTTTATTTTTTTAAGATTTTTACTTATTTATTTTAAAGATTTTATTTATTTATTTGACAGAAAGACACAGTGACAGAGGGTACACAACCAGGGGGGACTAGGAGAGGGAAACAGGCCTCCTGCCGAGCAGGGAGCCTGATGTGGGGCTCGATCCCAGGATTCTGGGATCATGACCTGAGCCCAAGGAAGATGCCCAAAGACTGCGCCACCCAGGCGCCCCAAAGATTTTTATTTATTTAATTGACAGAGACAGCAAGAGAGGGAACACCAGCAGGGGTAGTGGGAGGGAGAAACAGGCTTCCTGCTGAGCTGGGAGCCTGATGTGGGGCTCGATCCCAGGATTCTGGGATCATGACCTGAGCCGAAGGCAGATGCCCAATGACTGAGCCACCCAGGCGCCCCAAAGACTTTTATTTATTTAGTTGACAGAGACAGCAAGAGAGGGGACACTAGCAGGGGGAGTGGGAGGGAGAAACAGGCTTCCTGCTGAGCTGGGAGCCTGATGTGGGGCTCGATCCCAGGATTCTGGGATCATGACCTGAGCCGAAGGCAGATGCCCAACGACTGAGCCACCCAGGCGCCCCAAAGATTTTTATTTATTTAGTTGACAGAGACAGCAAGAGAGGGAACACCAGCAGGGGTAGTGGGAGGGAGAAACAGGCTTCCTGCTGAGCTGGGAGCCTGATGCCAGCCTCGATCTCAGGATCCTGGGATCATGACCTGAGCCAAAGGCAGCTGCTTAATGACTGAGCCTTCTAGGCGCCCCCTGATGTAGAAGTTTCTGACTTGGTGGTATAGCAACATCTAGTAACTAGATATGATTAAATTGGTTTTTTAGCTAATTTATGAAGTTGTTTAATACACTCTCTTATTCCTCATGGCAAAATTATGAGATATTCAGGGTCACTATTATTTTCTCTATTTTGGGTTATGACCTTGAGGCTCTGCGAGATTAAACCACTTTCCCGGGGGGTGTAGTTAGTACCAGCGACAGAGAGTTTCCTAGTCTTCCTCAGGGAGTTGGGTCAAAAGGAGCAAACAGGGACACCTGGGTGGCTCAGTTGGTTAAGCAGCTGCCTTCGGCTCAGGTCATGATCCCAGCGTCCTGGGATCGAGTCCCACATCGGGCTCCTTGCTCCGCAGGGAGCCTGCTTCTCCCTCTGACTCTGCCTGCCTCTCTGCCTGTGCTCACTCTTGCTCTCTCTCTCTCTCTCTCTGACAAATAAATAAATAAAATCTTTAAAAAAAAAAAAAAAGGAGCAAACAGTCTCGTCAGCCCGGATGTGAATTCTCACTGTGTCACTGAATTAATTGAGGGGTGTGAATTACCCTGAGCTTCTTTATAAAACATGAACGATCAGATCTTGGAGGCTCTTCTGGAGACTAGCAGAAATATATCAAGCACCTGACACAGTGCCTCGTCCCTAATATATATATGTGAGAATTTATCATCACCCACTCTGTAATGTGATTTACATTTAATATTACCTGCCACATTAATGTAATGCAACAGGAGCTATTAAATATGCCAAAGGTTGTCTCCATCCCATCTGCTTTTTTGGAATTCTACTTTAACTCTTTTTTAGGAAATAGATACTTATCCTAGAACCATGCCGTTTTATCTTTTGAGACCTAGAAATAGAAATATCCATTAAGCAACACTGTAGGCTAATTGGGAAGAAGTAGCCATGATGTGGGAGAGGTTCTGGGTTTTAATTTTTAAATTTCTAGCTGAGTAATTTTATAACATTGGACACTGTCTCTAACTTCTCTTACCCATGAAATCCTATCTGGAAGACTGGATATGATTTACTTAAAAATGAATTATGTGCTCAGACCTGGAAGCTTCTGTTTTGTGCTTCATGTGACTAGCCATGGCCCGTTTCCTTCCTGGCCTGTACCCACACCTCAGCTGGGGATTTGATAAAGGATGGAGAGGATTGTTTTCTCTCCAGCGTGTAGTAAATATCATTTATCATTTTGGATTTGAACTAATGCTTATAAGGAGGTAAATTCTCTTTAGGTTTCATATTTGATCATATACTCGGGGATTTCCTTTTTTTTTTAAGATTTTATTTGTCAGAAAGGGGGGTGCTGAGCGCAAATGGGGAGTGGCAGGCAGAGGGAGAAGCAGGCTCCCTTCTGGGCAAGGAGCCAGTGCAAGTCTCCATCCCAGGACCGTGGGATCATGACCTGAGCCGAAGGCAGTCGCTTAACTGGCTGCCCACCCAGGCACCCCTGAGAATTTCCTTTTTAACCTCGGAATTCTCCGAGTACATCTTCTCCATAATGATATTGTTCTTTCTTTTATATTGGAGTGTTTATAAGGTTTTTTTTAAAGCTGCCACACTAAGTAATACCTCTTACTAATACAGAATTGTATGATAGATGTGAAAGTCATAACTCCGTATTTACACTAGTGTAAATTTATAGAGTATTTATTTTAAAAGCTGGTAGAGTACATACCACTACAAGTTCCCAGATGATTTGCTACTAGGAAATAAGCTAAGGTAAAGAATAAGTAGCTAATTTCTTTCATTTTGCTTTTACAAAGTAAGAGAGCGTAGTTGTAAATTGTTCCCCTCCGTTGCATATTTCTGTAACTCTTCAAATATTTGACTCTCAGCCACGTGTTAGCCACGAGTGTAGATGCTGTGGATGGTACCTGTCTTCGGGGAGCTGCTAGTCTGTTTGGGAGTTTTTTAAATAAAAGTTTGAGGGGAAAGACCTATGTGACAATTAGATATAGAAGAAATAAGCAAGTTCCACATACACATATGTAGAAAGGACCTCTTTTTAGGAAATCCTCTCTACAAATTCATTGTGTAAATAAATTCCTAAATGTGTGAATGTTGGTATAACTGAAATTTAAGCTTTCAAGATCTGTTTTGTCTTTATTTATGAAATTATGTTTTTGAGATTTTTTCTTAAAGAACCTAGGCCAGTTTTCATTTTCTGAATCTTAATCACCTTTGTGAGAAAGCTCTAAAATATTTATAGGTTCTTTCTGTTGTTTTTTTTCTGGTAGGTTTTTTTGCAGTTCTCCGGATTCTGTTGACTGTGTATCCGTGGAAGCAAGCAGTGAGTGCCTGGAGGAAAGCGCCGTCCCGGAGGAGGAGGCAGGAAGTGAGTCAGAGCGTGTAGATGGCCCGGCCCTGGCTGGGTCAGACGGAGCCCTTAGCTCAGGTGGTCCGACGGCAGACAGTGGCGCTGGGACGACGGACAGGGAGTCTCAGTCTCCTGAGACCAGCAGGTTCACCAGGACCATTTCACCACCCACTCTGGGGACACTCAGAAATTGTTTCAGTTGGTCTGGAAGTCTTGGGGACTTTTCACGAACTCCAAGCCCCTCTCCAAGCGCAGCGCTGCAGCAGTTCCGGAGGCGGACCGATCCCCCCACCGCTCCGCCTGGCCAGAGGGAAGTGTCCCCTGGGTTGCAGCTACAGTGCGATGGGTCAGGTGATGAAGCCCTTCCCTTACGGCCCGAGGGGTGCTCTCCACAGTCTCGGGAAAGCGCAGAATTCTCGCCGCGTGGTGTAAATGCGTCAAAACTTTCTCAGCCTTCTAGTAAGGATTCGGATTCAGAGGTGAGTCATGTTATAAAGCCTTCGTTTTCAAATCCGTGTGTAAGAGAAAGTAGGTTGTTCATCAGCTTGTTGGGAAAGTGTTGCCTATGTTTTAGAAATAATTGGCTGTCTAGATGTTTTATTCTAGATCTTGCTGGTAGAAAGTTCACGTTCTGTTCATCTTAAGGCCTTCTCTGGATGTTCATATTTTAAACTCTCGCACGTTTTCTCTCACCCTGTATTTCCGGAGCTCGTGTGTGCTCCGTCGATAGATTATCTCAAGCTGTGTGCAGTTAATACGTAAGCACAGTGACACACTATAATAAATTTGGTATTTAATTCCTTAATATACTCTCAAATTCAGATAACATTTGAAACCTTATAAGGAAATGGCCTTCTTAATGTGCTGGGGTTCATCTGAAGCTTGAGTATTAGAGATGTGTTTTCATTTACTCTTATTCTTGCACGTTTTTTTCTTATTTAAAAAATATCTTTTAGTCTGACCTAAATCAAAACTTGAAGTACCGCTCATAAGCCCCAGGGATGTTCTGTTTTAAAATGATAGTTTTCTTTTCATCGGAGCCCCCGCAGACTTAGCAGTGTACCATACTTCCTTCTGTCCTCACCGGCTCCGATCACCAAGTTGTAAGAACGATCACAGGCACGGAACTACTTGACAGAGTTTTGAGAATCCCGAACAGGGACGAGTATCTAATAAATCAGGATAGCTTGTGTTTATCAAAAGGAAAATATTTTATTCAAGTTCCCAAAGGAGACGTGAGTTGTATTGGACTCAAACTGAAGAAAAAAAGCTAACTTAAAACCAGTTGTTTCCACTTGGGGAAAGCAGAAATCAGTTAATATTATGGAATCCAAAATCTATTCCATGTGATGTTTGAGTGTTGAAGAGTCGGGGCGGCTTTTGAGACTGGGCTTTTCTTTCTCCTTTCCCTCACTTTGGCTTCAGTTCAGCCGTACTGGTCCGGAAGCCGCTGTTTCTTTTTCGCATAAGCCCCCATTTTAATACCATCATTTTCATTTCGTGCTTCACACCCAGGCGTGCCCCCACAGCGGCTGTGTCTTGAACATCTTTCCTAAAAACATCCCCAGCTGTTTACGAGAATATTCTCCGCTCTGCTGAGCTCTTTCTGTTTGATCTTTTTACTTTTCTCCCCTCTTCCTTCACTTTGTAAGATTTTCACCGTGTTTTGCCGAGAAGCCTTCCCAGCTCACAGGCTACAGGCTGGACTTCCACGTTTCTGACTTCTGGATAATCATTTTTTTCTCTATCTCACCACCAGATGTAGTAAACTGTTAGGATAAATAAATTGTTAATTCTCAAAGAATTAGAACATTAACAGGTAACATAAAATTATAGAATCTTTCTCTGAGTCAGAAAACCTTTCAGAAAGCCACAATACTATTGGGCTTCATTTTTAACAATAGTTTTTACTGGACGGCTCTGAAGAAAATATTTCTCTAGTGGAGCCTTCCGTTGATAGTTGACTATGAAAAGCGACAACCGTAGATTCTGTGTGAATTGAGTCCATTGACCCTATTTGAGGTGAATTAATCTTAGGACCTTACTCATGGCCTTTATTTTAAGGAATTTAACATCCTAAACTAACGGGTAGACTACACTTAAAAAGAAGAAAGAAAAAGAAATGATTTATCCCAGAGTCACCACAACTGTTAGCTCTGAGCAAGGAATATTGGTTACAAACCAGTTAATGAAGTATTTTTCACTTTGGGGTTACTTTTAAGTGTATAATACTGCAAAGAATCCCAAGATAATTTTTTTTTTAAATCCTCTTGAATGTAAAGTCTTCTGAATCTTCCTTCATTGTCCTTTTTTATGTGACTTTTGTGGGAAGCCAGATTATTCTATCTGTAGAAAAGATACATGATGGGATAGCCAGAGGTGAGATCTCAAGGTCACTGGGAAAAGTAACTACATTTGGCACAGTATTACTCTGTTTCTTCAAAACAGATCACCCCCCCTCTTTTTTCTTTAATGTTAAACATGTTACACAATTAAAAGATGTGATCATACTGGCTCAACTTTTTGTCACTAGTAATTTATAAAAATTATCAACCAGGCTTGGATAAACCAATAACATTACAGTAAGAGATTTGTCTTACTTGAGTCAGCATTTGGAGAGGCTCCTGAAAGGGTTAGGAAAGCCTTCAAATTTAAACAGAACCTTTATTTTATACAATTTCCTAAAAAGCTAAAAGCATCTTGCTTTAGCTACAGGAAACTTGAGGTAAGCTGGCAAATACCATTTCCACTTAGATTCGTTTTATTTTAATTTACTTCATGTTTTTGTTTGTTTGTTTGTTTGTTTGTTTTTTAAGATTATTTATTTATTTGACAGAGAGAGAGGGAGATCACAAGTAGGCAGAGAGGCAGGCAGAGAGAGAGAGGAGGAAGCAGGCTCCCTGCTGAGCAGAGAGCCCGATGCGGGGCTCGATCCCAGGACCCTGAGATCATGACCTGAGCTGAAGGCAGAGGCTTAACCCACTGAGCCACCCAGGTGCCCTCATACTTAATGTTTTATATTTTTCTGAGAAATTGCATTTTTATTTATACTGATTCTCTTGTTTTACTTGTTTCACGTTTTGTTGAAAATGGGTTCGTTGTCATAAAGAATCCACAGTCAAAATCTAATTTTTTGTTTTAATCTGGGGGAATCTAGGAATCTGAGTGCAGTATGAAGTCACTCGATAATCAAGGTAATCCGAAATCCAAGCTACGTTTATCTCAGCTTTTGAAAAAAGACACACTTCTAAGAAACAAGGTAAAACAAATACTTAATTTTTTTTAATCTCAGAAGCAGTGTATGTTTATTATCAGAAACTGAGAAATATCAACAAAATTAAAAACTAAAATGCCTACATTTTTATTTACAGGAATAACGTCTACTTTCAATCCTGTTAGGGCCATGTTTATGCCTGATTTGAGGTGGTAAAGTTGTGAAACCCTGATCTTCTCTTGCAGTATAAAGATCTTTTTTCCATGTGCTTCCGCAGATTACTTCTAATGACTGAGCAATATGCCATTGTATGAATTTAGCAAATTCCCGTACATTTGTCATGTACCCTAACATGTTTTCCTGTAGCCGACACTACTGCATCCAAGATCTTGTGGCTAAGGATTTGTGTACCATTTTTGATGGTTTCATAGGGATGAATTCCATGGACTGGTATTACTGGTCCATACGATTTAAAGCTTTGATATATGTTGCCAAAGACCTTTTAGAAACTGTATATCCAAAAAGCCAGGTTTTTGTTGTTTTTTTAATCAAAAAATATATAAATATTTCCATTGACTGCATAGTGAAAGCTCACAAGTTAAAGCATATTTTATGTGTTATGTTAAGTGTTCTTGCCTGTTAATATGAAAATGCTCATTTCTAACTCAAAAATTCACAAGGGATATAAACCGTACAAAAGACCAAGTACAAATGGTTGATGAGTATATAAAAGCATGTGTGGCCCTAATAACTAGTCAATTAATGCAAATTAAAATAATGAAATATAATTTCTTACCTCTCAGATTTTCAAAAATATTCTTAATTTTAATTGTACTCATTTTTATGAGTATAAAGTGAGAAAATATTCTCAAATTAATTGTGTATAAATTGCTCTGCCATTTCAGAAAAGCAATTTAAACAGGTTTAAATAATTCAACCCAGTCAGTGCATTCTAGAACTCGAGTCTAAGGAAATAATGAGAGTTTAAGTACATGAATACTTAATCCTGCATTGGTTACAATAGTGGAAAATTGCAAAGAGCCTAAATATCTAAAAATAAGGGAGTGAATTATTAAATACATAATTGGTTTTGGCTCTTGGGTGGTGGGAATACAGGTGAATTTTTTTTCTTTGTTTTCTCATATTTTTCCATACAGATTATTTTTCTAATAGATAATAGATAATAGATATTTTTATAATAGATAATAGATATTTTTCTAATAGATAATAATAGAACAGATTATTTTTCTAATAGCATAAGCACTTTTTTAAAATTTGAAAAGAGGTCACCACCTCATACTACAAAAATATAAATCCTAAATATATTAAAGATTCAGATGTAGAATATGTAAATATAAGACTCTTTTTTAAATCTTTGAGTATAAAAGGCCTTTTCAGACCTACACTGCCTTGGAAAGGTATCCATATTTTTTCTAAGAGGCAGAATAGGAAGCAGTATGTATGATGTGGTGTTTTTGCTTAAGTATTCACAGTACTCGTGTGCACTGTGTATGTTTATATAATCATAGTAAGATACCAGAATTACTTGCAGTGACAGGACCGGATAGGTAGAATGTACTTTCCCAAAAGAAGTTTATGTCTAGGCCTTAAACTGTCATCTCATTATTATTACCATTATTATTATTCTTGCTCTCAGAAGTTTTTGTCAGGGTTTTAACTGTCACTTCTGTTTTGGTGAAAACTCCCCAGATGGACCTTCCCTCATGCTCCCTAATATCCATCTTTAATATCTAAAATGAAACTCACCTTTGTTGTTGTTGTTATACCTCAAACCAGTTCTCAGAACCTTTATTTTCATCTGCTACCTAAGATTATATTATTCTTTTTGTCATTTAGTTTCAGAATCTTAGGGTCCTTTTTCTCTATGACTGCCAGCCCGATCCTTCTGCAGGGGGTAAAGAAAAACCCGTCCGTACCTGTCCGAATTCTCATGCTTCTGTCTCTCTATTATTTCTCGCTCACTCCTTTCCCCCGCACCAGTACCCTAAGTCAAGATGGCGTCTTTGACGTGTGGCTCTTCCCGTTCCTTATCCCTCACCTGGCAATTTCATCAGTTTGAAAGTCTTGTTGTATATGCCTCACCCTTACTATCCTAGAGAACAATAACAAAACGTTGAGGGCTCTATATTTCCCACAAGATAAAAATCAACCCTGGGGTAGAGGAAGCGCGATATTGATAGACATCTGTTTGAACAACCTACTCAAAAAAAATTCACTTCTACGTGTGAAAAGGAGAACTATCCAAGATACATTATTAAGTAGAATCAACACATATTAAGTGAAAAAAAATTTTATATATTGCTTATTTGTTATTTTTCTATTTTAATGTGGAGAGAGTAATTTGAAGTTAACTAAAGGTCCTTCCTTGAACAGAACAGTATTAAAAAGGGCATTTACTCTTCAGGTTCCTGGGCTGTATAAATCTAGTTCTATGGACAGTCTTTCTACAACCAAGATCAAGCCTCTGGTTCCTGCCCGAGTCAGTGGGCTCAGCAAGAAGCCATCAAGCATCCAGAAGAGAAATCATCATAATGCCGAAAACAGGCCAGGATTACAGATAAAAATCAATGAGCTCTGGAAAAATTTTGGATTTAAAAAGTGAGTTTCCTTGTTACTTGTTCTAAGGATAAATTATTGTTTTTTTGTAATTTCTTTGATTTTTTCCCAATTCTTTCTGTTTTCATAGGAATCGATTATGATTTCTCTTACCCTAAGAGAATTATTTTCCTCTATTCTCTTTAGCTGACTCTTTTTAAGTATATTTAACTTCATTGTCTATGCCTTCATTTAGTGAAAAGATGGCAAACTAAAAATCCTCAGTCCTTGATCTGTCTTTGGAGTCTATAGTTAAATGACTTTTTCTGGCCTGGCCTAAATGTCTTGCCTGCCTTCCTTTTGAGGCTCTCAGGATTGTAATGAGAATAAAGTTGGTTTAGATGTGAGGGTAGGAGGATGCTGTATCCTATTTCTTGATTCAAAGCAATTTTTTCCCCTAAATCATCACATCTGAAATGGGGAAAATTACGAGCATATATGATGATTGTGCCAGATTTCTAATGTATGGGGCAGACACTATTTTAAAAGAGCCGACCCTCTGTGTATCCGCCTTCCTTGAGCCACACAGCACTTCCTTCTGTTAAATTATAAAATTAATCTCAGAGTAGCTACAACTTATAATTTATTCTCCTGTTCTTCTCCATAGAGCAAATAAATATGCTAAGAATAGAGGAAGGGTGGTGGGATTAAACCTTACCTAATAGAAATGTCACAATCAGATAAGATGGTATGAGCAGAAACACTTTGTAGATAAGTGCTGGGCACGATTATTTATTTATTTATTTATTTGCGAGAGAGCGAGAGCGTGTACATGGCAGAAGGCGCAGAGGGAGAAGCAGACTGCCGGCTGGGCAGGGAGCCATCTCAGAACCCGGAGATCATGACCTGAGCCGAAGGCAGACTCTTCATCTACTGAGCCACCCAGGCGCCCTCTTTGTTCATTTTAGAGAAGCCCTTTGCCGGATACCTAACTGAATAACCACGATTTTTTGTTGTGGGGTTTTTTTTGTTTTGTTTTTTTTGAGTGCCTCGTGTTGTGTTTCCCATTTTGTCAGACAGTACTAAGAAGTCAAGAAGTTTGAGGTTTAATTAAAATTAATGATTTTTACTACTTCATCAAGAACTTTTTTTCTTTGTATGTTCGGTGAGCCACTGTTTGATGTAGCGTTCAGAGCTTTGTTAGCGACTGGTAACACCCAGTACTCATCACAACACGTGCCCCCCCACTACCCATCACCCCACTCGTTCTTCAGTGGGACTGCAGGTACCTGGAACTGGGCAGCACAGCTGCTGCCAGTATTTCTCTGCGGTTTGGCGCTGGCGTTCTGATCCATGCTGAGTGCCGGTCGCTTTGATTCAGTTTTGCTTTCGGATCATCAGTACTCATGTCGGCACAGTGGAAAAGGCAGATAAAGTCTAAATATTATTATGGAATAGTTTTAATCTTGGAAACTCCCTGAAAGGGGGTCTTGGGAGTTTATAGTGGCCTGTGGGCCACACTTTGAGAGCTGCTACTGAAGAGAAATTGTATTCCTAAATGCCTTTTAGAAAATAAGACTTACTTGGATTTTTGTTGACTGGAGATAGAATTACCTGTGTTCTCTTCATAACAGGATGAATTTTTATAGACTTAAGCTCCTTTCAAGGCAAGAAAATAAGTTGGAAGAGGGAGGAGTAACAGATAGGGCTTAAACCTTCCCTGGGTTTCACTTAGGTTCATGCTTAGCCAGACTTGAGAAGGGTGCGAAGGAGAAAGGAACTTGAGTTTCTTTATTGGAATCATTCTGCCTTAGCCAGAACACATTTAGTAGTGGCCTTGCACCTGCCTTGAAAGGGGATTTAGGGAACAGGAGGGGGAACTAAGAAGCAAAACTCAAATTTTATAACGATACTCAGAGGAGACCCCGAATGTGTCATATATTAAATTAAGACAAACTGAAAGGTCTTATGCTCTCCATATACCTTTCTTCGGTCTAGGTAGATTATTCTCTAGTAATTAGTACCCTAAAAACACCAATTCCTTTTATTCTATTTTGCAGAGATTCTGAAAAGCTTTCTTCTTGTAAGAAGCCAGATCCCTTGTCGCCAGTCAAAGATAACATCCAGCTAACTCCAGAAGCAGAAGAGGATATATTTAACAAATCTGAATGCCTGCGTGTTCAGAGAGCAATATTCCAATAAACGCAGGCAGCTGGGACGCTGTTGCCTGCAAGAGAATATCAGTTTGAAGTGCTGTTTGGGAATCAGCGATTACCAGACTGAAAGATTAATTTGTAGACATACACCATTTTTTAAATAGAGTCCATTTTATATATTAACTATGTAATTATTTCTTTTGTTTAGCTTTTTATATTTTCGTAAGAAGCTAAGTAGAGGTTTTATTTTTTTGATGGTTTTTGGAAGTTTTGATATTTGGGGGCAAGTCCTCTGGAATTTATAAAAATCTGCTCTAAAGATTTCTGTCATGTTGTCACGTGCAAGGATGGAAAATGAAAACCCACAGTTCTGTGGTCATTTTTATCCTGGAGGGCATCACTGTATCTCTCAAGCTTTAAATGTTACCCCCTGCCTTTCCTGTCTCTTCCAGCATTGAACTGAAAATAAATTTGCCAGCATGGGAGGGGTAGCTGGAAGGGTTAAAGATCATTGCCCACCTGGGACAGTGCTCTGTGACCCCTGAAGGTTTGCTTGGGTTATGGATTGACAGTGAGGGAAAACTGCTTTCAATATCCTGTGAAAAGAACTATTTATATTGTTAATATTCTTAAACTTCAAAGTAGTCTTGTTTTTCTACTATGTCTTTTTTAAAGTGTGGACTGAAAATCCCTTAACTAGACTCTAACGTGTTGATGTAGGATCCTAAAGCATCAGGGTCTGTGATGTGTACACTCTGCAAAAACATAGGTGGGTACCTGGAAAGAGAGCCAGCCGTGCAAGTGAATACTGGGGGAGAGGGGGAGGTACGGAAGGATGGGTCTGGCCGGACACAAAGGTGTGACCTGAGATACGGAGGATAAAGTCAAGGGATCCAGAGTGTTTTAATTTTTAAATAAGACGATAGAGGACTCTTGGATAAAGAATCAGAATGGAACAAAAAACCCAAGTTACAAGAAACAGCATAAAAGTTGTAAAAGAATTAAAAACCAATCTGAAAAAGACCCAAAGAGCATAAGCAAATTTGAGCTCTCTATGAATGTTTCCTGTTCTAGAACAAATTAAAAATGTGATTCAAACATTGTCTACAAATGTTTATCTCTTCACCCACTTAAAATGCCACTTAAATGACAGAAAAGGAATAAAACCGTATAAACCCATAAAGGTTAACAGAGGAAGAGACAGCAGGCAAGGAAGCAGATGGGTAAGTGGTAAGCAGTTTAGCAAAGAAATGATCAGTTCTGCAGTGGTAGAAGCCAACAGGAAGCAGACGTTTAGATGGTCTTGGTAAGTGGAGACATGCAGCTTCCCGCAAGCCAGGGCCTTGAGCGGAGTCTGAAAATGGAACTGCTGAAAACCTCCAAAACAGTACGGGAAGACGGCAACAAGGCCATAGTTTGCGTCTCTGAATCCCCACGTAACAGCAACTGGATAACAAAGTCAAAAACCTGTGACCAGCACGACTGCAAATTTGGGTGACACTATCCGTAAATCGCAGAATATATGTGGGTGAAGACGAGCCACCGACAACCACAAGTACACAAGATGGGAAAGCAGCGGGAGGCCACAGGGCATCGGCTGGACCCGGGAACAGACCATTAGAGTAACCCAGCTGGAGCTAGGAAATCCGATTCCCGAGGAGGGTCTGAAGGAACTGGCTGGCCCGGGCCACGTGAGCTGTTGGGACTGATCCGCAGGCTTGGCCAAGGCTTCTGGGATGGGGTCTCCCACAGAAGAGAAACTGGTGAGAAGGAGACCAAAACGGAGCCGGACAGGGACAAAAGGAGCAGAGGTTGAAATACAAATAGGAAGACCAGGTGACCAAGAAATCTCAGCAAAATACTGTCTAGGCGCTAAAAACAAGTGCTGTTTGCGGCCCCTGGGGGCCCAGCAGTTAACAGCTGACTCTTGATTTTCCCTCAGGTCATGATCTCAGGGTCCTGGGATCCGAGCCCCAGTCAGCAGGGAGTCTGCTTGAGATTCTCCCTCTGCCCCTCCCCTCACTCTCTAAATAAATAAAATCTTTTTTTAAAAGATGTTTAAGGGGACGCCTGGGTGGCTCAGTTGGTTAAGCAGCTGCCTTTGGCTCAGGTCATGATCCCGGCGTCCTGGGATCGAGTCCCATATCGGGCTCCTTGATCGGCAGGGAGCCTGCTTCTCCCTCTGCCTCTGCCTGCCACTCTGTCTGCCTGTGCTCGCTCTCTCCCCCCGCCTCTCTCTGATGAAAAAAAAAGTTTAAGAATCTCCCATGAACTGTGCTTCCTTCTCAAAGAACACTAATTTTACTTAAAAAAAAATCTTTTAGATCAAGATGATAGGAAAGAACTCAACAACTAGGAAAACTTGAATAAGGTAAACTCAGAAGAAGCATTTCAGGGACGCCTGGG
Source organism: Mustela nigripes (assembly GCF_022355385.1). Taxonomy (NCBI): domain Eukaryota; kingdom Metazoa; phylum Chordata; class Mammalia; order Carnivora; family Mustelidae; genus Mustela; species Mustela nigripes. The sequence goes on from NC_081566.1 coordinate 7,357,321, forward strand.
TAGCCCAGTTGGTTAAGCAGCTGCCTTCGGCTCAGGTCATGATCCCAGCGTCCTGGGATCGAGTCCCACGTTGGGCTCCTAGCTCCACTTCTTGCTCCTTGCTCCTGCTTCTCCCTCTGCCTCTGCTTGCCATTCTGTCTGCCTGTGCTCACTCTCTCCCCCTCTCTCTCTCTGATAAATAAATAAAATCTAAAAAAAAAAAAAAAAAATTTTTTTAAAGAAGCATTTCAGAAGTGAAAGTAAAACCAGAATGAATGAATACAAGCAAATAAATACTACAGATAATGCTTTAAAAGATAGGAGGTAAAAAGTAGAACAAAAGAGGCGGGGAGACAAGATTGGGAAGTAACAAATATTGATAGGTATAGGAGGTCCGATATACAGATAATAGTCTCTGAAGGGAAAATGATAATTTCAGAAAACATTACTAATTAAATTTTGAAACTTTATTTTCTTAAATTGCACTTTAAAAAAAAACATTTTACTTATTTAGAGAAGAGATGGAGCATAAGCAGGGGAAGGGGCAAAGGGGGAGAGAGGGAAAGAGAATCTCAAACCAACTTGGTGCTGAGTTTGGAGCTTGATGCAGGACTCCCAACCCTGAGATCATGACCTGAGCTGAAATCAAAAGTCGGGTGCTTAGCTGACTGAGCCACCCAGGCACCCCTTAAAATGCACTCCTGAATCCAAGATGATTGATCCAAAACCTGCAACACCAAGTTAAAGAAGAAGTCCTGGGGGTAGGCAAAGACAGCAAGTGACAAGGAAAAAGAGGATCATGAGACTATTCCACAATTGTTCTTTTTTGCTTGAAGAAAATGGAGTAACATTTTGAACATACTCAAGGGAAAATGTAAGGATTGGGGGAATAGTGTTCCCTTAAACTTTTGAGGAATCGAGAAAATGAGCTCCATTAAAAAACCAAAGTAACTAGAGAAAAGACACCATAAAGACCAGTGGTCAGCATTCAACATAGCCTGTACAATTAATTAGCGTTCCGAAAGGGTATAGTATACAATGCCTGTACGTCCAGATGACAGTACAACTGAAAAGAGAAAAGCAAATGCAGAAATACTTGGCTTAGCTGATGGTAGTCTAATAGTGTTGTTTAGAGTTGGGCATATAATGTGGGGTAGAATAAATGGACATTTATAGGATATTTTAATTCATCCCCAGTTTTTTTGAGAACCAGGATTCTCAATGTGGGAAAAAGGAGGTGCAGATATGGGTTATTTTTTTTTAATCCCTGTAGTTACAAATTTGAATTGGAAAAAGTTGTAGAAATTTAAGCATATATAAAATATGTGTGTATGTATATACTAATTATACATATATGCTAAATGTATACATGTTGAAGAGACCTAGGAAAAAATCCAGTACCAATAAGTATTACTCAGTTTGTAGTCTTAAAATACTATTTTTTTAATCAAAGGAAACCAGAACATCTTGGCAAAAAAAAAAAAAAAAACCAGTCTGGCAGGAAATACAGAAAAGCCTAGAATATCTTGTTAAAACAAGTTATCACAGGCTTCTGTGTAATTTCATAAAATGTAGGAGCCAACTTGAACAGGTCCAAACATGGCTAAATTTGATCTTGAAAAAGGATGATAATTGCAACTTATTGAAATGTATCATAAACATTAAAGACAATTGAAACATTAAAGACAATCTCGAAAACAGGGAAATGGAGATATCAAGCATTATCCTGTCCTTCCTCTGGATTGTACCACTGGATAACCAAATAGCAGAAGAAGGGGCAGAGGAAACGCCTTTTTGGTGTTCCAATAGTGAAAAAGAAATGTGATCATATCACCATTTTACAACACCTAGTGAATTACTAGATTTAGACGTTGAACATGGGCTTCCATTAATATCCCAAAGAGAGATGACCAAACGTGTTAACGCCTCTTATCAGTGAAAGAACTCAGCATCCTGCATAGTCTTGCCAAGGGATGCCTCTGGGTCCAGCTGCTAAAACGCAGGAACGAAGAGAACAGAGGAACTTGTGGAGGAACGTAAATGTGCAATTAGCTAAATGTGCAATTAGCACAATCCAGACTGGGAAACCACAGGTTTATACCCTGGGATTTTTAACAGATAAATTGTAAGGAAAAGGATGAGGAAGGAAATTCCATATTTTTTCTTTAAATGGACAAAACTAAACTAGGTGATTGAGGGAAGCACTCTTTGTTGATAAAATCTAGATAGACAAGTGATAACTCTAAAATTCAGGGTGGTGGTTACTCTAGGGGTGAAAGAGGTCATTGATGTTTGGAAAAAGCACAGTGGGGAGATCCTGGAAGTGGCTGGCAGTTTTATTTGATGACTTGGGTATAGTCTATAATAGGTTTTGTCCTATAATTACATAATAGCTTATTAAGCTATCCATTATCATAAAGTGTTAGCCTTACAATAACAAGCTATTTAACTATTTGGCATGGTTTTCTGTTTGACATTTTTTTAGAAATAGTAACATCATATTGAACATGTAAGAGGCACCATTTTTTTTAGTGTTGTTTTTTTTTTTTTTTAAAGATTTTATTTATTTGAGAGAGCAATACAGAGATAGCACAGGTGGGGAGGAGAAGGAGAAGCAGGCTCCCCACTGAGCAGGGAGCCCAACTTGGGGCTCCATCCCAGGATCCTGAGATCATGACCTGCCCTGAAGGCAGACACCGACTGAGCCACCCAGGTGCCCCAACATTATTTTAGTTTTATCATTGAAAGAAAAAATCTAGGAGCCCCTGGGTGGCTCAGTGGGTTAAAGTCTCTACCTTCAGCTCAGGTCGTGATCTCAGGGTCCTGGGATCGAGCCCCACATCGGGCTCTCTGCTCAGCGGGGAGCCTGCTTCCCCCTCTTTCTCTCTGCCTGCCTCTCTGCCTCCTTGTGATCTCTGTCTGTCAAATAAATGAATAAAATCTTTAAAAAAAAATCTATTACATTGACGCTATCAACTTTAAGACACTATTTTCAAAAATGTTACAAAGCAAACCTTTAAAAAGTTGAAATGCAGCAAATAGACACCACTGATCTTGTCCATCATGCACAAAATCCAGCGACTATCCTCACTTCCCAAAGACTTGAAGCTTACTCTGGAAAGAAAGAATGACATGGGTAGACCCTCCCCCCCCATCCCATCTCCCTGCTTAGCTCCCGTTCTCACAAAAGTCTGCTGGGAATCCCAAGTGTATTGTGTTAGACTTTCAAAATTGTCCCACGCCTCTTAACGTTGTTGTTTTTATTTTCTACACTGTTTTTCTCTGTTTTTAATTTCAGTAATTCCTACAGACCATCTTCAAGTTTACCAGTTCTTTCCTTGGCTCTTCATTACTGTGTTTTTGTTTTTTGCTTCTAGCATTTCTGTTTTCCTGTTGCAGTATCCGACTCTCTGGTGACGTTCCCCCATCTGCTCATGCGTGTTACGCATTTCTCCCCTAGAACGCATATTAGCCATAGTTCTTTTAAATGCTCTTGTCTGGTATTTCCAACATCTGGGTCATCTCTGAGTCTGACTGTATCTGGTGTGTTTGGCCATTTTCTTTTGCCCTGTGTGCACGTGTGTGTGATCGTTTGAATGCCATCTACGTGGATACAGGATGTAATGACTGAAATAATGTCTGCCTGGGAGTGGGCATGCCTCTCCTACTACTAGTGGTTAGAGTGGGGCGTTGGTAAAGACTAGTCAGGAGTTTAACAGGATTGGGTTTGTTGTTACTATGATTACTGTAGATGCAGCAGAGACTTCATTTTCCTCTAATGCTACCTGTGGTTGGGTGGTGCTCTGGTGCTCGGCTGTGTTGCTGTTTTCATCAGCGTTCTCGCTGTATGCTGGATGTCAGCCTTCCTCATGCACCTGTGGCTCAGATGGGGTCTCTCTGCACACTGTTACCCTCCTCCAGCTTAGTGGTGCTGTTATAACTAGGCACAAACTTGAGGGTAATGCTCTTATTACATGTGACAATGCTATTAGATCTCACAGTCCACTGCACAATAAAAGCATTATCCTCCTTTGTTTCTCAACTCCCAGCAAAATCCTGGCAATAAGGTCAGCGTCCCATATCCCTCTTATTGCCTGACTTCTAGCTATCAGCCCCTGTACATTGCAGAGGGATGACTTTCTTTCTTTTTTAATATTTTATTTATTTATTTCAGAGAGCGCACACACAAGCAGGGGGAGTGAGAGAGGGGAAGCAGACTCTCCACTGAGTGGGAAGCCCCATGTGGGGCTCCATCCCAGGACCCCAGGTCTGTGACCTGAAGTCAGACGCTTAACGACTGAGCAGCCCAGGTGCCCCAGGGATGACTTTCTAAACACATTCTGGTGTTTTACACTTGCTGACTTACGGTTTAGGGAAGGCAGGCAGAATCATTGAAGAATTCCGGCTAGGAATCAGAAGACTCCCATCTGTAATTCTGACCTGCCTAAAGTAAGTGACTTGGGGTAAACCACAGAACCTATGTTGTCCTCTTTCTTCTTGTGGGAGACACATGAGGGCTTGACCTCTAAGTCAGAATTGCAACTCCAAAATTCTGTGAACAAAACAATAAATTGATTTGGGAGTAATCTTTTAAATTTAAAAATTACCTTTTAAATTCTGATCCACAAGAGGGCAGCCCCTCCACATGGCTTAAGGTCTGAAGAGCCTGTGCAAACACCATCAAGTCTATCTTAAAAATTCTCATGTGCAATGTTTTATCTTTATTGCTTTTAATTATACAAACAGAGCACAAATATATTCTCACTTATAAAAATTCTAACATTACAGACTAGCTTCAAGTCTCTTTTGACAAGTACCCCCAATCCTAACCCCCTCTCCCTGTTATCAGGTCAGTGGGTAATCTTTCATGATGTTTTGTTTTATGTGTTTTCTGAAAACATGATTTACACAACTAACTTTTTAAATTTTATGCTTGATTTGAATATCTTTCCTGTTTAAAATCAATTAACTTATTTCTAATTCCTCTTCAACTCTGGAAGATACAGGTCATAATTTGCTTGTTTCTTAATGACTTTTAGATTTTTTTTTTTCAGTCTTCAAGCACTTCCTCAAATATTTCAAGTACTGCATTTTGAAAAAAGCGAAGAAACTCGCAAGATTTCATGGTAATCAAGACTTTAAAACTAATTTGTTAACCAAAGTGGGACTTTATTAGTAGTTTTACTAGCCCCAAAAATTTGTAGTCCATTTTCAGAAAAGGGACTAAAAGGGGAAAGCATGTAACGGTCTTCCTTGGAAGCATTAGGTTTACTCCATCCCCCGGTGTAAATCTTCCTGGGGTGCCACACCTGTCAAGGGGGGCATTGGGTAAGTATTTGTTTTTCCTAGACTGGATTAGACCCAAGCAACACATGGCCTCATTGATGCAGTGAACAGAAGCCGGAAAGGAATGGCCTAGTGGCCATCACAGTGCAGATGGGAGCTGGGTCTTGGTTACTTCTGTATCTTCTACAATGTCAAGGAAATGTTTGCTGGGAACAAACCAGTGTTATTCCTATTGTATGTGCATAAGGAAAGTTAAATATAAACATGCCTGACAATATTAATATAAAATGAGTTGCACATACAACAAGTCTTCTTGCAGAAAAGGATTGACCCCACTTTGGGACCTTTTTAAGATTTACAAACTGATGGTGCTTGAATGGGATGTATGCGAGGGAGATAGATAAAAGGCAGTGGGATGGAGGGGGTGTTCCATGCAGGGACTTTGTGTGAGCAAAGCTTAGGGGAAGGGGACGCACAGAGTATGTTTGCAGTAAAGAGACCAGCTGGACCCGATCAGAGACCTTGCACGGCGGGGAGCAGATTGGGGGTCTGGTAGGGGCTCAGACTACAAAGGTCTTGATTGGAGTTTGGACTCGACCTCTGGGCAGTAAAGTAGGTGAAGGTTTCCTGAGTGACCAGTTTCTGTTCTGTCTCCATGCCTAGTTGTCAAGTTCCAGTGAGCAGTTACTGTGTGCAAGTGGGTAGGAAAGGGAAGGGTGCGTGGGCCAAGAACTAGTAACTGAAATCCAGCTGCAGTCTGATACCCACTGCCAGCCCCCCGGGTAACATTCTTCACTACAAGTCGCACTTGGGCTCTTACCTAGATTTGTGTGTTTGTCATTGTGACCTGTCTCCTCGGTAAACTGTGAGCTCTGTGAAGACGGAAAGACCGGGTAACTCCAGTGACCGTTCCTCATCGACCCTCTCAGCACCTAGCACAGTGCCTGTAACCGGGCAAGACATTTTCTCAGAGTGAGTAAAGGAATGAATGAAACTAGATTGTTATGGAGTTGAGATGATTATTTCCACTATTTTTTAAAAGATATATTTACTTATTTTAGAGAGAGAAGAGCACAAGCAGGAGGGACAGAAGGGGGTAGAGAGAGAATCCCAAGCAGACTCCACACTCAGCACAAAACCCAACATGGGGTTTGATCTTGCAACCCTTGGATCACGACCTGAGCAGAAACCAAGAATCTGATGCTCAACTGACTGCACCAGCCAGGCGTCCCAATTATTTCTGTTACTACAGAAGAGGAACAGAAGCTCAGGGAAAGTGAGACCTATGGTAGCCGGCCACAAGATGCCCCTGACGGTCCCGGCCTCCTGGTAGTCACAGTCTTGCATTTTTTTCCCCAACTGAAAGAGGTTCACCTGTGCAAACCACAACAGTGCAGGAATGCCGGTGTGTGACTTCTGAGGGTAAGGTCATAAAATACTGTATGACCTGATTTACATGTGGAATCTAAAAAACCCAACTCAGAGGAACAGAGATTGGCGGTTGCCAGGAGCAGCAGGGCGGGAGAGGTGAGAGACTGGTCAGAGGGAACCAGCTCCCAATTATGAGATGAAGTTCTGGGGATCTAGCGCACAGCACGGTGGCTACAGTTAACACTACTGTATTATATAATTGAAAATTACCAAGAGAGTAGATCTTGAAAGTTGGGACCGCACCCCAAAAAATGGTAACTGTGTGAGGCGATGAGCCTGTTAACTTGACTGTGGTCATCACTCCACAATAAACAGTTATATCAAATCACTACATTGTACTCCTTAAATTTATGTTTTAAACATATATAATTCAATAAAGCTGTGAGAAAACTAGACATTGTGACTCTCACCTTGTTTCCTTCTAGGTCAGAGAAGCCAGCTGCCATGTTGTGAGGACAAACGCCATGATGTTGTGGTCCCTGTGCCAGAGCACTGAGGATGTCTGCCAACAGCTGGCATCAGTTTTCTAGAGACATGAGCGAGCCATCTTCTGGTCAGTCCTTTAGGTGACACAAGCCCTGGCCAGCATCTTGACTGCAACGGGGTGAGGCACCCCAAGACAACTACCCAGCTAAGCTGCTCCTGAATTCTTGACCCACGTAAATTGTGTGAGAGAAGAAATGCTTATTGTTTTGAGCCACTTAGTTTTAGAGTAATTTGTTCTGCAGCTATAGCTAACTGATACAGCTCCCAAAGTTCTGATAACCAAGCTTTTATGAATCAGGTCACCTGACTGGGGTCAGGCTGGGAAAGTTCTTAAGGCATGAGACCATCAGGTCACGGTGATTGACTGGTGCTGTATCCTTCTCCCAACCTCCACAACTCTAAACATGGAGCTTTCTTAGGAGGCCAGAGGGCCAATGGCCAGATGTCTTTGGGAGTACATTGTAACAGATGCAAGAGATCCAGAAAGCAAGAATTTGCTTAGGTGACCCACAAGTTCCAAATTGGTTTGGAATAAGCTATTGTATAAATCGATCAATACATTTAACCAGTAAAGGAAGAAATAAATGGGGAGGAAGGAAAGAAGGAAAGATTGTTGGGAGGAAGCGGGGGAGGAACGAAGACCGGAAGGAAGGATGAAAGGAAGGAAGGGAGGAAGGAAGTAATAGAAACAAAAGAAAAAAAGAATTTGCTTTGAAAAAGGGGGAAAAAAATTGCTTAGGATCTTAGAAAGGGCTTGGAACCCCCTCTGTGGCTGATCCCATCAAGGTCTACCACGTTCTCCAACTGGGTTTCCAAATTGTTTTCCAGATCCGTCTTAGGATTATTTCTCCCTTCCTATGTTCTTGGGTCTAAAGAATGTTCTGAGGTCATGCTTTTCAATCCCCATGGGTAAGACACAAACTCCTACAAAGCTGACTCATGAAAGGAGACCAGGGATTATGGCCAGGGGTGATGGGGACTGTCAGACAAGACCTTGAGTCACTCACCTCAGAACCCAGAGGACCTAAATGCAGCCTATTCACCTTCACTCAGGGATGCATGGTTTCTAAAAAGACCATCTGTGATGCCTTTGGGGGGACTAGGGAAGGAATAGTCTTCACATCTGGAGGGATAATGAATTCATTCTGCATTTTTATCTGAACGCTGAAGGTTTGTACAATGTGAGGTATAGAAAGTCAGGGATAAGGAGACTACTAGAGGGCTGCCTCAGAAAACATTTCTACACAAACCACAAGATTTCCTACCCCAAAGTTTTCTACTTAAAAGTCAAGAATGGGACACATAATGAAATGAGCATGGTTTTGTGTGATATAAACACAGGTTCACATCTCACCAGCTGTGCAACCCAGAGCAGTCCATTTGAGCCTCTGGACTCCGATTCTCTTTTTTAGAAGAAATAACTGAGAAAATACGGGTAGTGATTAGCACAGTGTCAAACTCACTTCACAAGTGTTCTTCCTTCCTGTTCCAGTGAGGGATAATAGTGATGGTGAAGAAGACGTCTGGGCTGTTGATAAGCCACGTCTGGTGTCCAGACCAACCTTGTCTGTTTCATAGACCCTGTGTCACCTCTCTGAACCTCAGACTCTTCATCAACAAAATGGTGAAAACAGTAAGTAACTTACACTTGAGTGGTACTGCCAGTGTTTCCAGTCTCTCTGCGTGTATCCGCTAATTCGCCTGATGCTCACCGTCACACAAGGTACACGTTAATAATATTATTATTTTGTTTTGCACACAAGGTAACTGAGGTGGAGAGAGGGGTATATCAATTGACCCAACACCACACAGCTAGTAGATGACAGATCCAGGGTCCAAATCCAAGGGGTAGAACTCCCAGAGCCCCCACTCTTTTTATATGTGAAATATGAAAATGTAAAACCAATAAAGAACATAATAATTGCTGGGAAAATAACCAACAATCTCTGTGGTGGAGAAGAGTCATGCTTACAAGCATAGGTAGGGTCAGATGGTTACTGTCCATCCATGGAAGGTGAGGGGCACCCACAGTTACCACTTAGAGTTGGAGAAGGTTAAGAGCACGTGTTGCTGCCCCTTGTTTTTTCCCCTGAACTTTTGGAAGCAAAAGACTTTGACAAGACATAGTTGCCACACGTGAACATGAATTTCTTCTGGAAGAGAGACAAACAGGAAAGCCTCCTACAGGAGTTGGGCTTGGACTATGATGTCGTAAGAATCAAGCTTTTGTTATTTTCACTTTTCTTTTCTTTTGTCTTTCTTTCTTGCTTGCTTTTTTTTTTTTTTTGCACATACATGACCCAGGGGAAGGGGGCAGAGGGAGAGAGAGAGAGACAGAGAACCCCAAGCAGGCCCCACACTTAGCGCAGGGATCGATCTCACCACCACAGCTGAAACCAAGAGTCAGAGGCCCAACCAACTGAGCCACCCAGATCCCCCTCCTGTTTCACTGTTGAATGCTGGGGTGTGCGTCTTACCGCAGCAGCACAGCCTGTAATAACTACAGAGTCATAGATGGTAGTGATGATTTTTCTCTTCAAGCAAATATAGATAACTTCGGAAGGAAAGGTCATGGAGTTGGTATGGAATATGGAGAACTCTTTCTTGTTGAGCCATAAGAAACGTATTAGAAAGCCCCACAGCTCAGCGGATTGGTTGAATGATGGCCATGGGGACAGGGAAGAAGACAAGAGGCTAAGGTAGGGATGAGCGAGGGGCCCCGAGGCAGCTGAGTCTCCATGGGGGAGGAGGCAGGACCCTGCAACTAATGCTACTTTGATGCTCACCAGGATTTAACCCCAGTTCTGCTGCTTCTTATGCGGACAAGTCAGTCCACCTTTCTGGAGTGTCTGTTTCTTACTGTGAAAACTGGCAGCACGTTACAGGGGAAGCGAAATGCGTCACCAACTTGCTTCATTACTAGCTGAGGCCCGTGGGGCCATGTTAGAGTGCGACCTTGTGAAGCTCAATTTCTTCAGCAAAGAAATTACGAACCAGTTTTGAGCAAAGTGACTTTTCTGAGCAGCGTCTGTCCTGTCCCCATCCTCAGGACTGACCTCCTCCTGCCTGGGGAGGGTCGGAGAGGCCTGAGGTCACACAGCCCTACATGAGGGGCCCCTCTGGGCTGCTGCGGGTGGTTTGGATGCGGCTGAGGAATGAGTTAGGTCCTGGTTGTGGGGATTTTGCTTTTTAAGTGAGACCCAGACACTGTTGACCAAAACGCAGACTCTGCAGAACACCCAAGCCTCAGACCCTTCAAGAAGAGGAAGAGTTTAGGTGACATTCTCAGAGTCGCTGTCTGGGTTCTGGCCCTTGAGACGGGGAGCGAAGAAGACACGGGGTTCTACGTGCTGACGTAGTAATGGGATCTTCACTGTTGGCAGCAATCAGAAGGGCGGGAGTTGCTCGATTCTGGAAGTTCCCCCACAAGATCCTGGTCGAAGATTCCACTGTGCTTCCTGCGAGGGCCTGAGCGCCGGTGTTCAGTGAAAACCAAAGCCCACCCAATGGCCTCCTCATCTCTGTTCCAAGTTCCTAAGACACGGAGAATGGAGTGTGTTCTCTGGCACCTGCACTGGAGAGATTCACACTGACACTCTTGGCAGGTGGTTAGGTCCCCGTCAGACAAGACCAAGTCCCTGGTTCCATGGGAGCTGACCATGACCCAGTTCCTCAGCGTCATCTAGGAGGTGACACAGTGCACAAGGGAGTATGCTGTGAGCACCCAGGATGTTTAGAACAAAGAGGCTCTAGCAGAGGGAGACGGGGAAGAGTTTCTGCTCGACCTTTTCCCTTCAGTTGTGACTTTAAAAGGATGATCTCCAGAATGACCGATTTTTAAAAGGTGGCAGGTACCTTGTCATCAACTCTAAGGAAAGGGAGCTCTCAGTTTGCCATGACAGGCGTTTTCTCTCTAAGTTTGTCACGTTTTGGGGGAGCTGAGTTTTAATTTCTGGCTTTACATTCTCTAAGAATTTTCCAGAGGAGCCTTTGGAAATGAGTCCAAAGAAGCCTCCGGTTTCAGGTGTTTTAGAAGCCCCACGACAGATTTTTGCCTCAGGAATTTTTGATAAGGAAGTTCTCTGTCCCCCGGCAGGAATCCCTGAGCAGAGGAGCCAGGCTTCCCCATATCCAGCTTCCTCCCACTCAGAACAAGGAGACGCAAAGTCAGACAAATGTTGCTGACTTTAAAAATAAAGCTGAAGGGATTGAAGTTGTCACCCGCCAGCTGGCCTCAATAAAAAATAACGTGAAACTAAAAATAATTGACTGGAGGCTCAGTTAATATGGCGGGGGTGTGAGTCTCCCTGATCTGGAAACCAGCACTCCAACATTTTGGCAGATGCAGACTTGCCTCAGGGTGTTGATTATGACTTTTTAATGAGCTCTCCTAGAACACTCTGCATTCTCCTCTGACCTGCAAAGGGTTAGGTTAATTCAGTGGAAAGTGGGGGCAGCCATAGGAAAACCAAAGTCAGCCTTGGGTCCCAACTCCTGTCAGGTTCCAGATGCCGGGGGTAACAGTGTCTTTACTGGAAAGTGAGTTTGGACACCATTTCCCCCTTGTTTCCATATAACTGTGCCTCAGTTTCCAGGCACTCCCCATTCTCCACCCCAGTAATTCTGAGTCTCTGCATTAATGCATCTGAACATACTGATAGGAAGGACCCGTTCCACACCAGGCACTGTGCTGGGCTCCGCACAAAGAACAGTGAACAAAACAGATGAAAATCCCTGCCCTAAACATCTTCCAAACCACAGAGTTCACTCTCGGGGACCCCGTGACCTTCCCAAAATGAGAGTCTGTAGAAGAAAGGAGCTGGGGGCCTGTGCTGAGGCACAAGAGGGCAGCAGCCCCTCCGCCTTTCCCGGAGGGCCCGGCAGCCACTCGCTCCCCACGCGAGAGCCGTGCGATGGTGAGGTCTTGGACTTCGGCTCATCCACCTTCCAGGGACCAGGTTCGGAAACCCTTCCCACCCACCGTGTAAACTCGGCCCCTCGTCACCGTACCCCAGGAGTGGCCTGGCCGTGCCCCTAGTGTTTGGGCGGCTGCGAGTAGACACGGCTCCCCCGTTGCCAACAGACTCACCCCGCTGTGAACTCCAACCCACGGGGCTGCTTCTCAGCAGCGTTAACCAGGGAGGAAGAATTTCAGACTTTCGAGCAGTAATTCCTTCCCAAATGCTCCCCCAGTGCTGCTTCCATGGCTTGTCCAAACACACAGGAAACTCTTCGCTTTGAATTCAGAGCAGACAGAGACACCTTTGCTTAGCGTCTTTGAGCCGTGACTCTGTTCTCTGGCTCCTGATGCAGTTTGAGCCCATCTGGAGTCCCAGGGCGTTTTGAATCTGCAGGGCAGTGAGCAGACCTCCGGCAGGATGCTAATGGCTGTCCAGCTGCCCCAGAGACACTGCGGAGACAGCTGTCCTTTCATTTCTTCCATTATTTTATCTTTAATTGTGATCAAAACATCATCTGAATTATTCTTAAGAGCGCAGTGCGGAGGCGTTAAGTCCATCCACACTGGCGTACGACCAACGTCACTGCGGAGCTCCGGGACTTCTCCATCTTCCCAAGCTGAAACTTGGTTCTCAGGAAGCACGAACTCCCCATTCTCGGCTCTGAGCCCCCCGCAGCCAGCATTCTCCACGGTCTCCCCGATTTTGCTAGTCTGGGTCCTCATACGAGAGGAATCGTACGTCTTTTCCCGGCTGGCTGACGTCACTTAGCATAAGTCCTTAAAGTTCATCTGTGCTCTAGCAACTTCTTGCCAGAATTTCCTTCTTCTTAGGCTAACACTTCCTGGATGTACGGTCCACCTTCGGTCATCCCGCGGACCTGTAGGAGGGCACTTGGGTCGCCTCTACCCAAACCTCCAACTTCTGTGTCTTGGTTTCTTTCTCTGTTACCAGGGAACCAAATGGGACAAGGACTGAAGTTTTGTATAAAAAGTTAAGTAATGACAGTGACTGGCAGAGGAGGGAAATACATGTGACACTTCGACAGACTCCGGGCAGCAGCAGGGGCAGCGGACGGATGGAACGGGCTTCTCGAACAATATTTCTCAAGGTGAGGTCTGCCTGTCTCACAATCCTGCGGATTCCCAGGCTGCTTCCTGAATCTGCTGACCCACAATCTGTGGGGTGGGGCCCGGGAATCTGCACTTTCAACAGCCCTCATGGGGAACTGTCAAGTTTGAGGACGGTGCACTCGCGCGGGGAGGTGGGCTCCTTGGGTAGACGTGTTTGCGGCGGACAGACAGAGGTTAAGTCCGGCCTTGGGTCAGGGGCCCATTCCCTGCCCCTTGAAAGTTTTCCCGTCCTGCCCTCTCCTTCCTCCACACCCAGAGCCGCCTTTCTGATCGGCAGCGCCCCCACGACAGGAGGTCCGGCCGTCCCTGTATCTTTTTTTTTTTTTTTTTAAGATTCCATTCATTTATTTGACAGAGAGAGATCACAAGTAGGCAGAGAGGCAGGCAGAGAGAGAGAGAGAGGAGGAAGCAGGCTCCCTGCTGAGCAGAGAGCCCGATGCGGGACTCCATCCCAGGACCCTGGGATCATGACCTGAGCCGAAGGCAGCGGCTTAACCCACTGAGCCACCCAGGCGCCCCCCGTCCCTGTATCTTTGTGGGGCTCCTTGCTCTTGCGCGCTCTGAGACAGCGGGGGGCTCCTGGGATTCTGTACCTACTGAGTCTCTTCCGAGTAAGAAACGGTGAGCTTGTGTGACAGTTTTCTGCGATGAGCTGGGGATGGATTTTAAGTGACTTTGGTGGTGGAGCCGGCTGGCCCTTGGGGAGCTTGAGTTCAGCCCCGTGTGGGGAGGAGTCCCACGTGGGCTCGGTCACAGGGACCCTCGGGTGGTGGACGGGTCCCTGTGGAGCCTCCACGGTGTGAACGGGCTCATCTGGGGGCAGGGGCTTTCCTCTGTCCTTACAGAGATGATCGCTGTGTTTCCAGCGTTAGCTCTTCGATTCGTTTCTGTCCGTTTATGGGGTACGGATTTATGCTAAAGTTGCAACCACTCAGTTCCAAATAATGTAAATGAATAGTCTTCCTTAGGATAGAATTTTAAAAATAATGGCTTTCCTCTAAATCTTCATTATGGACCTGACTTTGTTCCAAGTACTCTGCATGTATTAACTCCCCATAATCATTCTATATGTTAAGTACTTTTATTCCCATTTTAAAGATAAGGAAATTGGGTCAGAGAAAGGTCAAGAAACTTGCTGAAGTTCCCCCAGCTAGCGAGCAGCAAAGCCGGGGTTTGGAATCCAGCAGACTCCTGACCCGCCGGCCGGTCTTCCTGTCCAAGACAGAAGGTGCCTCACTTCTGGTGGGACGTCACGTCTTGCACAGAAGGTGCGTCGCCCTTGCTCACCCGTCCGCACAGGAGACAGAGCTGTGCACCCGGAACTGCAGAGGGACTGGGTCGGGTGAGAAGACTCCAGTCCGCGTGCAGGAGACCCAAAGGCTGCGTGCTCAGCTGTGCTTGGAGTGTTTCTTCTGGGAGAGTTTTGTAGGGAGTCAACTTTGACCTATGCTTGAAGAATGAAAAGCATGTTGATGGGAAGGAATTATTTTGTCATTTTTAATTCACTTCTGGTGAGTAAAGTTCGAATAAGCATCCCTTGTGTGCCAGGCGCTTCTAAGACCTGGAGCGACATCAAGGAGCGGGACAGGTGAGGGCCCAGGCTCCTGCCGCTCTGTCTAGTGAGGGAAGAAGGGAAATACAGAGAAGCGTCTCCGTGTCTGAAGACAAATGGGTCCTGGGATAGGGATGGGAGGCCACTTTACCTCAGTGGTCAAGGAAGGCCTCTCGGGGGAGGTGACGTTTGCATGGGGCCATACAGTACAAAGAGCTAGTTCTGCGTGGATCCTGGGGACAGCCTGGACCTCTGCAGGATGGTGAGTGGAGGTGCTTGGGTTTCTGGTTTGCTTTGCGTTGCTCTGTTTCACTGTTGCTGCTTCCCTACATGTTTTGGCCTCTCTGTTGAAGCGAGATGTTTGCAGTGGCTTTATTTGCGATGGGCATGCGGTAAAAAGTTCAGCAAATGTTTATTGGTAATCTTTCACTTAGTCTTTTTTTCAGACCCTAGGGCTCGTGAGCTCTCTTTCGTCTGTACCCATTCCTTGTGTTACTTCATTTGATCATTTATTTGCCACTCCTGGGTCAGGGGGGAAATCTGAGCCAATTTTTGTTGAACAATGAACACTATTACATAAACCAAATTAAACTAGCCCGTTCGCTTAAGTGACCACAGTACAGTTAAGGCATTACACGTCAGACATCACAACCATGAAGAGTGTCCCCCTGGGGCACCGAGTGGGGACAGGACTCACTGGAACAGAAGGGAGACACACAGGGCAGAGGAGGCAGAGAAGACCCCCGGAGACCTATTTTCTCTCCTCTGCTCTAAGCCTGGTTTGAGGTTTCCGGTGGGTTCTGCCTCTTTCTTTTCCTTTCAAGCTTTTTACCCTCAGGGCAAACATAGGCAATAAAACAAAGTATACCCCAGGTTTTGTTGACTGCTGCTGCCTAACAAGTCACCTTAAACTTGAGTGATGTAACACTAGGATTGATTCTTCCCCATGAAAGTGGCCGTCCCGTGATGCTGTGGGCTGGGTGGCGGTTCCTCTGCTGGTTTCTCCCCGCCTCTGGCCATCGGCTGGCTGCCATAGGCCACCCTCATTGTGTCTCATTTAAGGTGTGAGGAAATCACTCTCACCTCTTGATGGCAGTGGTTTCAAAGAATCTGTGGCCTTATTTCATCCACCACATGCTTCTAATAAACACACCGGCCTCTTCCTCCTCCAGCCAGAGCCTGTAGTCTCTGCAAATTATAGCCACCAAGAAGGGCCCATTTCCTCACTGTTCCCCGTTCTTCACTGTGTTCCCACAGTCCTCTGTGTCCCTCGGCCCCTAATACCTACAGCAGGTCCTTTCCAAAGCATGATGCTATCATGTTGATGTTAACTAGAAAGTGGCATACCACAGGCTCATAGTGAAATACATAGTTTCAGACTTGATTTCGTTCATTCAACAGCTTCCTACTGTATGCTCGAGGGTCAGCACGTCACAGCGGAGTGTGGTAAAGGGTACAGTGCTCTAGGGAGGTACCTCCAGTGGTTAGCTCAAATCTGTTCTCTGGGAATGACTCCTGGAGGAAGTGATGTCACAGCAGATGTGTGATGAGAAAGAATTAGCCAGACCACGCCAAGGGGGGATAATATTGTAGCCACAGAAAACAGGATGGAACATTGGAAGAACGCGAACCATTATGGCATGGCTGGACCTTTGAGAAGGGAGTAGAGCAAACAGGAGCAGGGCAGTAGGAGGCAGGAGACAGGCAATGGCCTTAATTAAATATAAGACAGAAGAGCAAACTTTTGGGGCGCCTGGATGGCTCAGTCAGTTGAGCGACCCACTCTTGATTTTGGCTCAGGTCGTGATCTCAGGGTCCCAGGATGGAGCCGCACCCTCGGCTTCACACTCGGCGGCGGGGCGTCTGCTTGAGAGTCTCTCCCTCTCCCGGTGCTCCTCCCCCTGCTGGCGCGTCAGCTCTCTCTCTCCCAAATAAATAAATAAATCTTTAAAAAAAAAAAGAAGAAGAAGAAGAAGAAAAAGAAGAGTGAATTTTCTCCTGAGAAGACCAGAAGGGACAGTGGGTGCTTTTAAAGATGGGAGTGCCACGGTCCAGGTTCCCCATAAGAAAGATCGTTCTGCTGAAGAAAGTTCTCAGTTTTCTTCTTTGATAGGCCACTGTCCAGAAGTTACTAAGGATAGTATTGTAAAATATGTTAATAGGCCAATGAAAGATTTTTAAGGAAAAGAACAACAAAATTTGATTCCTGCTCTAGGGGTATGATGTTTTGGAAGAAGGTTCTAAGAGGCATAGAAAGATGAGGGACTGAGGAGGTGGGGAAGGTTTGGGATGGAGGGGCGCTGGGCACCAGGAACGCTGTGGGCGTCAGTGAGGGGCTGGGCAGCCCCCGAAACTGGACGAGCTCCCAGAGATGCTGGACTGGGACTCACCTAGGACACAGCACTTCCACTGGCCCCTACAGCTCAGGTGACCAGGCCCCAGAAGGTGCCACCTGGCCACAGGACGGGGCCCTTTCCAGACCCTTCCCCAGCATTTGGAACAACACTCACAAAATGTCCCCAGAGTCCTGTCCTGATTGAGACTAAGGGAAGCTAAGGACACTGGGGCTGTTTTTGCATCCTCTCAGTCCAGAGAGACCTGGCTCTCCCGCTGCGCGGACAGCCCTGGGGATGGGGGGGGGGGGGCCTTCCACAGGCTGGACGCTCCTCTCCGGCTCAGAATAGGGTGGGCAGAACTGCAGGTTCTGTCTCAGGACCCGGGGGCACAGGGGTGACCCTGAGAGCAGGCAGGAGACGGAGCCAGGGCGCAAGGCAGGGAAGGTGGGCACAGGAAGAGCCAGAAGCAGCACGGAGAACAGAGTGGGTCTGGGCATTACAAGCAGAGATATTTAACCCAAGAAGTTGGCTATAAGATGTTTAAAAGCAGGAGAGAAAAACGGAGAAGAGGGGACTAGAGGACCAAGGGGATACAGAGGAGAGAGCCTGAGGATGCGGAAGGCGGGCCAGACCTCAAGCGGGCGCCTGCTGCGGCTCTAGGCTCTGAACACCCCCAGAAGCCAAAAGCAGGAAGACTGTGAGTCCCTCCTGCTGTCCGTCACCTCCCCGCCAACCCCTCAGCAGCTGGAGAGGGCGGGGGTGGCAGCAGCGGACTGCACAGAGAAAACAACAGGGAATGACCTGCACCTGCCCACTTCCTCAGACTTATATTTTTGATGTCAAACAGTATTCATGTGCATTTACATGAATCGTTTTTAAAAATATATTCTTTTTTTTTTTTAAAGTAATCTCTACACCCAGGGTGGGCTCGAACTTAAAACCCCAAGATCAAGAGTCCCACACTGCATTGGCTGAGCCAGCCAGGCGCCCCTTGGTGTATCATTTTTGAGTTCAGTGGCGTTAAGTACGTTCACACTGTTATGCAGTCACCATGCCACTGTCCCCGGAGTTTCTCATCTTCTCAGATGGAAGCTCTGGGCCCTGTAAACGATTCTCTATTCTTCCTGCCCCATCACCTGGCAGCCGTCATTTTTAAGTATCATCTAGGCCATAGGTGTACCACTTCTAAAATCATTTCATTTATTGAGGTTCGCTGGGGATGAGCCTTCTTGTTCTTGACGTGAAAATGTCTTTGTCTTCATTCTTACACACGTTTCATTCAGTGTAGAACCTGAGGTTTGCAGCGCCTGTCTTCTCTCGATTCCCTCTGAGATCGCTATGATCCTGGGGAGTGATTTACCCCACCCCAACAGATGTGCCCTCTCTCATTGCTTTGCCCTGTGGCCAACGTGGGCTATTTCCTTCAGTCTAATACAAGGTGGGCAGCTAGACTGTGGACATGGGCTGCAGGTTTGAGCATAAATGTAAGTGATCACCCGGCTAAATCCTGCTTCTGAAATATTTGGACTCACTCAAGTTCTAAATGCATGAAACTAGAATATAAAAGGAAGCTGTAACACAGCTCGGCTTTTTGTAACCTTAGGTGGGGTCAGCTATGTGTGTGACACAGAAAAGAGTGTGATGGGAAGAGTAGATCACTTTTTTCCTACCTGGAGAATAAAATAGTTTTACAAAGAAACAAAAATAAAACTGTCCCATAGGATCCCAAGATATTTAGAAAGAAAGAAAAGAAAAGGAAGGAAAGGAAAGAAAAGAAGGAGGGAGACAGAGACAGAACCTGGAAGAGAATATGTCAAAATGTCACCAGCCATCAGAACTCACCCATTGCTGGCTGGAACATTATTTGGCGCAAACTCAATTTGACAGTTATAAATTCGCATTTCTCCTGATGCAGCACTTCCACTTCTAAGGGTAGTTTGTGATATGCTCATGTTTGCAAGATAATATATGTGCGTGCTTACTAATGCAGCAGAGTGCAGAAAAGCCTGGAAACAAAGCATCCCTCAGAGAGCTTGTTAAATAATTATGACATGCAGCTGAAGTTTGTGCAACTATAACACAGAAAGAGAGAACACTCTATGAACTCATACGGAATCATCTCCAAGATATATTTTAAGTGAAAAAACTTAGATACGTATATAAAATGGTTTGGATTTTCTATGCTACTATTTGCTTTAAATAAAATCGGGGAGAAGGAATATGCATACTTTTTAGTGTAGTGTGCATATAAAATTCTGGTTGCCCTTGGGGAGAGAAATTGAGTGGAGACAGGGAACTGTTTTTCAAAGACTTAATTTTTCAGAGCACTTTTCAGGTTTACAGCAAAATGGAGAGGAAGATACAGAGATTTCGCTTATACCCCTGCCCCCAATACATAGTCTCCTCCATTAACAACACCAATAACCCAAAGGTACATTTTCCCCAAGGATGAATCTATATCACAATCCAGGCAAGTTCACAGTTTACATTAGGGCTCACTCTTGGTGTGCATTGTATGGATTTGGGGAAATGTATGACGACATAAGCCCACCGCCATAATATCATACAACATCTCTTCATTACCCTCAAAAGGAAGGTTTTCATTGCACACTCTTTTGTACCTCTTGAACTTGATCCGTGTAAATGAATTTACCAGTTGAAAAAACATTTAATTAATAATTTAAAATATTACCAACCTGCTAGAGAGTAAGGTTCGTGAGGTAAGGGACATACCTTGTATGTAGTTCTGTTCACAGCTCCCAGCCCAGGGCCCAGAATGCAGTAACTGCTTAATAACAACTGATGCATTAATGAAGGGTTAATGTTTTATAGTGGGATTCCAAGAAATTTCTTGTAATTTGTAAATATTCTATGGCACACAGGTATTGAGTTTTTGGTCATCAGAAATAGAATTTTTGAGTGGAAAGAACAACTGAGATTAGGGTATAACTCTTAGACCCAGGCAAATGGGACCCCTGTCCTGGGTCGGCCTTGTGCCTCTGGAAGCCCTGTGCGTTGAAGAGTCTTCCTCAAGTTTCTCTGAGACCCCTCTTGTCAGCTGGGACCGGCTGGGGTGTGCAGTGCCATTGCAGCACAGTGCCACAGGTGCTCGCACAGTGCCACAGGTGCTCCCCAGTCCTTGGCCACTGCTCCCCTCAGGGGTAACCAAGGAGCTCCAGGACTCACATATATGCACCCTCCCTGCCTGGTCCCCTGGCTGGGTCCTGGTTCCAGATCAGAGAGCTTGCATTGGCTGGTATGGTATTTCTTTTGTGGAATAGTGTGGAATGGGCCACCAGCTGGTGCTGATACCCTAATTTCATGTGACCGTCATTCACGTCAGACAAAGGTAGTGGGTAAATTCAGGGCTTGACCACCGAGGATTCCCCAGGGAGCCTGGGGCTTGAGTTCTCATGGACTGGTCACCTATCTGTGTTCTGACATTGTGTCACCAAATTGTTTTCGTAGACAGAAAACACACATACACACACACATACAAATTTTTCAGGGCTCACACACCCCAAGGGTGGCCCTGTTCTATTTTAATCATTTGTAGTATTTGGAGGATTTCAGTGAGAGCAAATTAAATTATTTAACATTCTGACAAACCAAAGCAAGCACTTTGTTCTAGAATAGAATAAAAGAAATAAAATGGAATAGAATAATGCCGGTAAGTGAGAAAAGACAGCTAAGACCTACCCATCAAATCCAGAATCAGAGGAGCCCAGTGAGTTACACAGTGGGCTGTTTCCATAACCCAAGTTCAAGTTTGACAGTGACTCTTAGAAAAGTACATATGAATACATGAACTTGCCCATTCCTGTCAAAGCTCGGAAGAACTCAAGCTGCACCACCCCAGCCCAGCTGCTCTGGACCTTCTGCTACCTGAGGCGACAACCCACAAGGTCTAACACTGTGAAGAGATTACCCAGCCCTCGACTTCTTACACGGTCATCGCCCTGCACTCCCCAGCACACTCTTCCACAGAAACAGAACTTTAGAGAAAGAGGAGGGTCAGAAAGCGATTAGCTCGAGAAGAAGCCACCTTGGGGAGATAAAGTCAACTTTGTCCTAAAATCAGAGACTGCTCTTCACCTATGCTGTGCTGAGTCAGGCAACTCTGTACAATCTGAAGAAAATGCCATGTCCCTGACTGAAAACCCCTGGGTCCTTCCTTGCTCTAGACCAGTCCTTTCTGCTGCATCTCAGAAGATTCTGACCCTCCAAGTCAGACCCAAAGCCATGGAGAGACCCTCACTAAGGCCCACAAGCAACTGCCCTGATGTTCTGTGAGGGTCGCAAAGGAAGTGAAGCTGTAATTCACGACTTAGGTCAGGCCAACACACTGTCACACTCAGAAATCCAGCCGAGTCTCTTTTCCATGTTCATGGGTGTACCTGGTATGTTGCATGTGAGGAAATGTGTTCTCTGGCACAGGCAGAGGGAAGGGGCAACACAGATGGAGCTCTTGTCACTCAGGCCAGACCCAGCCAGGTACCGTGGACACGAACACACTTATAGGGCTACCAGTGATGGGCCTGGGGATGTTTGACTCCTGTCTCCCCATCATTGCTCAGAGCCTAACCCCCACGCCATCAACCTCTTGGTCCTGCTTAATCCACAGAATCCATGATCCTTGTTTAGTAACTTGCCCTTCACCCACTCCCCCAAGCTGAGTGAGAGTCCACACAACCAGATAGGGTGGCCGGCATTTATTTTGGAAAAGAGTTACAAGGCCCTGGGTGGGAGGTAAAAGTCTAGTAGTTTATGAGTGGGGGTGAGCGAAGTGGATGCCGCCAAGCAGCCCGTTTGTGGCTGTCCTCTGATGGCTGGGCCTGAACATGCAGGCGTCAGCAACAGACGAAGTCAGGCAGAAGGCAAGCTAGCAAATGCAAGAGGAAGCACCCAAAAAGCACTGCTAGTGGATTGCTCACTGCTGATCCCCATTCCTACATTTATTAGAAGACTCGTTTTAAGCACCTACTACAAGCAACTCCAGCAGGAGACTTGCTCAAGTATCTGTGCCTGGTCTTACATCTGGGTGGGGACAGCACACATCTAACCAGGTAACTGCAGTAGAATCTGTCTGATCAGTCCTGGTCTAATGACAGGGAGGTTCTGACACGGAGCAGTCGAGACCCAGAGGGCAGAGCGGTCCTTCCACTTGGGCCGTGGAGGTGGTGTGGAAGGTAGATGTCTTTTCATGCATGACATGAAGCCTGAGCTGAGTCTTCTAGAGGAGGAAACTGGAGACCATGATGGGTCTAGAGATGTACTCGGTAGAGTGAGCAAATGGGAAAAGGGGGCACATCAAGGAATAGTAAGATGTGCCAGGAGAGGAGTGGTTTCACCGGCGAACGTGACCTGTGTGTCAGGGTGGAAAGACAAGAGCAGAGAAAGGGCTGGGATGGGGAAGTGGGAACGGGCCGTAGGGTTAGACTTAGCTCATTGGTGATGATGCAGAGGGATCACAAGTCATGGCTTTGCATTTTACTGTATTTTCCCTTTTGAATATTAAAAAAAATCTATATTCTATATAGATGTAAATCCAGGATACAAAATCATTGTGTGTCAACAAAAATAATAGCGATTTTTAAAAAATTTTTCCTAGATTCCCATTTATGGAAACAAGTTCATTACTATATAAATCCAAACAAGGCAGTAGATACAGCCACAGGGAAACCTCTGCCTTGGACTTTAAAAAAATCACAGCAAAGGCAATTAAGGGGGTGGGCTGTAGAGCACCAATGCTTACAGAATAGGCCGAGGAGAAGGGCCCCAGGGAGAGAAGTGGTCTTGGTTAACCAGTTAGCCAAAGAGTCTAGGGGAGCTCGAAGGGACAACAGGAAGGTGAAGGGGAGTCGGGGAGGAAAGTGGTCAAAGGAACGCTCGCGGAGAAGTTTGGCCAGTAGGAGATCATGGGCTGCTGCGTGGTCCAAAAATGTTCACCAGCCCATGGGGTAGGAGCCCAATAGCCTCAGCAAGCAGAAGAGGGAGACTGAGTGAGAAGGAGGAGACAGTGAGGGTGCAGGATCCTGGATCTTAGCTGCCCAACGAGGAAAATAGGAAGGGACTTGAGCACAGTTGAAGCTGAGAGAAGGGGGTTAGGACAGGAGGGAGAGGGTTAATTGGCAGTGGTTGCGGGGGAGGCTGAGCCTGTGGGTCTGAACTGGCAGTACCAGAGAGAGAGAGCTCTCATCCAGAGCATCTCATCTCCTCCTCTGGGACCACTGGGAAGGTAGAGGAAGGCCCTGGCTTAGAGCACGGAGGCAGGAGGCAGGGTGACTGACCACTGTTCTGATAGTTTACAATTGTTTCTGAATAAAAAGTTTAAAAGAGATAATCACATTCATAGTTCATTATTAGTTTTTAAATAAAAATGGGATTAAAACAACTATTTTTAGTTGAGCAGCTCTTTTCCCCAGGTGACTACTGCTCAAAAAAAAGAAAGAAAAGAAAAGAGCTGCTCAGACCTTGATAGTAACAAGACCCTATAAAGGAAAGCGCCGTCCTCCTAAGTCCTGGTGCTGCCATGGCAGCTGGAGGCCTGCATGACATCATCCCAAAGGCAGCAAGTGGCCTAGGTGACTGGTGGGAAGAGGGATGAGGACAGAGGACTCCAACCACCACAAGGGAAATGGAAACCAGAGGAGGGAAAAAGAGAGAATTTCTGGTAAGAGTAAAATTAGTCACAGCTATTAAGCTACAGTCACAAAATCTTGTGCAGCTTTTGGCTGAAAAAGAAGGAAAAAGACACTAAGTTTATTTTATTCTTGCATAGATCTTCCATCAGAGGATGTTAAAACACTTCACTCACACCAAGCACCTTGTTCAGGGAGCAGCTGTGTCTATTTCATGAGTGTTGCTGTGTGTCAGTGATTCACACTAATGGATCACATGGAATGTATGAATAAAGACTTTTCATGGGAATTGGCCCTGGTCCTGAACATTTGCAAACTCATTTGAGCCCTCAAAATTAAACCTCCTGTTTTACCAAACCATTCTCTAACCTCATAAATAAAAATGTGAGATTAAAGGAAAATTACCTTCAAAAACCACATTGATTGTGCAAAATAAAAACAAGTAAAATTAAGACTGAGGAATCATCATGAGGAAATGGTGCAGACCTGCTTTAACCAAGGGGAAGGGATGAAGACAGGTCACTAGCAGAGAGAGCACGTCATGTCTACTCCAGAGCCAAAATCACAGGGTTTCTTGGAAAACCCACAAATAGCTGAAATTATCCTTCCTTTTGCTCCTTTACTTAGCTCTCAGCCTGAGACAGAGGAGAAGCCTCCCAGCCGGGAGCTCGCCTGGTACACACATCTAGGCAGGGGGGTCTCCAGTTGACATAAAGAGTTTCAGAGAATGAAAACGCCTTGTGACAGAGACAGAACAGGACAAATCAAGGCCCCTCCATAATCATGTGAACACAGACAAAAGCAGGAATGTCATCCAAACCACAAAACTGACCAGATATCATTTATCCTGGTTAATGAATGATGGCTGATTCTTGACCACTTGTAGCTTTTGCCACCATCCATTCTTCCTACCTTCTAGGTATGAAGTATCTAGATATCCAATCATAAAATTAGCCCTACTCCTACCCCCTAGCAAGGACCTGCCTCCTAAACACTCCCCAAATCTCTCACACAACCTTAAATCCTGTAACTCCTTTCTAACCCTCTAGCTGGGACACCCCACAGTTCCCTATGGCATGAGTTCTCCTTTGCTGTAAAGAGTTAATAAACTCAACTTTGTTCAGCTACAGCTGTGTTCCTGGAGGGTACTGATTAGTCAATTCATTTACATAAGGGGCGTGGGGGTCACTGTTCTGTAGATTCCAGATTTGCTTTTATAAACCCTGCCTTGCTTTTGTTCAAAGATAAATCTGGTGATCTGAACATTTTATCATAATGGTACCTCCCCTTTATCTTTTTTAATGCTTTTTGCCTTTAGGTCAATTTAGTCTGTTACTATAGCTGTACAGATTTGGGGAGAATTAATATTTGCATGGTATATATTTTTCTGCCTTTCTACTCTTAGTCTACATGCATGCTTTATTTTTTTTCTTTCCCTTTTCTTTAAAGATTCTATTTATTTTAGGGAGCAAGGGATTGAGAGAGCACAAGAGGGGAGAATATCAGAGGGAGAAGCAGATTCTCCGCAGAGTTGGGAGTCCAATGCGAGACTCCATCCCAGAACTGTGGGATCATGACCTGAGCTGAAGGCAGTTACTTAATCAACTGACCCACCCAGGTACCCTACATGTATGCTTTAAATGCATCTCTTTTTATTGGATAATAAATTTTAATAAATTTTCCTTGAGTTACAGTCCATTTACATTTAATATAAAAATATGACACATTTGGGTTTATTGCACCATAAAACCTATGCTTTTTATTTGTTTTCTTGTTTGTTTGGTTTTTTCTGGTCTTCTCTGTTCTTTGCTTGGCATCTATTATATTTTATTAATCTACCTTTCCCTAATTTACTAATTTAGAAGTGTAGAAAGAAAGAAAGAGAGGAAGAAAAAGAAAGGAAAGGAAAGGAAAAACCCTCAGGCCCAAAATGGTATCACTTAGACCAAGTTCCCAAATGAGGCATTAATACCAAATCAAACTGCTGTTTCAACCTCCCCGAAAAATGTGGCCCTCCCTGGTCAGTCAGAAATGTTCTGGTCAGCACCAATAAACTAACCTGTCACTAGGCCCTCTCCATCCCTCAAAGGTAGACAAATTTTCTTTAAGATAAGATTCCGGCCCTTTACCCCAAACGAAAGTGACCTTCCCTGGGACAATCTTTTCTTTTGCTAATAACTTCCTTGCCCCACCCTCCTTCCAATAAAAACCTACTTTGTACAACTTCTTGGAGTACCTCTCTACTTGCTAATTGAGGTGCTGCTCAATTCTTGAATCATTTAACAAAGCCAATTTCTTTAAATCTACTTGGTTGAATTTTGTTTTGTTTTGTTTTTAACAGATTTTATGTATTTCTGTTCTTTTTGTCGTGGTCAAGAAATTACAATGTGCTTTATTAATTTATTAATGTCTAAATTCAATTTATTTACCTCACCCTCAATAAGAAAAAATTTAGGGACGCCTGGGTGGCTCAGTTGGTTGAGCAGCTGCCTTCGGCTCGGGTCATGATCCCAGCGTCCTGGGATCGAGTCCCACATCGGGCTCCTTGCTCGGCGGGGAGCCTGCTTCTCCCTCTGCCTCTTCTGTCTGCCTGTAGTCGCTCTCTCCCCCTTTCTCTCTCTGATAAATAAATAAAATCTTAAAAAAAAAAAAAAGAAAAAATTTAGAACACTTTAACTCCATTTACTACTCCAAGTTATCTCCATTTCATGCGGTTTTTAAAATAAACTCTATACAACATTTTCTGCTTGATGAAGTCAACATCTGTCTACATTTCCCCACATATTTACCACTTCCTTTAGAATTTTTATCAGATGAGAATCTACAGGTGAAGAACTCTCCAAATGTTTGCTTGTTCTGAAAATGCCCTTATTTTTCTCACATGCTTGACAGATATTTCATTCAATGTAGGTTCTAGGTTAGCAGTTTTCCCCCAGCTTATGAATGGACTTATTCCACTGTATTTTAATGCAAACAGAGAAGACAGCTTCTAATTTCACTGCTACTCCTTTGAAGATACTCTTTTTTCTTTCTTTTAAGGTATCCCCATTACCTCCTAATTTCTCCAGTTTTATTATGATGTACTAGCTATGACTTTTTTAAAAATTTATTCAATTTGAATATGTGACTGGAGTCTTTCATAAGTTCTGGAGAATTCACTACCATTATTTCTTCATTAATTCTCTCTTTTATTTGGGACTTTGATTAAATGTTGTATTAGACCATCTAATTCTATCTTGCATGTCTTAAACTTGCTACCATCTTTTCCATCTTTTTGTTTGTGTGACATTGGGGATACTAATTTCTGACCTATCTTCTAAGTCTGCAACTTTCTTTTTTATTTTTTTTAAGATGCTATTTATTTGTTTGACAGTCAGAGATCACAAGAAGGCAGAGAGGCAGGCAGAGAGAGAGGGGGAATCAGGGTCCCTGCTGAGCAGAGAGCCCAATGCAGGGATCGATCCCAGAACCCTGAGGTCATGACCTGAGCCAAAGGCAGAGGCTTAACCCACTGAACCACCCAGGCACCCTAAGTTTGCAACTTTCAAATTTTAATTTCAGTTATTGAATTTTTTCCTTTGTAGAAGTTTCTTTTTTTTTTAGAAGTTTCTTTTTTGTTACTTTTTCAAATTTACTATGACCCAATTTATAATCTTTTGTTTCTCACAGATATTTTTGAATGTTTTATAATTTAAATATTATAATCATCCTTTAGAATAATTTGCCTTATACATCCAGTTTTTAAAGTCATTGGAGGTCAGTTTATATCCTGTGCTGTTTTAGCTGATTGTCATTCAAAATAAACTTTTTCTTTGATGATTCACTTCTCATAGCCCTGGAACAGTTGTTGATGTTCCTAGGAGAATTGTCTCTTTTCACTACAGAGGGTTGCAGTTGTATTTGCTGAATTATTCCAGCATTTCCAGTCTGCAACCACTGCAACCACTTTAAATTCACTGTTTGGTTCTGACTATATAAATGGGATACCATTCCTAGGAAGCATGGGCATTAGGTTTATAAACTCACAGAGACCATTTCTCATCCATGACTCCTCCATCTCTCCACAGGAAAACTCTGGAAAGATGGTACATGGAGAATGGCTTACCCTGGGTTCACTCTGGTTGGTTTGCTAGAGTGACTCACAGAATTCAAAGCAACATTTTACTTACTAGATCACTGGTTTGTAATAAAAGGATCAAAGTCAGGAATACCCAGAAGGATAAGTTGCATGGAGCAAGATGTGGGGAAGGGGTATAGAGTTTCCATGTTCTCTCTGGGCACACCCCTCCCCCTGAATCTCCATGTGTTCACCAACCTGGGAGTTTTTTCAACCTTGTCCTTTTAGGATTTTATGGAGGCCTCAACATATACCCATGATTGAAGAAAACACTGGCCTCCAGCTCTTCTCACCAGCCTGGAGGTCCTGGGGGAGGGACTGAAAATTCTAACCCTCTCATCGCATAGGTTGGTTCTGCTAGCATCCTTCGGCAATGTACAAAAGTTTCAGATGGTTTTAGCAAGTCCGTGCCAGGAAGGGGGTCAGAGACCAAATATATAGTTATTATAAATGACAATATCTCAGTTAGAGAAAAGAGAATTAAAAATTTGCAAAGTTTCCCCGGGGAAGGGAGAAGTTCTAGAGGGAGAGAAGAAAGGAAGGAGGACTTGCTCAGTTTTCCATTTCCTCAGAAAGACCTGAATTCTCTGTACTAGTAAGTCTTCATGTATTAGTTATGAGATTAAAATTAAGCAACTTTAAAAAAAAAGATTTTATTTATTTTTATTTACTTGGGAGAGAGAAGGGGCACATGCAGGGGGTAGGGCAGGGAGAGAAAATCTCAAGCAGACTCCAGACTGAGCTCAAAGTCTGAGACTTGGGGCTTGATCTAACTACCCTGATCAGGATCGTGACATGAGCAGAAGTCGAGAGTCAGAATCTTAACTGACTGAGCCACCCACGTGCCCCAAGCAACATTTTAAAAGAAGCATTGGGACAGAATTCAGAACCACCTTGCAGAACCACCTGGGAAGATGAAGGGGCAGACTCAGAGGGAGGGCTCGGCATGTTCAAGAGAGAAGAAGTCCCCAGCACTGCATACTGAAAATGGTCTCCCCGCACTGATGAGGGGTCAGGCTGGGTAAATTCCCAGACACCACAGCAACAAGGCAGGTGGGGATTGAACACTGTCAGAGGAGTTTCTTCCTAGGCCACAGGGCCATGTTCAACTGACTTTGGGGCCAGTCTGACCCTGAATGCAGTACATTTGGAAAGCAAAAAAGTTACTCAGGATCTTTGAAAAATACACTGGAAATAACTTTTCTGGCTGACTCTGTGAAGGTCTGATATCCTTCCCCAGCTGATTTCCAAACTGCCTTTCCATCCCATGTTCCATGCTTTTTCCTTGCCTACTTTCCAGTGGTAAGGGATTAGTAAGCCCTGCAATGCTTCTTTGTCCCAGAGCATCATTTTTCATCCTGAGGGTTGAACACCTGGAGGGGTGACTCACAAGAGGAGAGGAGCCAGGGATTTCTGGCAGAAGAATGTAGGAGCCCTCAGACAGGGTCACATTATTTCCACTCTCCCCAAAAGGCACTAGAGCAGTCAGATTGTATTTTCTCTGGGATGCTATGTCTCTTCCTAACTATACTGTGAAGTCCACAGGTAGGGAGAAGGGAGAGGAAGGGCTCTCAGCAGCCAGCCATTTGCATCCTTAAAGCATCTGAGGCTACTTCGTTGATTCAGAACTCCCATCAGGACATTCACTCCTGGGAGGATCTCAAGCTCTTGTACTTGGGCTACTGAAGGAATATTCAGTTAGCATTTTCGCTCAGATCACTTTTCTATTTTCAGTCAACTGTTGCTTTACTCATCAAAGACTAGAGTTGCCATGTTTTCATGGAAAGCATGGGTTTTGATTTGTTGTCAGCTATGCCTGGGCCCAACGCCCAGGACCTGAGGGCTTCTTATCCTCACCTGAGATCCTCTTGTTTGTTTGAGAAAGATTAACACATCTCAATTACTCAGCTTTTGCTGTGATAGTAAACCCCAAGATTTAGTGGTTGACAACCCAAGCATGTATTTCTTACTTAGAGTTTTGCAGGTTGGCTGGGCTGGGCTCCAGATGCCTTCTCTCTTGGGGACAGAGAGGCAGAGCTTTTCTCATGGTTGCAGACAGGAGCACAAGAGGGCTAGGAGATACTTGCGGTTGGAACTAAGACACTGTCACTTCAGCCCACAGTCCATGGTCCAAAATCACTCCAAACGGAGGGAGAGATTGATGAATATTTGCTTGACAATAGAATTGCCACACGAAGCCAGGAACATGTTAGGTCTTCAAAAGGTGTTAGCCTCCATCCCTTTCCCCATGCTTGCAGTAGGATTCAGTGAGCCAATGGTGAAGATGATAAGCCAGCACTGTTGTCAGCTTAACTTTGAGTGTCAAGCCAGCTGGCCAGTGATCACATTGGCCCCAACAACCTTGGTCTTCTCCCCAGTCTTAGTGCCCAAAGCATCTCACCAGCCTCAGCTTCCTCATCCTTCCCAGATCCTCGCCTCACTCTTCCATGTGCCACTCAACTCGTGCCCTGACAGCTGGTGGTGGTCCTCACTTTCCACCTACTCCATGATCCCAACAGCCCCTGGATCCACACAGTTTCCTATCATTCCAGTCCATTCTAGGCTGTGATTGTTAGGCCTGTTATGAGTGTGTAGACAAGAATATGACATCAATCACCAATTTATTTGTCATTGAAAAAGCATCTCAAACTACCAAAATAGGTGAAACTTAGTCCATGGTCATATGTTTTATCACGTGGCTGTCTTTGGGTATAAGCTTACGCATTTTAATAATTTCTAGTTCTCGAGTTATTTCTCAGTGGTATTATTATGGGTGTTAGGAGGGAGTGGGGTGGGCACAAGAACTAGCTGCCAACCTGGCCTAAAAAGAGATGGAAAACTTATAAGAAGAGAGGTTGTGAGAACTTTGAATATCCTTTGCTCCAAGTCCCTTATTTTACAAATAAGAAAAATGAGAAGTGCAAAGAACTGTCTATAGTAAATTACGATCAGAAACCAAGCCTCCTGAATCCTGGGCCAGAGCTCTTCCCACAGCAGCAGAACAGAGGGAAGAAACCTTTAGGCCACCGAATGCCCAGAACAGGCTATAAGAGGGCAGTTACGTTAATTTAGCCTCAGAGTGAGGCAAATATATTATGGGGCCTATGGCATGGATGAGAACATCCAGAGCAGTGGGCATTGTCCAGGGGTGGGCAGCAGTTTGGCTTCCACTAGTTTGGCCTCAGGTATAAAATAGAGTCCTGCTGTGAGCATTCACAGTCTTGAAGGGACTGGTTTAAAGCATCGAGATTTCAGCTGCTTTCTATGGACCTTCTTCTCCTTGCTAATGATTATGAGAATGATGAGAACAAGGGCCTGAGCCCGAATATTGATGATTATATTTTCCATGTTCATATAGCCAAGGTCTTGGAAGTGGGTGATCCTCACAGTCCTTCTGTGAGGGAATGATACGCCATCATCAGGAACTTCTAAAGGTACTCCTTGTGACAAGGGATAGCAACCCACCACATGCAATAAATTGATATTCCTAGATTTTTAGTCCAATCATCAAATCATTATGATTAGCATGCAATTCTCTGAAAAAAAATTTTTTTACCAGTATATTTTGGTAGAATGAGCTGTCTCATGTATGGGATTATTTGAGTCAGAGTCATGGTATCTAGAAGTCCTTCCCTAGGAATAAAAAAAAGAAAAAAGAAAAGAAGGAGCAAAATGGGTGAATGGGTGTTAAAGATATAAGATGGATTTTGTGAGACATGTAGTCCAGTGGTGGGGTTGGTACACCAAGTGCCATCCACTGAGACCACTGAATGCACGTGTCAGGGCACAGGTGAAAGAGGTTTCAATCCTCATGGGTGGATTGACTTGGGAGATTTTGCCCTTCAACCGGCATTGACTCCCAACATTTTAATATTGATTATAAAGAGTTAATGTTTGGGCGCCTGGGTGGCTCAGTGGGTTAAGCCGCTGCCTTCGGCTCAGGTCATGATCTCAGGGTCCTGGGATCGAGTCCCGCATCGGGCTCTCTGCTTAGCAGAGAGCCTGCTTCCTCCTCTCTCTCTGCCTACTTGTGATCTCTCTCTGTCAAATAAATAAATAAAATCTTAAAAAAAAAAAAAGAGTTAATGTTCTATCATGCACTTTAGTCAGCAAACTATTTGTAGGAATTCTGTGAATCTTTTTGCAAATAGAGAATATTTGTTTTATAGGAATAAGTTAGCTCTGCATAAATCTATATTTTATTTTTCTGGCATGGCTTTAGCTAGACATTCGTGGGGAGGAGCAGGAGGTGGGAGCTCCAGTCCCGCAGGCTGAGCACTTCCATGCATGAGTAATGCATGCAGAATCTAGCAATGGTTTCCCGAACACTTACTTGACACCACACATGGTACAGAGCACTGACGGAGCACGGTGCAGATGTCTCTGCCCTCAACAGCTATTGTGAGCAAAGTTTAATTGCTAGCATTGCACCTGTTTCACAGAGTTTAAGCAGCCTGTGAGCCGAAATGACTTCCTAAGTCAGCATCTGACCTGGGATAGAAAGCCAGAATCTTGGCTCTTTTGACAGTCTGAGTCTTGAAAAAAAAAAATTCTCATTCCAGCCTGTCATGATGAACCTCCCTGGAGTTTCTCTAGCAAAGAGGACGTTGACTAGTCTGAAACAAAGCAAAATGAATTAAAGCTTAAATTTCCTTTAAAAATTTTCTTATGTGAACGAGAAATCTGGGTTCCTCTGTAACTGTGAGCGCTGCCTTCCCGTCCTGTGTGAGTCACATCTGGGCCCACAGGTGTCTGGCCCTCTGCAGCCTCAAGAGTCCTTCCTCAGAAACCTCACATCCCCACACCGGCCTTGTGAGGCCATAGTCCCAGTCTGTGGAGATTTGCAAAGAAACAGGGGACATCCTGAGTCCCAGAAGTCAGTGCAACCTTGCGGTTTTTAAACTGTGGTAAGACATAACAGAATTTTTTTTACTTTAATCATAGCAAACATAGGCATCTTTGCTTAGCATTTTTGAGCCGAGGCTATGTTTTTTCTAGTTAATGATGGGTCTAGTTAATTTTGGGCCCATCTGAGAGCCCCAGGTCATGTTAAATCTCTAGGAAAGTTTCTAAGAGTGATCTTATCGCCTCAGGGGCTCTGCAGAAAGAGAGCCGCTTAAGACACATCCTTTATTTTATTTATTTTAATGGTGATAAAATACCATGTTTACAATTTTTAAGCGTGCAGTGGCATTAAGTACATTCACAAGATTGTTTGAGGGAGTTCAGAATGAACCATCCTGGAAGTGTCCCTTGGGCATGCAGATTATCTTGAGCTGAAAACCACCAAGGATCATAAGACTCAGGAAGAAATTTTTACCTTCTCCCTAAATGTCTAAGAGAATTTAGTTGGAAGACCTGCTCTAGGACAGGAGTTATCGCCATAGATAACTACAGTATCTACTCTCAGTAGTAGACTGGGAGGAAAAATTTTAGCAGTCTATTTGTTAAAATTCCTCTGTTTCCCATTGTTTCTGAATAACCCAGAAAACACAGGTTTACCAAACATTTACACCTTTTCATCTTCCCGTACATTGCTTTTCTTCTCTTGGAAATCCCAGACCCCAATCCCCTTCTTAGTCCAGGGCAACATTTACGGTTTACTTTGCCTGACTTTGGAATTTTATATTTTTGTGGATTCCCCAAACTTAGGAAATTAAATGTTATCTTCCCCAGTTAATCTGTCTTATGTCAATTTAATTCTTAGGCCTGCTAGAAGAACCTTGAAGGGTAGAATTGTTTTTTTCTTCCCACATGTGCAACCATCATCACCATCCATCTCCAGAACTTTTAATCTTCCCAGACTAAAACTCTGTACCCATAAAACACTCACACCCAAATATTCTGACACCAACCAGCACTCTGGTCCCAATTCCAGTGTGTGGGCTTTTTCCTCACACCACACAATTCTGATACCAACTGCATGTCTTATAATTCAATACTGACACTATATGGCATCAGATCACAGACTGAGCTCTGGGCTTAGCCTTATAATACCCATTCCCCACTTCAAATGCCAAGTGCTGCAAATCCATGTTGTCACCTCGGCTCGAAACCAAATGATTCCCTTGACCCCTCCTCAGTTTGATTAATTTGCTGTAGTAGCTCACAGAACTCAGCGAAACATTCACTTACCAGATTACCAATTTATTATAAAAGGATATAATTTAGGAATAGTCAGATGAAAGAGATACATAAAACAAGACACATGGGAAGCTTGTGGAGCTTCCATGCCCCCTCCAGGCTCACTGTGTTCCCCAAACTGCCACATGTTCACCCACCCAGAACTTCTCTCAGCCCACTCCTCTTTGGGTTTTCATGGAGATTTCATTATATAAGCACACCTGATTAAATCACTGGCCATTGGTAAGTGATTTAATCTCCAGCCTCACACTCTCCTCCTAGAGGCTGTGGGGGTGGGGGTAGAGCTAAAAGTTCCTACCCTCCAATCACATGATTGGTTCTCCTGAAAATCAGCTCCCATCTTTAGTTGCTTTCTGATAGTCTCTTCATTAACATGACAAAAGACACCTTGATCACACTCTCATGGCTTAGGAAATGCCAAGTGTTTAGGACCTCTGTGCTCCTACAGAGAAGACCAAATGCATATTTTTTATGTAAATCACAGTATCACAGTTTATAGAAAGAACCCTTCTTTCCCCCAACCCCTGGCAAACACTATCCTACTTTCTTTCTCTATGAATTGTATCTGACTACTCTAGGTACTTCATTTAAGTGGAATCATGTAGTATTTGTCCTTTTGTGATTGGCTTATTTCATTTAGCCTAATGTCCTCAAGGTTCATCCATATTGTTGCATGGGTAAGAATTTCTTTCCGTTTTAAGGCTCAATTATATTCTATTGTATGTATATACCACATTTTGTTTATTAATTTACTCATCAATGGGCATGTATGTTGCTTCTACCTTTTGACTATGATGAATGATACTTCTATGAACATGGGTATAAAAGCCTTGAATTTTTAGGGCGCCTGGGTGGCTCAGTGGGTTAAGCCGCTGCCTTCGGCTCGGGTCATGATCTCAGGGTCCTGGGATGGAGTCCCGCATCGGGCTCTCTGCTCGGCGGGGAGCCTGCTTCTCTCTCTCTCTCTCTCTCTCTCTGCCAGCCTCTCTACCTACTTGTGATCTCTCTCTGTCAAATAAATAAATAAATAATCTTATAAAAAACAAAAAAAAGCCTTGAATTTTTAAAGGAGGCTTTTATTCACACTTTGTAAGCTTCAGAAAAGTTTAGTTGTCTATATCAAAGACAGATTTTTATTTTTTAAGGTTCAGAATCTCTTGGCAGGATGAGTCAACAAGGCAGAAAAGGAAGATCAGAGATCTAGGAGAATCAGAAGCAGCAATTCTCTGGAATCCAAATAATGACTTTGCTTTCCTCTTTTGATGAGGAAAGGATGCTAATCACCTCCAATGTTAAAGAATGAGCACCAGTTGGGAAGAGGGCAGAAAAAATGCTTTGGGATTTGCTATATAAGAATTCATTATTGACGTTAGCAAGAACCATTTTATTCTATTAATTATAGAGACAGATGCCAGATTGCAAAGGTTGAAAGAGGTTTGGTGGGGATTTGGAAACAGTGAGAAGTAGTGAACTTCTCTTTTGAGAAGTTCAAGGTGCACAAGGAAGAGAAAGTCAGGTACTGGCCATACAGGTGACTCGTAGTGAGAGGTAATTAATGTCATTTGAGGTTCTAAACATCATCTTGTTTAATCATCAAAGCAATCCTCTTATGATAGTTTCTGTTTCATTCATTTTCAAATGAAGAATCTGAGTATCAAAGGGTTAAGTAACTTGTCAGGTAAATAAGATTAGAACCCAAGACCCTCTGACTCCAGGTATTGTGACATAGGCCTGGAGGAGCCAAACAAAGGTCCCTTGTTTCAGGATGCAGAGATGAAAGATGATTATAGACTGGAGGGAGCAAGCCCTCTGTTGTGTCCATTTCATGCACACCCTCTGACTACCTCCTATATTCACTCATCTGGTCTGATATCCTGACTCTTGACACTCCTTCAACCTCCCAGAACAGAAATACAACTCTCCCACCTTTTCCTTGTGTCTCCCTCCATCCCTCTTCTTTCTTCCCAGGATATATTGCAGTCAGCCTTCCTAAACACTTCCCAGCTGGCCCCTTCTCTCCTACCTCCCTCGTTTAGTCTCACTTGCTTGACAAACCCATGCCGTGAGTGGCTAGACAAAAATGTATACCTACTCATGACAGCAAGTCCCACGTGGACCATTACAAGTGAAGAGCAATCATGCCACTTCTTTCCTCCATTCAATCTCCTACTGGTTTGGGTGACTCACACACATCTCTTCCCCATGCTTATTTTTGGCTGAAGACCTTTCTTCCTATTCCACCAAGATTAAATTTAACAACGTAGATAACATTTATGACTTTGATATTACTTCCTGTAGAGTACTGAGATAAAGTTGAATCACAGTGGGTTTAAGAGAGGACAGAAGAAGAGGAATTGGAGACAGTAGGTATAGACAAATCTTCCCTGGAGGTTTGTGACAAAGCCCAAGGAGCAAAGGTTGGAAAGGGAAAGGGGACAAGGTAATTCACCTAAGTGCTCTCAGTATGGTAGTGCATAAAATCCTTGTTGCCAATACTTCCAACCCACAGACTCCTCACTCTTGGGCCTGTTCCAGTCTTCCCAAAGGAGACCGTGGAATGAGGAGGTAAGAATTGGAAGAAAGATCTCCAGAAATAAGGGATTTCCTTCCCAACTATAAGCAATACTCCAGTTCCACTCATTCCTCCACAAAAGGAAGGCTTTACAGAGGGATCCTGGATTATCCTGGAGACATCATTCTGCTGTTAAATAAACCAGAGGCTGAAGGAATCTCTACTGCCCTTCACCTCTGTGTTCTTTATCTTGTTTGGGGCATGATCTATCTGGGCTGGTTCAAACTCAAAGCCAGGTGTGGCTTGGGTTTGTTTGGTTTTAGTGGGTGGGTAATTAAAATGAGGTTTAGTATTTAGCAGTGAATATACTATTCTACTCTGAAGGATGAATCAGGACGCAGAATTGACCATGACATTGAAAGCAGTTCCAACTTATTCTGATATTCCCCAGTGCTTTGGGGAGGAGCATTTGGATGAGGAAAGGCATACTTTGCATGGTAGATCCTTTTCAACCATCACTTCAGGGATCATAGAGAAGCCTATGAGTGAAGGTGGCAAGAAATTGGGACAGAAGTAGTTGGGAAAATGAGAAGAGGTCTTAGTGTCAGGTTAAGATAATGGGACTTTATTTTAAGGTAAGATAAGAGCATAAAACCATTTTAAGGAGGGAAGTGCCGCAATCGGAGCTTAGTTATAAAGATTGCTCTTAAGATATGCCTTGGGAGTGGTAAAGGACAAAGTGAGATGATCAGATTTTCCTTTTAGAAAGAATGACTTGTCTGAAAGTCTAAAAGGAGCTAAAGGAGGCCTAGAGGTATCTAAGGAGGGTACCAATGTAAGGTTTTAAATAGAAGAGTGACAAGATGAAATATGCATTTTAAAAGAATCATACTTTAAAAAAGCTTAAAAAAGGTATAAATGGCTGCCCACCCAGAGGAAACTTGCAATCAGAGTAAGAGCCAAAGTCTCCCCATGTCTTCCATCCGATTCATCTGCCAGGGCTGCAGGCAGCCCATGAAGTTGGATCAGTTTATGGGGACCTTGGATCCTGAGACCACCCAAGAATCTGCAGCTTCCACATTCACCTCAGCTCAACAGGAGCCAGGAGAAACCCCGGAGCATGGCCCTCCTGCCAGGTCAGAGACAGACAGTAAAAAGCTGCAGGATGGTGCCTCCTGTTCTACCCACCATGGCGATGACAAGATGCCAAGGGACAGTTCTAACAAGTTCATCTTGCTTGGAAAGTTTGACTCTGGAAGAACACTCACTAACATCCAGAAGACTATTAGGGACATTTTTGACATCCTCACTGGTGAAAAAGATATGGACCACCCGCTTTGTGAGGACTGTACTGACAAACTTTTAGAGGAGATAG
This sequence comes from Mustela nigripes, assembly GCF_022355385.1. Lineage (NCBI taxonomy): Eukaryota > Metazoa > Chordata > Mammalia > Carnivora > Mustelidae > Mustela > Mustela nigripes. Next base: position 7,395,271 of record NC_081566.1, read on the forward strand.
ACACCCACCTCATTATTGTAGAATCCGAGAACCAGAGCTACAAATATTGGATGGGGAGGATACATGAGGAGGAGACAAAGACCCTGCAGGAGGAGCTGGAGGGCCTGGAGCTGGAGGAGGCGAGGCTGGTCCAGGAGCTAAAGGAGGTGGAGAAGAACCAAGAAAGAATAGCAGAAGATCTTGAGGCAGCCCGGGCAGAGACCAAGATGCTGGACCAGCAGGACGAGCAGTACTGGAGGGACTACAGTTACTTGCAATGGCAGCAACTGGAACTGCAGGACGAGCTGGAGAGCATGAAGAACCAGCTGAGACATGCCCAGATCCAGTGGGGTCGGCTGAAGAAGACCAGTGTCTTCAGTGCCACCTTTGAGATCAGGCATGATGGTCCTGTGGGCATCATCAACAACTTCAGATTGGGCTGCCTTCCCACCACCCCTGTGAGCTGGAAGGAGATTAACATGGCCTGGGGCCAGACAGCCTTGCTGCTCCTTGCCCTGTCCAATAAGATTGGGCTGGAGTTTCAGAGGTACCGACTCATCCCTTGCGGAAACCGGTCCTATCTGAATTCTTTAACAGATGACCCCGTTCAGCTGCCATTGTTCTGTATTGCAGGACAGAGAACTTGCTCACAGGTCAAATTTGACCAGGCAATGGTGGCTTTTTTGGACTGCATGCAGCAGTTCAAAGAAGAGGCTGAGAAAGCCAAGTGGGGTCTTTGCCTGCCCTACAGGATTCATGTGGAGAGTGGCCTAATGGAAGACTCTGGAAGCAGTGGTGAGTTCTATTCAATCAAGACCCACTTGAACTCAGAGGAGCAATGGACAAAGGCACTCAAGCTCATGCTTATAAATTTTAAATGTAGTCTCGCTTGGGTCTCTTTAAGATGCCAAGAATAGCTTGTTCTTTTATGAGGGAGAGGGAGGATTTTTTGCTTTAAAATATTTTATTTGAGAAAAATATCAGAAATTATAAAATTGAAAAATATAACGTGCTTATAATTGTAAAGATAAATGGCAACCCAAGCATTAATTGTTCAGAGCACACCAAAAGCCATTACTGTTTTTCCCTGCATGTCTTTGCCCTCCCTTCCTTGTGCTTTCCTGTTCCCTCCTTCCCCACCTCAACAAACATCCAAAATGGCAGCAAAGATTGAATTACAAGATGACCAGATTAGATGTGGTACAAAAAAAGGATCAAGAGATGCTGAGGGAAAGCACAAGGGTGGGGCTGAGGGAAGGGGGTGGTGAGGAGAAAGCTGGGGTCTTCATAATGGTATTTGGGCCACTAGTACATGTAGAGGGACTTTCGCAGGGAGGATGGATATTCAAAGATACTATGTTTTTGCAGCCGTGTGTAATGTAAACCCCTCCTTCATCCCTGAAGAGCTTTCAGTAAAATTCTATACTTTCTTCAGTGATTTAAAAGTGAGAAGTGTGTCGTATTGGGTTGTGCCCTTATGTTGGGACTGACCTGGTGGGGGTGTGGCCAAAGAGGACTGGTAACATCTTGGCTGATAGGCCAATCCAGTCATCAATGAGTTGAGAGTCATCAGGTGAACCCTTACAGAGACCTGAAGATTTAAAAGAAGTCAGCAGGGGTGGGGGTATCTAGGTGGCTCGGTTGGTTAAATGTCTGCCTTTGGTTCAGGTGATGATTTCAGGGTCCTGGGATTGAGCCCGGTGTTGGACTCCCTGTTGAGCAGAGAGTCTACGTCTCCCTCTGCCGCCCCCCCCACTCATGCTCTTGCAAGTTTGCTTTCTTGCTTTCAAATAAAATCTTCAAAAAAAAAAATGTGTTAGCCAGAGAACTTTTTAAAAATGCAAATTGTAGGGGTCCCTGGGTGGCTCAGTGGGTTAAAGCCTCTGCTTTGGCTCAGGTCATGATCCCAGGGTCCTGGGATTGAGCCCTGAATCAGGTTCTCTGCTCAGCACGGAGCCTACTTTGTCCTCTTAAAAAAAAAAAATTGTATCATTTTTCATCTGCTGCTTCATTGTTCTCAGGGTAAAATTCAGGCCTGGGTCCCTCCTTGTCTCTCCAGGCTCACCTAAAATTCTTCCAGCAATTCTTCCAGCACCTTCTTATTCCAACATGTGCTAAGTCCAAACGTCCTCTGCCCTTTGCCCAGCTGGACCAGCAGGACGACCAGGGTCTTATGTGTCAGGGGTCTTCTAACCAAACTTCCCGAGAGGTACTTTATCTTTCAGTCTAGTTAGTGCCTAGAACAGCACCTGCCCCATACATAGTAAGCATCTATAAATAGAAGTCGTTGTGGAAAATGAGAAAAGGAAGGTGATTGATTTGTCACAGAGTACGGCACCAGGAGATTGACTAAATAAAGGTCCAAGCCTGTGATGGGATACCACGGAGGCACCAAGATGCTATAGAGGAATATTTAGTTATGTAACGTTTAGTGGCAGTGCTTGTATTAAGTAAAAATGTTAAGAAGAATCTGAAGACAGTGGAGAAAAATGTGTGCTTATGGTATGTGAGAGGAGAGCTCCCAGCAGCGCGGACACTGGGCCTGTGGCCAAGGATGACAAGCGCAAGGCATGCCTGGATGGCCTGCCCTCACGTTCATGGCCAGTGGAGGTCGAGGTTTCCACTGGTGTCCAGAGTGTCCGCGAGTTTCGCTTATACCTTCTTTGTCCCATTGCTCTAATGAGAAGCTGCTGAGAAGGTGGTCTGGGACATCTGATTAGAATTCACTAGAGAGTGAGATCATTTGGGTCCTGGAGATTTACCACCCACAGGACAGTTGACGCTTAGAGTTCTGGGGCTTTGTAGAAAAGTCAAAGAGATCTGATGCCACTTGAAAGAAAAAACCCTTCACCAGAGTTTTCTTCATGTGCTTCGGTGAAGGCTGGTTGAATCTCTGATAGAATCATGGTGGCTTCCAGTGACCAGTTCTATCTGTGGCTATATAGGAGAGCTTGGGCCAGCTTCTAGACAGTGGTGTTGGAGCCGATCTCACTACAGGGATCTCGACAGGGGTTGGAATCCATTAATACAGCTAGAAGCCATGGCTAGTCTATAGATTTGAACAGTAGAGGGGATAGGGTTCTCCTCAGAATGAGTGATCCTAGGACAGACATTTTAACTCAGAAGAGATGAACATGCAAATTTCCTTAGCTAGAGCCAAGACAGTAACAAAGTGTGGCCTGGAACATGCCCTTCCTAAAGGGGTCAAGGGCTTTATAGCTCCAACCAGTTACAACCTAGAATCCTAGATCCCTGCATCAAGACTTCCAACTTTTCAGGAGAACCTAGATATCTGGATTTTAATAAGAAATCCTTTAGTTTCTAAGTCATGGTGTCTAATTAAAATATTTGAAAACACTTTGGGTCAAATGAAACAGTTTTGGGGCCATGTGTGGCGTAAGGCCATTAATTTCTGGCTTATTTCACATGGTTAGCCTGAGAAGTAAGGAGATAAAATTTATGAAAGACCTTTGTCAGTGAAAAAAATCCTATAAGAACAATTTTTTTTTTTTTTTCTTGAGAAGGTTAATTGGAATAACAAGCGACCTGTTTCTTCAAGGTGGAGAACTGGGGTATTGCATCTTTGTAATGCTCGAGTTTTAGTCAACAACTTACAGTAAGGAAGGTAAAACACAGCTTCCAGATCTTTAAACATTTGTCTTAAAGAAGAGGTTATTATCAGGCATTAGAGAGAGGGGGGTGAGGGGAGGGGAAGAGGGAGAGGGAGAGAGAATCCCAAGCAGCCTCCATGGCCAGTGCAGAGTTCAGTGCCGGGCTCCATGCCAAGCTCGACACAGGGCTTGATCTCACAACCCTGAGATCATGACCTGGGCCGAAATCAAGAGTTAGATGCTTAACTGACTGAACCACTCAGGCAGCCCTATCATATTTCTGATGATCATTCTATATGTGCAGATTTGCAAGTCTTCTATTTTATCACTCCATTTCAATCATCATTTTATACCTACCTAACCTCGATATCATAACCATACTAATACACTTATCAGTTATATGTTGGCTTCACCTAAAAAACTCAGGGAAAGAAACTACCTATTGTCTCAAAAATGTCTTTCAACAATGAGTTCTGTCCATTTTAAGTTACCTCTTGAGGGAAGGACTGACATGGAAGGGATAGAGATGGATGTAAGACTTTTCTGAGTGTATTTTTCATAAGGTTTTAACTTTGGAATAATGCAATTATTTCATATATTCAAAAAAGGTAAAAATACTTCAAAGAGAAATAAAAACCAAGTGTAAAACTAATCATATAATCCTAAGATGTCAGGGGCACCTGGGTGGCTCAGTGGGTTAAGCCTCTGCCTTCAGCTCAGGTCATAATCTCAGGGTCTTGGGATCAAGCCCCGCATCGGGTTCTCTGCGCAGCAGGCAGCTTGCTTCCCCCTCTCTCTGCCTGCCTCTCTGCCTACTTGTGATCTCTCTCTCTCTCTCTGTCAAATAAATAAAATCTTAAAAAAATAAGCCTAATATGTTAACTTTTAGCATCACAGAGAAAAGGATTAAGTACTTTTGTTAACAGTAATGTGCATATTTTTAGCTATACTCTAAAGACTAAAAAGTACTACAGTGAGGTCATGATCTCAGGGTCTTGAAATTGAGCTCTTCCTCAAGCCCTGCCTTTGGGCTCCAAGCTCAGCAAGGAATCTGCCAGACACTTTCTCCTTCTCTCTCTGCCCTGCCACCCCACTCTCTCATGTTCTTTAAAATAAATAAATACATCTTTTTAAAAAAAATACTACAGTTAAATATTAAGCATTACCTTGTAGTTTTATTGGTAGTAGTAACATGATTTATAATCTTTAAAATTATTATATATATAGTAAGATAAATCTATCAATATTTGAACTGGAAATATTAGTATGAATTATTGAGTGCATGTTGTGTGTTTGTTTTCTTAGCTCTGTTTACTAAAAGGGTCTGGAAGCAACAACAAGCCGGTCACCATAAGTGCCCCGTGACCAGATCTTGGTTTCTAAGTCCCATTCCCCCACGAAAAGGACATTTTTCAGAGAAAAGATGGAGAGTGGAGTTCATCATTTCTCATGTTGAATTTTAGCCATATCAGTGACCTCAGATCAGGATAAGCGAGTGTTTTTCTCCTTCCGTTTCTGGTATCCCTAGGAATTCAGATTCTTTTTTGGGAGGCACTGCAGTTCATTACCAGATGATAAGGGAATATTGTTTAGAGGAAAATGCCACCTCATAAATGTAGAAAGAGCAATAGAATAGAAATAACCATTTTGCAATCCGTGAGGAAATAGTTGACTCAGGAAAGGATAATCAGAGACGCTGAAGAAGGGTCCTGGGGAGGAAGAGATTTGTGGAGTGCCCAGGGTTACCCCACAGACTGAGCAGCTCATTGACATAAGTTTATAACAAGAGAAGTGTGGCGCCACGCTTTACTTTGGTTTTCAAACTGAACATCACTGATCAGGAGATGATCTGATATTACGTGTCTCCTGACAGGATATATTAACCTAACAGCAACACCTGTGAAGTCTTGTTATTTGAAAAGTTAAATGTAAATTTTACTGAGCCCCTAGACCTATTTTCCAATTTACTGGAACAAACTCAGTGCCATTACAAAGAAATAAACAGATTAATCTAGAATGTGAGATTTCCTACAAGATGATTGGACAAGGTTTCAAAAAGTCACTATTAAAAAGTAGGAGGAGTGTATTAGATTAACAGATACAAATAAGATGTAACAACCAAATAAAACATGAACTCGGGGGAAGAAGCCTCGTCAGCTGAGCAGGCCTGCCACTGACGGCCAGGCGGCGGATTCTCCTGACGAACATAAACAACTTCACAGAACAAAAATCAGGGCACTCTGTGACCAAGACGGAGCAAGACAAAAACCAGACCACTCTGTAATTCTAAGGACGGAGAAAAACAAGAACATTGTCCAAACCACAAAGATGGCCAAACATCTCCCTTCCTTGCCTTGTTCCTCCTGCTTCTATAAAAAAAATTTAAGAAAATCGCAGAATTGCCTTTGCTTTTTGTCAGCCCTCAGTCCAGAGCAAAACCACCAGGCCCTGACCCCTTCCTTACCAAAGAGAATTTCCAGCCTTTCACAGGGCTCTTCCCCACCCCACTGCCCTTGCAAAGAGCCAGTCAATCCAGCTTTGTTCAAAGCATGTTCCCACAGAATCTGGAAGCAGAGCATCAACAACTCAGACTAGATCTTGGTTTGGAAAAAAGAGAAGACAACTGTAAGACATTCTGAGGAAGAATTATGGAAATACAAATATAGTCTGATATTAGGTAGTATGTAGAAATCATGAGTTTTCTTGGGTGTGATAATGATGTTGTCATTATGTTGGAGAATATAATTTTTATGTATATATTTAGGCTTAGGATGTGTGTTCAGTAGATTTTGAAGTGATTCAGTAAATTAAGAAAATGTAGTCATAAAATCATTGTGGTAAAATGTTGAGACTTGGTCGTGAGTAGGTATGTATTTATCATACAATTTCTTCAACTTATTTTTTCAGTGTGCACTTTTGAGATAATTGATGTGTAACATTGTATCAGTTTAAAGTATACAACCTAATGGTTTAATGTATTTGTATCTATTGCAAAATGATGGCCACAATAAGTGTAGTTAACCTCTATTGCCACACATAGTTAAGCATTTTCTTGGGATGAGAACTTTTACTTTTAGTAACTTTTATTAAAGATTTTATTTATTTGACAGAGAGAGACACGCAAGAGAGGGAACACAAGCAGGGGGAGTGGGAGAGGGAGGCGGAGGCTCCCTGTCGAGCAGGAAGCACAAGGCGGGGCTTGACCCAGGACCCTGAGATCATGACCTGAGCCGAAAGCAGTCGCTTAACCTACTGAGCCACCCTGGTGCCCCATTCTTTAACTTTTAAAAATAAATTACAAAAAACACATATTTTTAAATGTTTTTTAATCTTGAAAAATGTCAGATTTAGAAGTTGAAAAAAATTCCCACCTCCCCAGCTGTGCTACTTATAAGCTAAATGAATGGAAACTGGATACTCTCTTTAAAGTTTAATTTTCTTTACTATAAAATGAAGATGATAGTATTAGTCTCACCTAATTGTGAGGATTCAGTGATAATATTTAAAGTGCTCAGTAAAGAGCTTGGCATTTTATTACTATTATTATTATCATAATTATGAAGATGTTGTGAACATCTTTGTACTTAAATTTGTGAGTATTTATGACTTACACAACTTTCTACATCATAAGTTTCTGGGCAGGGGATTTCTGGGAGAACAAATATGAATATTTTTTTAGATTTAAAAAAGTTTTTACCAAATATTGTTCCACATGATTCTATCCAGACGCATGCTAACATTTGTGGGGCCCAGAACAGAAGGACAAGAAAAGATGTGCATATCCTATGTGTAAATACTTGAATCAAGCGGCAGACTGTTCAGTAAAATATGTTCCGTCCTCTACCTTGTCAAACACACCTTTGTTATTACCTGGAAGTCCAGTTTCAAATTCGGAACTCTTGGACACTTGAAGTGGTAGCCCGGGGGGTTCTGAGTGGGTCCATAAACCAGCGGCCACCTTCCTTTTCCTCCTGCCCCTGCTCTGACTCCACAGAGTCAAGGCCGACGTTCCAGTGCCTCCATGTGAACACACCAGCTTCAAGCTTCGTATCTAAGCTTTGACGTCACCCTGCAATCAGCCGCCTGCGGGCTGCCCCTGCGGGTCAGAGATGCACACACCAGCAGCACAATCTGCCTTTGGGAACATGGTATAAGGAAGTGAGAGTCCTGTTTAGTTCTTGACATGGGCTCTGGGCCATTTTTGAGAGAAGTGCAGGGCCCTAGATGTCTGGAGAAAGATCTAGAAGAGTGGGGCATGGGCTCCAGGTGAGTCTGCTGTCTTCTGCTATGGAGTATTCCCCACATTCAGGAAGCCTGTAGCAGACCAGGGCCTGAATGGGGTCCTCTGAATTACAAAGAAGCCTCTCTTGTTTCTGTAAAGTTTTTTCCGGCGAGATAAACACAACACCAGGCAAAGTGAGTGCAAGGCAAGATTTATTAAAAACGCTCTCCGGGGTGCCTGGGTGGCTCAGTGGATTGAGCCGCTGCCTTCGGCTCAGGTCATGATCTCAGGGTCCTGGGATCGAGTCCCACATCGGGCTCTCTGCTCAGCAGGGAGTCTGCTTCCTCCTCTATCTCTCTGCCTGCCTCTCTGCCTACTTGTGATCTCTGTCAAATAAATAAATAAAATCTTAAAAAAACAAACAAACAAACAAAACGCTCTCCGGCGAAGTTTCAGGGCTCAGGAGAAGGGGAGCCAGGAAAGTTGCGCCGGGAGGAGGTGGGCACCCTCGGGCGAGGTTCTGCGACTCTGGAAAGCAGAGTGGCGGAAGTCGCGCCCAAGGCAGGGAGGAGGGGGCTTTTAAGGGGTCTTGGGGAAAGCTCAGGGGTCTTTTGGCAAGTTTCCCTTATTTGGATATCCCGCCTGCTCATCGGGATCCCATTGGTCCACAGGAGCCCGGGGCTGGGGTCTCAGATTCATGCTTGGGCCTTTGTTCTCCTGTCCCAGCTCAGGTCTTGTGTTGGGAACTTTCGCCATCTTTGGTAGCCCTTCCTGCCAGCCCAACAGTTTGTGTTGAAGTGGGTTTAACCAGTTTATATTCCCACTGAAGGTGTCTGTTTCATCACAGCATAATTAACACTGGATAATATCAAGCTTTAAAAATATTTACCTATCTACTACATGAAAAACATCTCAGTGTTTCAACTTGAATTTCTATAATCATTGTTAAACATCTTGGTACTTTTGGATTTCCTCTTTTGTGAATAAGACAATCTTAATTTTTAATTTTTTTCTATTAAGTTGCAAGATCTTTCTCTATATTAGAGAAATCAGCAATTTGCCATATGAGTTACACGTATTTTTCTCCTCTGTTTTCCCTTCCATTATAAGTACACGGTTAATTATCTGGAAATTCTTATTTTCATTTTTTATGTGGTCAAGACTGGTAGTCTTTCCCTTTATGACTTCTGGGGTTTGTGTCATGGTGGGAAAGTCGGTCTCCATGCCAACATTATCAAATTATTCACCCACGCTTTGTTTCCTTCATAACAGTTTCGTTGTTTTTACATTAAAATATCTGATCCACCTGGAATCTATTTTACTGTAAGATTTGATTTAGGGCTCGCGCTTCCCTTTCCTTCCAAATGGCACGCTTCTTGTCTCAACCGCATTTATTAAATAATCCATCCTTTGGGGCAGATAGCCTGACTTGCACGTGGTATACACACACCTTAACTCCTTAACAACACCCCCCGGTCTTCAAGGACAAAGACCGCCTTTCTTCTCTCGGACCCGTCTCCACAAATCCTTGGGAAAACGGGAGAACTTGCTGGCAGCTACAAAGAAAGTAGTTATTGCAAAGAAGAAATGAAAGAATGGTTATAAAGTTCTTAGTATAGCATTGCTACATATTAAGGTACCGCAGTATTCTTTTGTTTCAGTTTTTTTAAAAAAAATTATCTAATGTTCTATTAGGACAATGGTATTAACACTATAAAAGAAGGATGATTGTTGCCTTCTTGGTCGAGACTGTTTCTCCTTGCCAGCCTCAGCGCATGAGTCACTCCTTCCCCTCCCCGTCCTCCGTCCTCCCCAAAGCTCACAGCAGCTCGGAAGCCAAATGGCTGCACACACACCTACTCCCAGCTGACCTCAGATTTTTCCTCTTTTTCTAATTCACGTGGCTTACCATCAGGATTGGATATTATGGGGGAAGAGGGAGAAAAACACAACAGCTTTTGTTTGCTTTTGTTATAACTATAATAATGAAGGAAAAGGCTCCTTCAAACCTAAGTTGATTTCATATTTACAAACACGGAATCCTGGCTGTGTCAGCACCCCCAGGTCTGTCCCCTGCTCCGCCTTTGCGTGCTGGTCCTGAGGCCTGCGGAGATTCTGAGCAGAGACCGCCACTTCCCTGGGACACTGCTTCTGTCTGTTTGCCACCGAGCTTCCCCCAGCTCCGAGCTTCTCAAGGCAGATTGATTGAGTCCCGTGAGCCCAGGTCTAGTGTCTGGACAACCCTGGGCAGTTGTGACCACTCTGTTTCTCTTCTACCCATTGGAGAAGCGCCCTTATTATGGTGGGTCTGTGTCCATTCTTTTCTTTTTTTTTTTTAAGATTTTATTTATTTATTTGACAGAGTGGTCTGTGTCCATTCTGTTTAGTTCTGCTAAAACCAATTCAACAGAACAATTGGCAAATAACCTTGGCCAGCCTTGCTCCCGGTGGCTGAGGTGTCCTGGGAAGAGCCCCGTCTTTGTAATCAGACAGATCTGGTTCCAAAAGATAGGCTCTGCACTGGGGGCCTGGGAGAGTCACTTAATCTCTGTGTGGGATTTCCTCATCTATAAAACCTGATCATGTGATATGGAAAGATCCAGAGGCAACTGGGCAAGACCAGTGATCTGTAGCATAGCGATTGGGAAATGAGATGGTCCCAAGAGAGCTCCCCAGGAATAAAGACTCACGATGATGTCACTGACGAGATTGCCCCTCTACAGTGTGCTCTTTTCACTTGGACTCTACCACTGCTCACCTGGACACAGGGGCAATCCCGCACCTGCATCAGCGGGCTACGGAGAGGATTCAATGAAATAATCCCAGTAAAGCGCTTACAATCACCCTGGCACCTGCAGACGATCTAGTCATATCACTCCTGTTTCTTCCTTCCTTTCTTTCTTTCTTTCTTTCTTTCTTTTTTTTTATCTTTACATCTTAGATGATGGAATTAACACGTCTAAAAATGTCAAAGGGGAGGGCACTTGGGTGGCTTAGTTAGCTAAGCGGCTGCCTTTGGCTCAGGCCATGATCCCAGGGTCCTCGGATCGAGTCCCACTTCGGGTTTCCTGCTCGGCGGGGCGCCCGCTTCTCCCTCTCCTCTGCTCCCCTGTCCCTGCTCTTGCGCTGGCTCTCTACCTCAAATAAATGCACTAAATCTTTTTTTAAAAATTATCCTACTTCTAGGAGCCTTGGAATATTTGTATGAGAGTGTGAAAACTAGACAAGCACACATTCGTCAGGTAATTGTGAGGATCAGCTCAGGACGAGGCTGACACGAGGCACGAGGAGGGGAGATTTTTCTCACAGACTCAGAACCAAGACAGCAGAGGCACAGATAACTACCATGATTTCAGGTTGCCTGGAGGAGTGGTGAAGAAGGTGATGTTGTGAAGAGAAAGCCAACTGATCAGGGAGAAGGAGGAGGAACATGGGTACTGATGATAAGATGGGTCTCTTTGAGCGAACCAAGGGCAAGGGAGGGCACAGCCCAGGAGAAGGTATGGACAAGAGCGTTTGGCTCTTTGGAGAAACAGCAGAAGGATAATAATGGCATAATTCACCATAAATAGAGGCGTGGGTCAATAAAAATAAGTAAAGATAAATCAATTTTATGGGATATGCTAGGAAGAATGTTAGAAACATGTCAGAGATACATACATTTGGGGGAAAAGACATTACTGAACAATATACTGTATACAGTATAATTATACTGAAAATATATATATATGAGTGAATATTTTTCATTGGCATGAATATTTCATTTTTTTAAAAGATTTTGTCTATTTGACAGAGACAGTGAGAGAGGAAACACAAGCAGGGGGAGTGGGAGAGGAAGAAGTAGATTTCCCACTGAGCAGAGAGCCTAATGCGGGGCTTGATCCCAGGACCCTGAGATCATGACCTGAACTGAAGGCAGACGCTTAATGACTAAGCCACCCATACGCCCCATGAGTATTTCATTTTTTAAAAACAGAATCTGTTACAATGAATTTAGACTATATTACTAATTTTTAAAAATTCTATATGTGTATATAATGTTTTTAAAATTCAATGAACTTATTAACTCTTTCCCAAGGACATCCGAAATATGAACAAATTTTGCATGCCCTTTTTGGCGGCTCCTGTATCAGATTAAGAATTCCTGATGCCAAGTTTAGGAAAAGGAGAAAAAAGAATGAGACAGGTCACGTGATGTCAACTTTGTTTCTGAGCTGTTTTACAGGGTAACTCACAGTGTATGTTTGAGAGTTAAAACTTTTGGGAAGAATTCTTGATGCTGTTAGTTCTGTAGCTTAATATACATGTAATTTGTCTTGTTTTGTCTCTATGTTCGTCAGGCAGCCGTCTGATTATAACCTGGCTTCTTGCTTGAATTAGTTTCCAGGGAGAGGATATGCTGATCATATTGGTCGTTTGATGGTTCTTCTTTTAAAAAGTGTTTGTTATTATTAGGGTTTCTTGACGGTCTTCTATGAGTGTAGTGACAAGGAATTGTCAATGAGAGGTAGCTGTCCATGAGGGGTGGCACAGACAGGTAGAGGAGAGGGTCATGAAGCTGAGGACCAGCTCAGGGACAGGGTGTCCTGACCCTTCCAGGCCCCATGGAGCAGCCTGTGGCATCCCGAGCTGCCACAGTATTGCTCCATCAGCACCTATCTGGACAGACACGCTGCCCAGTGGTGTTAATTTTGTCTGCCCCTCCTCGATTATACATCAAGTATCTCTGATCTCAAAGAGTGTACAATATTTTCTGAGAGAATGGATTGTTTGATGGAAACTGGAAAAAAATAAACTACAGTGCAAGATCAGAAAAATATTGTAAAACTTGATAGAATTTGTAAATAGTTAAGGAAGTTACGAAGGGCTGATGGGATTATCTGGAGAGATCACATTCCTAAATGGACTTTCCCTGGATTTGATTGCATTTCCTTGGTTAAAAAAATCCTACAAACTGTGTGGGTTTGTTTTCTTTTACCTATTACCGGAAGGCCTGGCCTCACAAAATGTGTGTTTTAGAGATTTATGGCAATGTAATAGTTCTGTACAATGCCTTTCCAGGGCAAGAAGGAGAGAGTCTTGTCTCCGTCTCATTTACCACAATATTGATACTTTGACCTGGAGACTCCCATTATGGATCTGAGAAAGGAATTTGTTTAGGCTTCCAAACAGAGAGCAGTTCATAGGAAAGGGGCAGCTACCAGGTGGCTTGGCCCTGTACCTCCACTCACACAATTTCCTGTGTGACCTTGGGCAAAGTATGTAACTTTTGTTTCCACTCCTGTTCACTGATAAAATGGAGGCGGTGGGTGATAGTATTTCATTGAGTTGTTGTGGGAATTAAAAAGCAGGTAGGATTTCATGATATGTAAAAAGTATGTGAAATTCACATTTTCATAAAAAAGTTCTGTGGAACTTTCAATCATTTATGTACACTTCCACACATGCTTTGGGGTAATCTTTCTTCTTTTCATTTCTTTTCTTTCTTTTCCTCCCTCCCTCCCTCTCTTTCTTTCTTAAAGAGTGAGCAGGGAGGGGCAGAGGGAGAGAGAATCATACGCAGACTCCACGCCCAGCACAGAGCCCAACACGGGGCTGGATCTCACAACCCTGAACTCATGGCCTGAGCTGAAGTCAAGAGTCCAACGCTTAACTGACTGAGCCCTCCGGGTGCCCCTTGGGTGTGCTTTCATGTGTCTTCATGCCACAATGGAAGAGTTGAGCAGTTAGGACAGGGACTGTATGACCCACAGGTCTAAAGTGTTTGCTCTTTGATCTTTCACAGAAAATGTTTTCTGACTCTGACACTAAATTCAAGCCCCAAATGATTATATTCAACAGACAGGAAATTACTCTTATAAATGTTAAAGTCCATTTTTGTACTTTTCTTGGTGGAAAACTGTCATGAACAGTTTGCAAACTACGTGTTGGTTCTCCCAGCTTTTCGGCACAGCTGAACACAGTCTGTGGACCGCACCCTGAGCAGCTCTGAGGTAGAAGGCAGAGGAAGGGGACTTGCAACGAGCCGCAGGAGAATTCCAGATACGCCTGGAATGACGAGTGTGCAACCACTCACGGGGAAGAGTCTGGCATCGTCTAGGTTGACCACTAGTCCATAGTGGTAGGCAGCGTTTCTACACAAAGGTATTTGGGGCCTACATGGGTATTTAGAACAAATTAGAACTCTGTGCCAGTGTTTTTGTGTGGAGTGGTTTCTGTTAAAACCTGGATTTCCGGTTCTTCTGAGACCATCTGGAGACGTGGCATCATGGACCGACACAGGTTACTTAGTAAGCTGGGGCTGAGAAGCATCTTCCTGCCGGAAGGGGATTTGTGCGTGACTGACAGGCAGCCGGGCCTGTGACCCCAGTTTCGCTGCTGACACAGGCCGGGGGCCGGGGGCTGTCTGGAGAGGCAGGACCGACGGGTGCTGGGAGACACTGAAGCGCAGGGCTCCGAGTCCGGGAGCAAGTTTGGCTATGAAGGTCACCTAAGGTCAGTCTTCAGTTGTGTTGATAACGGACCGACGGCGGAGCGGCGGCGGAGCTGTGGCGGCCGGAGCCCCGGAGAGGGGGCGGCCTGCCCCGGAGATGGGCAGAGGAAGCGAGGAAACTGAGATGTATTTTGTAGGAAAAAATCAGTAGGACTTGTTGACAGACTTGAGGTGGGGCTGGGAAAAGAGGAAAATCGAAGGTGGAGGATGACATCCAGGTTTCTGACTGGCCCCGCCGGCGGGCTGGTGCGGCTGTTCATGCGGGAGAACCCGCTGAGGGGGCGCCGGCGCCATCTTGGATCCCATGTGGGCGGCTTGTCATGCTCAGAAGCGAGGCTGCAGGGGCCCAGACCACCCCTTTCTGTCACCTCTTAGCGAGAGACCCTGCGGTTACCCACGGTGCGCCTTCTCCGCCCCTGACCCGGGGAATAAATGACCAGTCGTAATTATGTCTCTCACCAAGAAGCCCTGAGCCTTCTCAAAGCAGGATGCAGCTGACACTTCTGCGGTGGGGGAGCAGTTTGCTCAGCTTCTCAGGGTTTAGAAATACCTGAGAAATAGTTACACGGAAAGATTTTAATACCCTGAATAGGTGAATGTGAATTGTTTGAGAGGACCTGGGAGGGTCGTGGATGAGGGGAGGGTGTGCGTACAGACTGCAGGGGAGTGGACTGCGCAACTCCAGGGGCGTCCACGTCCACCGAGCCCAGTGAGGACAGAAGCCCCGGGCGTCCCGTGGCATCGTGGGTCCTGGGTTAGCTACAGTGTTAGGCGAAAGGCAGCTAAAGAGTTTCCTGTGAGTATTAACCAAAGGGCATCTGAGCTGTCAGTCAGCTGAGAACATCTCGCTGCAGGGAGGAGGAATGCACAAAAAGTCCTCACAAAGGAAAACACAACTTAGAAATCTCTCAGGCTGCCATGACAACAGGCGGCTGGGGGACGCCGGAGATGAGGGCAAGATCCCACCGTGAGGGAAATGGAAACCAGGCCAGGGAAAATGCAAGCTAATCCTTGTCACAAACATAAAGTCGGTCACAGCTGTTAGCTGTAAGAGGGAAAAAGAAAGAAGTGAATTTTACTTTTGCATGATGTCTTTCATCAGAGGTTATTAGAACGCACTTGACCATTATTAACTCATTCCTTCAGCACCACGTGGAGTGTGCAGTCGCCCATTTTATGGTCAGCTCAGTGACTCATGAGGAGGACAAAAAGAAAACATTCCATGGCAGATGGCCGTGGTGCCAAGTACTGCACACTTGTTTGAATTCCCAAATTCTCCTTTACCAAAATTTATTTAATGAAGTGTAACATTAAAAAAAAAAAATCTCTCAAAAATGGGTAAAATGAAATCCATTGGCTAATCTTGATAAAGCGTACTGTATTATTTTTGCAATTAGTTATACCTTTGAATTCTATCAAAATACAAAGCCACAACAAAGTCATTGCTTTCATGGGCAGGGTTTCCTGGCTCTTTTTTTGTTTGTTTTTGAGAGAGAATGTGTGAGGGGAGGGGACAGGGAGAGGGAGAGAGAAAATCTTAAACAGACTCCCTACTGAGTGCAGAGCCCTACCCGGGGCTCAGTCTCTTGACCCTGAGATCATGACCTGAGCCAAAATCAAGGGTCGGACACTTAACTGACTGAGCCACCCAGGCCCCTGACTGTTGTGTCCACTGCCGTGGCCCAGTGCCAAGCCTGGAGCTTTTCTCCTGTTGGCTGGTGCTCAGTCCATGCTTGTTGGACGGATGGTGGGCATTCAGTGAACAGTAGCAACTGTTCGTAAATGTAGCTTGCCAATGCCTTCTCACCAACGAAGCGACTCCAACAGGTTCTACATCATGGAACATTCTCTGATGACTTCCGTGGCCACTGATCATTTTCTATTTATTCCACACATATTTCGCCGAGTGTCTGTAGGATGCTAGGAACTGTGCCACATGTGGGTAATCAGGGTTGATGAATATCCAGTCCATGCACTGGTTAAATTTAGACACACATGAAACACATGACTCACAAGTGGGAATTGACCCCCATGGTGACAGAAGGCTGTAGGAGAGGCAGGGCAGAGAAAGAGGAGAGGTGAGGAAGAATGAACAACATGTAATGAACAAAGCAGGCGACAGGATAGCACCAGCCTGAACAAGTGGACAGATGGAGACAGATGTGGGTAGAATGGCTTTCCCTCCATTCTTCCGAGTTCTTGACTGAGCGCCCTGTGATAAAAGATGTTAACAAGAGAAGAACAAAAACTTTAGTAACAGTGTAGGAGTTCAGAATATGTTATCTGCAAAATGCCACACTGCGTGTTGTTTATTTTGATTTAAAGTTAATTTAAAGAGAATCAGCTGGTGTGAAAAAGACACTCTGACCTTCCCTCGTCGCCCTGAACTCAGGAAAGCTAACCCCCTGCACCAGGAGGGTAGAAGACACCCTTAGCACCAGAGACAGGAATTTAGGGCTGAGAAGGCCATTAAAAAACAAAACCAAAACAAAACAACAAAAACAGAAACAAACAAACAAAAATTTCTTCAATTTTCTACCCCAAGCCCAACCCGTCTGCCTTGTCAATTCTTTGCCAATTTATTTTCTTTTTCTGAAAGATATAAAAGCTTCCCGCCCAGGTCACTTCTTTGAAACGTCTTTATTTTTTATGGGGCTCTTTTACATAGGTACTAAAATTGAATTTTGTTTTTCTCCTGTTGATCTGGCTTATGTCAATTTAATTACTAGACTAGTCAAAGAGCTTAGAAGGGAAGAAGGAGAACGTCTTCCCTCTACAACATGTGTACCTCGTGTACATGCGAGAGACCCAGGGGAAAGAATGAGCAGATTCCCTGAGGTAGCTTAGGGTTCAGACTTCAAAACCATCTTAATAGGGAAAAGAGAGAGGGACGTAGGCTTCTTAGCGGAAAGTAAATGATTTTTAGGGAAGGGGAGAGGTCCCTCAGAAGAAAGGATGGGGGGTGTGACTGTGACTCAGCTTATCTGGGCGTGGTGAGGACTTCTAGTCTCCTCAGCTCTGACTAGAGTTTATCCTCTCAGGCTGAAGAAAGTCCTAGGGGGGGGACTTAGGACAATCCGTCCCTTTTGGAAGATCTGTCCTTAGGCAGATACAGAGAGTTCTGAGGAAGCCGCTTCATACCTGCCTACGATTCACAACCACCAGTATGCCTAAGTGGCTGATCCATTATAAGCACCATTATGCCCAAGGGTGACACGTTCCACCACCCTCCACCGGCCACGTCATGGCTACGCCTACAGGCTACGCCTTGTAGCCCACATCATGGGCGCAGCTTTTACGTCAGAGCAGCAGGAACCCCGCAGGATGTCAGCTGGCCCAGCGGCCTGACCAGACTAGTGCCTTTTAAAGATCCTTCAAGCTCCTGTCAGAGTCTGAAGTCCTTTCCACTGAGTTTTACAACCTGGCTCTGTAGGGGGGGAGGATGGAATTTCCAAAAACTGATAGAAAGTAGGGGCGCCTGGGTGGCTCAGTGGGTTAAGCCGCTGCCTTTGGCTCAGGTCATGATGTCAGGGTCCTGGGATCAAGCCCCGCATCGGGCTCTCTTGCTCAGCGGGGAGCCTGCTTCCCCCTCTCTCTCTGCCTGCCTCTCTGCCTACTTGTGATCTCTGTCTGTCAAATAAATAAATAAAATCTTTTTTAAAAAAGACTGACAGAAAGTAGAGCCTTTGTTGGTAACAGCCCCGTGAGGCAGCCAAGTACACGGAACCCCTCAGCCAACTGCCTGAGAACAGTCGCTAAAGCTTAGTCAGTGCTTCATCGTTGTCAGGGATTCTTTTAATTTTAAGTTCGTTCTACACATTAACTCATTAAATCACCGTGAAGTCTGTGAGGCATCTATTTTGATCTGCATTTTTTACAGACGAGGGTTCTGAGACTTGGAGAATTTTTAAGTAACTTTGCTAAAGTCACAGAGCGAGTAGGGGCAACAGTGCTCACCTTCCAGCGGGCGGGCTCCCAAACCGGCGATGGCGGTGGAGAGGGAGGCCCGGGGTGGCACCCCAAGTATGTCCTTTGGTGTGAGAATTATCTGGAGCTGAGGGCGCCTGTGTGGCTCAGTCAGTGAAGCGTCTGACTCTTGGTTGCGGCTCAGGTCATGATCTCTGGGTTGGGAGATGGAGCCTGCCCTGGGCTCCGTGCTCAGTGGGGAGTCTGAGATTCTCTCCCTCTGCGCCTCCCACACGGTCTTTTCTCTCTTTCTCTTTCTGTCTCTGAAATAAATAGATGAATCTATTTGCATGTCTTTTCTCTTGTTAGCATGTCTTTCGTTAGCTTAATTTGCAGGCCCACAGGGACTGAACCAAAAAGAGTAGAGGGAAGTTTTTTCTCCCTTATCATAGTAATTGAGTCTGAATGACAGAGGGACTGGGCATGGGCAGGTCACACATGCATGTGGCTGCCCTAAGATTCCCAGCTCCCTGGATCCCAGACCAGCACGAAAGCATTTGGTGACAGAAAACAACCACAAAGTAAAACACACATCAAACACTATTTAAAAACAACCCCGCAGAGCCACTTGGATTCTGTTTCACAGCCCTGGTTTCTCTTGTCACTGGTGGAGAGAATTTCTGCAGAGATTGAAGGGAGTTCAGCCGCAACCCTATACCCTCTGGAATCACTCGGGCTGGGGCTCCTGGAACCCAGTACCCAAGACCCAAGCCCACATGGCAGTGGTTTTTTGTTTTTGTTTGTTTGTTTAAGAGAGAAATTGAGAGAGGGAGAGAAAGCTTGCATGAATGGGGGTGGGGATAGTGGTGCAGTAGAAGAGAGAATCTTAAGCAGGCTTCATACTCAGCACAGAGCCCAACACAGGGCTTGATCTCCTGACCCTGAGATCATGACCAGAGCTAAAATCAACAGTCAGACGCTTAACCGACTGAGCCACCCAAGTTTCCCTACACCAGGCTTAGGAGGCCTCTTTAGCACTGTTGGGTGCCTTGGGCTCTCCTAGAGTTGGCATCTTACTGTGCTCTCTGCCTGCTGCCTGGCCCGGGTGTGAATCCTTTGCATCTTGCCTCCTTCTTGCCCCAAGACACCTCTGATGGACGTCAGCCCGGACGTTCTGGGCCACAGTCACTGCTGCTTCAGGATGTCGATGACTCCTACAACAGTGACCGTCAGCAGGGCTGGATATGATGAGACTGTGGCCATCCTCCAGTTCTTCCCGAGGTTTCAAAACGTGTGGTTGTCAGACCTGCAGCAACAGACCGCCTGGGAACCTGTGAGGCATGTTCAGGCTCCTCAGAAACACGGGTGAGACCTTAAAGTCTTATTTAATAAGCCCCCCAAGGAGGCTGATTAATGCTGCAGCAGGGTCTCTAACCCAGTTCAGACTCCGCGAACTGTGGCCCGTGGGTCACATCCAGCGTGCACCTGCGTGTGACAAGCTTGCAGCCTAAACATGGTTTTTACATTTTCAAAGGGGGGGGGGTAGTGGGATGGGTGAAAATCTAAGGAAGAATGACGGTTCCCGATAGGGGGAAAATGGTCTTAAAGTCAAATTTTGGTGTCCATCAATAAAGTTTTATTGGCACACAACCGCGCCCATTCCATTACACATTGTCTCTGGCTGCTTTTACACGACGATGGCAGAACTGTGGCAGAGAGTAAAGCCTAAAGTATTTACTCTCTGACCCTTTGGAGAAAAGTTTGTTGAGCCCCGCTCAAGGCAAAACGGTGTGAAACCAGCCACGTTTGGAGTAATGTGGCAGCTGTCAGCTGCGACCCAAACAGGCTCATAACACAGAGCGCAAGTGGTCGTCCCAGACCCGCTGTGCAGAGCCCGTCTGTGTGCTGTGCAGGTCAATTGGTTTAGGTCTCCAAGAGAGGCTAAAAATAGCACTGGGATTTAGAAAAGTTCCCAAAGGCCCAGCCAGTCCCATATCCAAATAAATAAAGCAGCCCCCAAATGTCTGCTTTCACTGTTGGAAGTACTGCCAGGTAAGCCTCCGTAGGGCAAATACAGGGCAGGGAGCTCGATTGTCCTGGGCTAAATCAGAGTGACTGTGGAAGAAGACTAACGAAGAGAGGAATACAGAGGTCTGGGGAGTGTTTGGCTTGAGCTAGGACTCAGCTACACTCTGCTTCTAGTGAAAGCCACGAGCAGAAGCCACGTTCACTGAAACACGCTGTGTACCCAGGGGACTGGCCACGGGTGAGGACAGGCTACAAGATGTAAATCAAATCTGTCTGTAGCTTCTGGCATAAGAAGTGGAGTCCCAGGCAGTGAGACTAGGCATTAGATCTCTGAGGACCTTGTATAACACTCCGAGGTTTCAAAATGTGTGGTTGTCAGACCTGCAGCAACGGATCGCCTGGGAGATCCTCTAGCATGGGTAACTAGGGTTCACGGCAGTGTTTTAAAAATGAGGGTCGCATCTCCTGAATGCCAGATGGTATTAGGCTCTAGGGATATAAAATAATGCTTTTGCCCATAAAGAAAGCATGGCCCAGTAGGAGAAACCTATGTAAACACAACTTCTTACACTTAAGAAAAAAAAGATTTTATGTATTTATTAAAGAGAGAGCGAGAGCAGGGGGAGGGGCAGAGGGAGAGAGAATCCTTGAGCAGACTCCCCACTGAACAAGGAGCTCAACATGGGGCTCCATCCCAGGACCCCAGGATTATGACCTGAGCCAAAGGCAGATGTTTAACGACTGAGCCACCCAGGCACCCCAACACTTTAAATTTTCGATTACTCCTAGGATTTTGAAAAGTTTGTGAATCCAAGAGCAAGACACCTTAAATTTGGACGTGCAGGTTCCCAAGCATCCCACAGCCCTGCCAGCCTCCTGCAGAGGTGTGGGTGCAGGAGGACAGAGGGGGCACGTCATACGGGGTAGGTCAGGAGCAGCCTGATCGGGTGGAGGCTGGAGGTGGGGGCAGGGAAAGAATTCAGCCAAGGCCGAACAAAAGAGATCCGGAGTGAATCAAATGCACCACAAGGGAGGGCAGGCAGGACAGGAGAGGAGAGAGGGTCAGTGAGGGGCTGTAGTTACAGGCAGAAGAAGGAAGTATGGGAAGGTACCGAATTTTCCCTTTTTTGATAATCTCAGGAACTGTGCCTGAGTGTGACTGGCCAGGTAGGGTTGTGGCTATTCTGAAGTGGGTCACTTGGGAGCTTGTTTGTGTCAGCTCGGTGGGCGCTGGGGACACTTTGGCCTTGCTCCGGTTTCCACGGCTCAAGCCTATTGCCTAAAAGCAGCCTCTGCACGAGGCAGGGAGTCTGGGCCACCACAATGGCCACTTAGAGGGCCCGCTGGTAATCACCATTGCTGACCACAACAATCCAGGCTGATTGGTCTCACATTCCGCTCCTGGGGAGGGTGACACCGCTGTTAGATTAGCTATTAAGTCTTGCTGGATCTTAACCAGAGTGACTCCATTTGGGCCCTGTTCCTTTTTAACATTTAGATTTTACATTACTATTGTATATGAGTTCCAAACAATGAAGCCAGAAGCAAATTAAGCTTTAACGTAAGCAACTACGTCAGCCCTGTTGGTTGCCAGAGGTGGGACACTGGGGGGCCGGCCATATGCGCAAAGGGGGTCAAAAGCCACAAACTTCCAGGTACCAGATACTTGAGTCCTGAGGTTGCCACGGATACACAGTGACTGTAGTTAGCAATACCGAACTGCAGATGTGGAAGTCATTTGCTAGGAGAGAAGATCTCAGAAGCTCTCATCACGAGAAAGAATGTGAGGTGGTGGATGGTGACGAAATTTATCATGGTGAGCATTTTGCAATACATACAGACATCAAATCATGACGTTGTGCGCCTTAAACTAAGGCAAGGTTATATGTCAATTGTATCTCAATAAGACTGGAAACCAACCAACCAACCCAAATAGGCCAAGTGCCTCCTTCCCTGTGGTCAGGGATAACCTCACTCCTTGCTTTTTTTTTTTTTAATTTATTTTTATTTTTAATTTTTTTACTGTGTTACATTAGTTCCCATAAAATACGTCATTAGTTTTTGGTGCAGTGTTCCAGGATTCATTGTTTATGCACCACACTCAGTGCTCCGTGCAATCTGTGCCCTCCGTAATCCCCCCCACCAGGCCCCCCCCCCCCCCCCCCCCCCCCCCTCTAAAACACTCTGTTTCTCAGAGTCCACACTCCCGGCTTTCTAAGTGCCCACCTGCTATGTACCTTTATGACTATAGCTCCCAAATGCTTTGTTCCCCTAGTAGCAGGAGCCACAGAAAGAGGGAGCCTGCGGGACTCAATCCCAGGACCCTGGGATCCTGACCTGAGCCAAAGGCAGACGCTTAACTGAGCCACCCAGATGTCCTCTCTCTGCCTTTAAAAACCTTTTCTTTCCTACGGCTTGGCGGAGCTCCCCTCCACTTGCTAGATGGGCTGTTGCCTGATTTGTGAATCATTTAAAAATGCCAGTGAGATCTTCGAATGTGCTTGGTTGACGTTTGTTTATTCTAGCAGGTCTAAGGATGACTTGACTGGTGGTTACCTGAGTGATTTCTAGCTCTCTGTCGAATGCCTACAGCGACCCAAAACACCAAGGGTGCCACACTGGCTGAAACAGAGTTAAACTACGTTAGTTTGTCTAGGAGTCAAGTAAGATGACAAAAAATACTTAAAATGCTCCCGAGACCCGAGCAATTCTCCCAAATTATATTCAAGATCATTTGGTCCCTCCAGTTTCCATGGCTCCTAGTGGCAACAAATGACCTACTTGGAGTAGGGGCCCAGCCCCGGCCAGCTGGGGCTTCTCTGCGGTTCTGAATGCTGGGCTGGTCCTGCAATCTCAGTGACTCAGAAGAGGCTGGGGGCATCCAGACTCAGGGATGTCCGCAGCTGACCTGGGGGCATTGAAGTTGAGGGTAGATTTAACTATGGTGAAGTCATTTAGGAAGGGATGGCCCACCTTGAATCAAGACTTTTAAGGGCCCCTGAGACCTATAGCTGGAAAGAGAGAACTTTCTGTCCTATGTGACTAGCTAAGTGACTGCAGCCAAAGACAAATGTCTATACCCCACTCTGAAGTCAGGCCCTCCTGGAAAAGGTGAAGAATCACTAAAGGGCTCCTCGGAGAATGTCTTCACAATGTGCCAAAGCCCTACTTTCTAAGATTTGGCTTCTCTTACAGAAGGGATTTGGGGTTTCCAAATCTAATTTAAAAAACCGTTTTAGTATAATTTGTCCTGAAGAATAAAGGAGTCCTAAAACACAAATCGCTCAGGTAACTGTGAATCAGGTCATCCTTAGACCTGTTAGAATAAATAAAAGTCTTTAGGGCAAGTTCTTTAGGGTAAATAAAATAGTCTCTTTCCTGCTCCTACCTCCACCCCCATCCCTACACAGAGAGCTACCTTTCTCCCCACACCGCATCCACCTGGGTCATTTCTTCAGGTTTCAACCCCCAAAAATCACTTTTTTTTTTTTTTTGAAAGGTCTTTAGAACTGCCTGAGAAAATCTGAGCAGGTACAGTTCAATCCCCAAAACCACTGCAGTCATTCATTACTTTTCCCTTTATTTGATCTGATTTCATGATTTCAGTATCTGGTTTTTGTTAGTCATTTCTCTGAAGGTACTTTGGGCACCAAAATCCAGGTCTGTTATTCACGCGGTGTCTTCACTCATGTTTCTGTATTTTAATGACCCCCCTGTTATCCGCAGATGAACAGGAATCTATTTGAAAGAGTAAATACAAAGAATTTGAGAATACATTCATTGTCTCCATAATGGCTTGTTCATTCATGCATGTATTTGTTAATTCTCACATGCGGTCTTAGTTCATGCTGATTTTCCCAGGCAGGGTACTACTCACAATAATTAAGACATGGTGGAAGAAGCAATACTAAAGGTATGTAGAAATGTGTGTGCAGGAAGGGGGACTAGCCACTGGGGTAGTAAAGGCCAGTTGACTTTGGTTTTAAAGATTAAGTTGTCATTTTCCAGTGACTCAAATTGGAGAACTCCCTATGGAAAGTTTGAGACCCAGAAGCTCGGTGTAGATCCATTTGTTGAAAACTCACCATGCAAAGGGAGAGTCCCAACGGACATAGTTAATACTGGCCCATATTAGAGGTACACATGGGGTTGCCAGATATAAGAAATAAAAACACAGGATATATAGCTAAATTTTGGATAAACGACAAGTCACTTTTCTTTCTATGTAAGTATGTCCCATGCAATGTTGAGAACACAGGAGGATACGGATGTGAGTTTGATCTAGAGGTTTATTGGGCCCATGCCTTTAGAACTTGACTTGACTTTTCTTAAGCTCAGCGTCTTCATCCTTAAAATGGGAACAACAACAGTCATAAGTATTTTTCAAGGTCTTGTATATATTGACTATGAGATCGAGGGTCAGTGGAGCTCCCAGATAAGTCATTGATAAACTGGAGAGAGCACAGAATCCAGTCACAAAGCTGCCTTGAATCTTGCAGGATGAGTTGGAAGAGTTCATCCTTCGAGAGAGGGGACTCTCTAGGCATGAAAGACCATGGGACAGGGAGTGACAGGGACACAGAACGAGGAGAAAAGGTGGCGTCTTCGGGGGACAAAGTGAGGGGTTGTTTCCAAAAGGGTATTGTGCCTAGAGGGAACCACAACACTTAAATTCACAAGGCACTGTCCATTTTGTTTTATGAACGGGGTTGGTCATTTTCAGTGGCTGAAAACCCTGTATTCCCCACGCGGAGCACCCCTTCTTCCAAGGTGTCATGGAGATTGAATCAGTTTAAGGGAGCTACTTGTCCAGAGACGGTCCTCCCACTCAGACTCCTGTTTCCTGCTGACCCAGGGGTCTGTGCTGTTGATTTGGAAGTGTTATATCCAGTCTCCGTGGAAAGTCGCTCTAATACCGTGGCTCAGGGTCTGAGATCATACCAGTGGCCGAGCTCTCTGAACTAGGTGCTTAGGGAGGAATAATACTTATTCTTCTGATAAAAGGCATCAAACAAAGGTAAAATAACACTTGGGACGTGTTTTATTTCTGCTACTACAAATCTGCTGTTCGTATCCGTCTCTTGACTTCTTTTCCCGCATGGTGGTCTCTGGTCCTCGCTCTCCCACGCTGCCATCTGGGCCATTTGTGCCATTAGGAGGACTCTGGTTGCCATGGCAACACCAGGAGTCCGGAGGACCAGCTTTCCTTTCTGGTGTCTTGTAGCTCCAAGGTCTAGGCAGTTTTTTCCTGTGGTCCAACTTGCATTCATGTCAAGGAAAGACCTTTAATGTTCTGTCTGTTTTTCCCCAGTATTTATGTCTGATTTCCTCTTGGGCTAGAGCTAGCCTTCAAAAGTTTCGGTTACCCCATTAGGAACTTTAAAATTGGGGGGGTTAGGTTGATTGACAGCGAAGGGCTTGGCCAAATCGAACGAAGTGGTGTTGGCGCCACCTGGTGGTGACTGGCGGCTCCGACGTAAACGCCCGTGGGGTCCCCTGGGATCCGAACTAGTTGGGCTTTGTAGGGTAGAGGAAGCCGCTCCTGGTGTGGCTCCGTTAGTGCGGACCTCGCTGCCTTTGATCTCATCACTTGTGGGAAACTTACATAAGTGATCTGAAAACTTTGGTACGAAATGTTTGCTGATCTTTCAACAACAATCTGCTCAGAAGGTCTTCATGTTGTAAAGCAAAAACAAGAGATTTTTTTTTTCCCAGATGAGGACATAAATACTCCCCGAGACCCATGGGGAAGACTCTTCTTCTGAACCTGGGTTTGTCTGATGATAAAGTTCTGGCTCGTCGCAGGATACCACGTTGTCTCTTAATACGGTGCTGGGCCGAGTTGTGTGCTTACAGAAGGGGCAGGGGAGTGGATGGAGCACGATGTCTGCACTTTCCAGCCTACGAATCACCTGAGTGATCTTGATAAATTGTCGATTCCCATCAGTAGTTCTGGAGACAGCCCTGAACTTCTGCATTTTGAACCAGCTCCTAGGTGAGGCTGACCCGTGTGTGTACAGGTCTAGAGCAGGCTTGAGCTGTGGTTTTGAGCAGGGAGCAATTTCACCCCCCAGAGGACATCTGGCAATGCCTGCAGACTTTTCGGTGTCACCACAGGGGTGAGGGGACGGTGCTACTGGCATCCGTAAAGAGAGGCTGGGGTGCAGCTAGTGCCCTAGGATACCACAGCAGCCTCCGCCATGGAGAATTACTTACCCAAATTCAGTTGTGCCCAGGCTGGGAAGTCCTGCCCTGAATCTGGAATCTAGTCTTGTGGAAGCAGCTGAGGTCCCCTAACTTGGAAGAGTTTTGCTGGGAAATCGGTGTGAACTGGCTTCTTTTGTTCCTGGAGGGAAACAATTCACACCTAGAAATCTCCCATCCATGTTTCAGAAGCAAATGAAAGAAAGGTGAGTGAGCCCAGAGGAGACTTGGAGAGTATGAGCTGTGATTAGGAGTGCCTGTGGACCTATGGTCTCCATTCAGTCAGGGACTAGCCCAGCAGCCTGGGAAATGCTGCCCTTCCCAGCTCAGGTAGGACCAAACAACAACAATGAAAAGAAACTTCTTTCTTACATGATTTATCCCAGGGGGTCTCTCTCTCTCTCTCTCTTTTAAGATTTTATTTATTTATTTGACAGAGAGCACAAGGCAGGGGGGAGGTACAGCGGAGGGAAAGCCAGGCTCCCCAAGGAGCAGGGAGCGCGATGCGGAACTCGATCCCAGAACCCTGGGATCATGACTTGAGCCAAAGGCAGATGCTTAACTGACTGAGCCACCCAGACATCCCGCCTGGGATCTCTTGATGAGAAAATTATTACCATAAACCTGGACTAGGGGGTCAGCAAACTTTTTCTGTAAAGGGTCCAATAGTAAACATTTTAGGCTTTGCAGGTTATATGGTCTTCATCACAAATTCTCAACTCTGCCATTATTGCCCAGAAGCAGCCAGAGACTATGGCAGAGAAATGGTGAGGCCGCATTCATTCCAGAAGTCCTTTATTTACGCAGATAGGCCCCTGTCTGATGCTGGAGGCGGCAGTCTGATGGTCTCTGGTCTAGGCGCTCAAGGCAGTGGGATCAGCTTTAGCTCAAGGCAGTGGGATCAGCTTTAGCTCCTACGTTAGCTGAGCCAGAAGCGAGCGCATTCTTACCTGCCCTCCTTTGGTTTTATGGGAGTGGGGAGAGGTGGCCAATGACTTTAAACAGGCAGCAAAACCCTAACGGTTTCCTCCCTGACCTGATCACCGCGGAAACAGCCAATGGCACAGTCCCGTAATTCTGGTATCTCCCTCCGAAGCTGACAATGCAGGTTCTCGAATTTATCACCAAACATGAATTAGCCAGATGTGCTCAGCATTACTGGGAGCCGCAGGGAATCCGGAAGAGGAGAGTCACAGTCCACTATTCTTAAGCATTTGTTGTTGTTGTTATGGTAATAAGACACAAACCCATAATCAGAGCAAATTCAAAGTCCATAGGTAGATAATTTATTAAAACCGCATGTGACACTTGGTTGGGCATTTGGGAAGAATGGAACCTGCATACATTCTTCTGTTACAAAATAAATTCCAGCTGGCTCCAGTACTTCAACTTAAACAAAGTGAAATCATTGCTGCTGGAAGTAAACTCGGGATAGGTATACATTGTTTCTAATCGTGGAGCAGGAAGAAAGTTTCTGTTGAGAAAGCAACCTCAGAATCCTCAAGGAGAAGATAGCCTAAGGATAAAACCCGGCTATGTGAGAAAGTGTGCCATAAACAAGATCAAAAAGAACTGGGTGATTATTTTAATACTCATGGCGTACGAAGAGTGAATTATTCAACTTTGTGAACTCCTAAAAATCAATAGGAAATGATGAATACCATAACAGAAAAGTCATAATTTATCAAAGGAGCCATTGCCAGTTAATCTTATGCATCTGAGTAGATGTGAAGAAAATAAAGAAAAAAAAAATCTCACCCCAAATCAATTGAGACTCATTACCTAGGGATAGGTCAGCCGCAGTCTTGGTTCCCTGGATCACGTGCCCCTCACTGCTCCTTCCGAATATGGCCGTCCGGGAACCCACACTAAGAGAGGCCCCATGGAGCCCCTCCAGGCTCAGTGGAGCCCAGCCTGGAGTCATTTGGGCCCAGGGGTCCGATGAGAGACTGAAGAAGCTTCTGCATGATCCTGGTGCCCAGCTGCTCAACTCACTCCTAATCTTGGGTCTCCCAGCTGAGTCCCCAGATGTCAGGGGGCAGAGACAAGCTGAGGCCACCGTGCACTTTCGGAAATCTTTATCCACAGGTGCCACAAGCATAAAAATAGCTGGGCTGGTTCGATGCCACCTGTGAGTTCTTGGCTGGTAGGTGAGACAGCAGCAGGACACCGAGCACTGCCCACCACAAACCAGGCAGCCAGAGGCTGTTGCAGGAGGGAAGCCATACTGGGAACGGTCTTGGACATGGAACAGACCCCAGCAGCTCACCCGGGTGCCACCCAGCATGATAATGATCTTAGATGCTGGATTCAAGGGTAGGCACGGAAACGGGTAAGGCTGAGAGCAGGAGCACCAGCCCCGGGCACCAGCGGTTAGGTGGTTGTCCAGGGCCAACCACCTCTCGTCAAGGTCAGAGTCAGTCCGGGGACATGGATTCATTCTGGAAGAGTATTTATTGCTCGAGGCGAAGCAAGAGGATCTGTCTGGACGGGGAGTCTGGGAGGCATGTTTCACTTGGCAGAGGGCAAAGAGGACTCAATGAATGGGTGTTAGAGGAAGTGAGCAGAGCCGTCGAGGGGGCAAGCCAGGCAGGGAGAGGACAGCCAAAGGCAGGAGAGAGGGCAGGCTGGCCGCCTGGGAGTCAGGAAAAGCAGCCTGGAGCAGGACAGCAGATCCCAAGAGTGAGCAGGGGACACAGGCCAGCTCCATGCTCCTGAGGGACGTAAGCGGGGAGATCACACCTTCCCTGAGCCTCTCTCTCCGGTTGGAACACGTCTCCTTTCCCGCTTAGCACCCTTAGAATGAATTCCAAATACCGTAGCAAAGCTGACCTTGTAGACCTGGCCCCTGGCTAAGTGCTCTCCCCCTCCCCCACTGCCACTGCCCCAGAATCCCCTCTGATTGTAAAGCTCACATGTTTGGACCTGCTCGGCCACTTTCCCTCCCTGGCATGATCCCAGAAGCTCTGTCTGGCCATCCTACAGCCAGGATTAAATCTGAGAATTACCTTCTGTTTTGTCCTACTTTTCTTTTCTTTTTCTTTTTCTTTTTTTTTTTTTTTAAGATTTTATTTATTTATTTGACAGACAGAGATCACAAGTAGGCAGAGAGGCAGGCAGAGAGAGAGGGAAGCAGGCTCCCTGCTGAGCAGAGAGTCCAATGTGGGGCTCGATCCCTGGACGCTGGGATCATGACCTGAGCTGAAGGCAGAGGCTTTAACCCACTGAGCCACCCAGGCGCCCCTGTCCTACTTTTCTTGATTGTCCTTACAAGCATCCAAATTCATCTTGAATATTGCCTTTCCTCCCTTCCTTCAGTCGAAGGGACTCCTGAGGGCTGGGACCTTACCTGTGTTGGTCAATGTTGAATTTCCACGACCTGGAACAGCACTTACCATTTAGGAAGTGCTCCAGAAAAGGTATGTTGAGTATACATGAGCAAAATTCCTTTCCCGACGAACTCCTATCCATGCTTCAAAACCCAGCTCGAGTTGAACACCCTGCAAAGCCTCCCCCTGACAAATACGCTGGAGCTCGCTGCTGAACCAAACATTCACCAACATTCGTCGGCCAAGCTCTGCTGCGCTCCCCACGGGCTGAGCTGGTGAACATGGGCTCTGCAGCTTGGCAGCCAGCTGGAACTCGCCAAGTAACCCCCTCAGATCCGGGCTAGTGCAGAGAGTGAGGAGTGCGGGCAGCTTCCAAAGCCAGACTCCCCGGGCTCCCATCCCAGCACACCCTGCTGTGTGTGAATTTGGAAACGATTTTGACCTTTCTGGGCCTCCATTCGTCATTGTCTACCGAGGATCACAATAATCAGCCACAGGGGGTTGCGATGAGGCCCTGAGACACAAGGTGCCTGGCACGCAGCAAACAAGCACAGGGGTTCCGTGACTTTATACTGAACGGGGGCATCTTAGACACAAACACACAAAATACAAAACCCCGACTTTATACTGAACGGGGGCATCTTAGACACAAACACACAAAATACAATCTAAGAGGAAATAAGCAAGTCAAGTGAACACAGTGGAAACACAGCGATCATCTCTGTAAGGACACAGAGGAGGCCCCTGCCCCCGGATGAGCCCGTTCACACCGGCTCCATGTGGGGGCTCCACAGGGACCCGTCCACCACCCGAGGGTCCCTGTGACCGAGCCCACGTGGGACTCCTCCCCACACGGGGCTGAACTCAAGCTCCCCAAGGGCCTGCCAGCTTCCACCACCGAAGTCACTTAAAATCCATCCCCAGCTCATCGCAGAAAACCGTCACACAAGCTCACCGTTTCTTACTCGGAAGAGACTCAGTAGGTACAGAATCCCAGGAGCCCCCCGCTGTCTCAGAGCGCACAAGAGCAAGGAGCCCCACAAAGATACAGGGACGGCCCGGCCTCCTGTCGTGGGGGCGCTGCCGATCACAGATGTGCAGCACGGCTCCCTGGATGGCCCGACACACACACAGGAGGCGCTCCATCCCTCCACGGGTTCAAGGACTGCTTCCCGACATGTCCTGGAGAGGACGGCAGGGTCCGCCCTGACCCCGAGCAGCCGAACACCTCCTGGGAAGCGTAGGTCACGTACACAAAGCCGTCCTCGTCCGTGAAGTCCCTGTAGACCTCTGCCATGGTCACACTCATGCTGACCAGGCTCTTGTTGTTCACCAGCAAATAAAAGGCTTCCGTGGCCCCGAGGACCAGGCGGCTCCTAGATGGGGAAGAAGGAGAGGGCAGGACGGGAAAACTTTCAAGGGGCAGGGAATGGGCCCCTGACCCAAGGCCGGACTTAACCTCTGTTTGTCCGCCGCAAACACGTCTACCCAAGGAGCCCACCTCCCCGCGCGAGTGCACCGTCCTCAATCTTGACAGTTCCCCACGAGGGCTGTTGAAAGTGCAGATTCCTGCACTCCACACACAGAGGTACTTTAAAAATTTTATTTGTTTGTTTGTTTGAGAGTGTGTGAACAAGCAGGGGGAGGGGCAGAGGGAGACGCAGACTCTCTGCTGGGCACAGAGTCCGATGTGGGGCTCGATCCCTGAGATCATGACCTGAGCCCAAGTCACATGCTTATCTTAACGCACTGAGCCCCCCAGATGCCCCTGTAGACCCAGGGATTCTGATGCAGCTTGCGGGATCATGACCCTCCGGAAGACTCAATTGCTCCCTACTCCTTCCCTGCAGATTTAAAAGACCATTAAGTCTTCCAGTTGGGCCGAAAAGGCGAGGCCGTCCCATCACTAACCAGGAGACATATCAACACAAAAATGCTAAGCGAATAAGCTGGTCCTTGCTCTGAATCCCCGGACATACAAAGGCGATTACAGTATCTCCCAGCACCTCACTGTTCAACAGCCTTGGGATGACATTTGGGAAGGTCGCTGCTCCTTCTCCGCCCACCACCTCTCCTCCCCTCTCAAGGAGAGGGAGAAGCGGCAAAGTTCAGTTGGACGTGCTGTAAATGTCAAGTTGGGGCCTGGCTCATCCTGCGGTGGAGGACAGCATGACCATGGGGACACCCAGGTAAGGGTTCTGTCTCCCCGCGGCACCTTCCGTTTGCTTGGAGACGCAGGCACAGCCCGCGCTCCCTGGTCTCAGAGCTTTGGACTTTCTGAGCTCGGGCTGGGTGGCTGGGGGACACAGGTGGCTGGAAACTGACTAATTTTACAGCCAGATACTCCCTCCCAACATAGCCCCGTGTTCAGCTTTGACAACTGCATGGCTGTTCGGGGTTAAAGCAGTGGCTGTACAGTGGAAGCAGGTGGATCTGGGACAAGTGCATGACCTTCCCGAGTGTGCATGACCTTCCCGAGTGTGCCTGACCTTCCCGAGTCCGCACGCCCACCTCCTGTATGTTGCCTTTTCTTCCTCCCTCCCTTCTTTCCTTCCTTCCTTCTTTTTTTTCTTTAAGATTTATTTATTTGTTTATTTATTTGAGAGAGAGAGAGAGCATGAGCAGGAGGAGTAGAGGGAGAGGGAGAGAACCCCAAGCAGACCCCCATCAAGCGTGGAGCCAGTGCAGGGCTCGATCTCACAACCCTAAGATCCCAAACTGAGTGGAAACCAAGAGCTGGACACGTAACCACCCAGAAGGCCCGCTGTGCTCTCCTTCGGGGTGGGTCTTGGCCTCCTCCCCTGGAGAAGGGGGTTGAGGGCAGGGATTTCTGTCTGTTCTGTTCACTGTTACAAAGACAGAGTCTAGGGGCGCCTGGGTGGCTCAGTGGGTTAAGCCTCTGCCTTCGGTTCAGGTCATGATCTCAGGGTCCTGGGATCGAGTCCCGCATCAGGCTCTCTGCTCAGCAGGGAGCCTGCTTCCCCCTCTCTCTCTGCCTGCCTCTCTGTCTACTTGTGATCTCTGTTGGTCAAATAAATAAATAAAATCTTTAAAACAAACAAACAACAACAAAAAAAAAAACAACAAAGACAGAGTCTAGAAAGAACAGAGAACTAACTAGTGCTCACAAACGTCCTGGAGCACCCCGTGTTGGGATGGGGCGGGGGTCGGGGCTGGTGGGAAGGAGAGGGTGACCCCTGTATGGAAAGGAGGAAAGACTGGCTCTCGGAGCTGAACGGGTTGTTTCTGAGGGAGCTGGGGGAGGGGATGTAATCCTAATGTTCCCTCAGCCGCCCTGTTCACACCCGGCCACGGTCCCCTTCCCTGAGGAGGGGGGATCAGGATGCTCTTACACAACTCATCAGGACAAACGCACACTCGTGCTGAATTTTGAAGACACGAGCAGCCATGTGGTGTGCGAGGGCCGGCCTCTCCGGACTTTCCAACCCATCAAGAATCACCCCCCAGGGGTTGCATTCACATTAGCCCCAAATCATTTTTATTGAAGCCGTGTGTCGGGTGACACTACTTAACCCTGTTAAGCTTTAAAAATGGCTCCATTTTCTTGGCTGTGTCTTAGCCCCAGGGAGGAGCACGTGTGGGGACGCCTTCCCTGTCCCCCCTCCCAGAGTCTGAGCAGTTCCGGGAATATCTGCCTTTGGAAGAGGTCCCCACTCCCCCACTTTAAAGGCACTGTGTCTCTCCTGGGAAAATGCAGACTGGGTTTTAAGCAGCGTGTGGAAAAAGGGATCTTCTGCACTAGTTCCGGAGCCAAGACGACCTCCGAAACTTCTTAGAAAACTCGGCAGCTTTTACTCTCTCCACACTTGGTGTCTGTGGGGTTCTCGCACCTGTATAAACCACAGCATCTTTCCCGGGCACTGCAGAATCTAAAAGGCGAGTC
Source organism: Mustela nigripes (assembly GCF_022355385.1). NCBI lineage: Eukaryota > Metazoa > Chordata > Mammalia > Carnivora > Mustelidae > Mustela > Mustela nigripes. Next base: position 7,428,947 of record NC_081566.1, read on the forward strand.
ACCTTTTGGAAACTTTTTCTCTCTCTTCAAAACGCCCCCAGCCTCAGAACCAAACCAACTAACAAAGCAAATGGAAAAAGCCCAGCACACTCCCCGACGTTCACTTTGGCACCTACCGGACGACGCTGAGGAACTGGGTCATGGTCAGCTCCTGCGGGACCAGGAACTTGGTCTTGTCCAGCGGAGGCAGGAACTTCTCCCCGGGGTAGCGCTCCACTATCACCTGTCAGAGGGTCAATCCCAAGAATGTGACTCCGAGCTCTCACCATCTTAGAAGCTCAGAACAGGGAGAGACAGTGGGGTCCCCTCACCTGCTTTTTTTTTCCCCCCAAGGGACAGGGTGTTCTCCTTTTCAAAGAGCCCAATGGAGTCTTACCGGGATCTTGTTTGGGAACTTTGCTCGGATTCCAGCAACTTCCTCTTGTCTGGTTGCTATGAATATTTCAAAGACAAAAGAATAAATAAACAGCAAGAGAAGTCTGTACCCTCTTCCCTCTCTCTGGTGACCCAGACAGCTTCCCTTAAGAGTTTTACCTAAACTCTTCCTCTGCTTGAAGGGTCTGAGGCTTTGGGTTTTCTGTGGAGTCTGCATTTTGTGCAACAGCTGTGCCTGTGTCTGACTTAAAAAAAATCCCCACAGCCGGGACCTAACTCATTCCTCCAGCTGCTTCCAAACCGCCCTCAGGAGCCTAAAGGAGGCCCTTATGTAGGGCTGTGTGACATCAGGGCTCCACAACCCGCCCTCCCCTCCCCTTCCCCGGGCAGGAGGAGGTCAGTCCCGAGGATGGAGACCGGGTGGAGACCTGCGTTTGCTGCTCAGACAAAGTCACTTTGCTCACGATCAGCTCAAGATATTTCTTTGCTGGAGACACGAGGGGTCACAGTAGAATCAGTGGCCGTGTCATCCAACAGCTACAACCGGGCGAAGCACTCTGGAGAAGCCAAACAGCGGTTGGCTAGGCGCCATCTCATGCTTCAGGAGGGACCCATCTTGCCAGTGGGCCGGGACTGGGCTACATGACCCCCAGCAGTCCTGGCCAGTTTTCACGGAGAGAAACATACTCAGAAAGGTACAGGCATTTGTCCAAAGTCACACAGCCAGCAAGAGAAGCGGCTGGGATTAAAGCTCTCATTTGGTACAAAGTAGGGCACACTCCGTGTAGACTGGAGTTTTATCTTCTCTGCCATGGAGGGGGAAAGGAAGCCCAGCGACCCCGTCCCCCCCAACAAGATCTCCCTTCAAGAGATGAGAAACGGAGGCCCATAGAGGCTAACCCGTTTGCCTGGGATCCAGCGGTTTATAAGAGGCAAGACACAGATTTCCCAGGTCCCAGCATCCAGGGTTTGCTTCCAGAAACTTGTGCACATCCAGGCCGACCTCAGCACTCCGAGTGAGCAGATGGTTCCTGCTTCCCACACCGACTTCCCGGCAGAGTACCGCGGCAGTGGGGTCCTCCAGTGAGCAGAGAGCAACCGGGAGGAAGGTGACGGTAGGTCCACGTTTGCTTCGAGAATCCCAGCGTGAATCTCAGCACTTCGGTTAATCCTCAGGAAAGGACATCGAGTGATTAAATGGTGGCATCACTGCCAAGTGGCCTCATCCTCTGTCTTTAGAAAGGGCACACGCGCTTATGGGGCTGGGAGACAAGGGGGAGGTGTGGACGGCAGGAGTGCAGCGGGGCAGCTTTCAGAAGCACCATCTTGTTGAAACCTCAGGTGCCTCTCCCTCAGCCCGGACTCCCCGAGGTGGGGGCTCCCCCAGACCATCCAGTTCCCAGGACCCACAGCGCTGACTCCAGGCCTGGCCCTCCCAACTCTCTCCTCAATTTCTGATCGTAGGTAAATCAGTCCACTTTATGAACTATGGTTTTCCTTGTTGCAAAATGATGATTTTTACCTGATTAAAATGGTCTGTTTTACCCAAGGCGGAGTGGCTAAGTGGGAGTTGGATGAACTCATTTACGCGAAGCAGCTGGCAGGGGGCGGGTCGCGGGGGGGGGGGGGCTGGCCCCAGATCCCAAGCTCTCCCGCACCCGCCCTCCCCAAAAGCCCCCCAGTCCAGCAACCGCTGTGAGGCCTGAAGCCTGAAGGAAATCGCTCTGGATTGGGGCCAGGGGAAATAAGTCCCAGCTGCAGTGTTTGGTCCGTCACTATTAAGACCGAGATGTGTCCTCACTCGGGATAGAACGGGGCTAAAGGGGGTAAGAGAACAGGGACGTGGGGAAAATATAAAATAGGGCCACAGTCCTGGAATGTTTTGTCGTTCAGCAAGAGAGCGGGCTAGATCGCGTTTTCCTTTGTGCAAAAGCTGCTTTTTTGCGGGGAGCAGGGGACCCGTGGGTGCTGTGGGGCCCCATCGTGCTCCTCGGCCGAGGGACAGGACCATCGTCCGGAAGGTGACCCACGCCAGAGGACACAGCGTGGATGCCGCAAGGCCTGGGGGAAGGAGACGGAAGAGCCGCGGGGTAGAGGCTGGAGGGGCGCCCGGGCCTGACCCGGACTCCGGCTACTAACGTCGTCCTAAGCAAAGCCCAGCTTTCCTCTTCCTGGACGGGCCCGCGGCGGGGCTGTGGACCCGAGCTGGGGAAGGGCACGCTGATTCGCACCCCCTGGGCTGGCCGGCGCCGCGCCCTCCGACCTGGGGCCTGGGCGGGGGTCCGGGGACCGGAGACAGCGGGTCCCACGAGACGTTGGGTGGCCGGGCAGGGGGTGGGGGCTGGGGCGTGGCTAGCAGTGGGGGGTGAGGCAGACCCGTTTCTCCCCAGCTGTAAACACGCCGGTGTCCCGCCTTCCTACAACAGCAACCTGCCCCCTTCCTTTGACTCGACGGGACATCACGGGAAGAACACCTTGGAGCACAGGCTCGGGGCCCAAATCTGGAGCTTCAGGTCGTTCCTTCGCGGTGGGAGCGCGCCCGTGCCGCTCTCCTGGGCTCGCGGGACGGCGACGGGCGGGGGCTCGGGCTGTCCGTGTGCACGTGAGACGGCGCGGTGGGGCTCCGCGAGCGCGGGTTCTCCGCGCCGCCTCCGGGTTGCCTGCGGCCGGCCGCCCCGCTCACACTTCCTGAACCTTCTGCAAGAGCTGCCCGAGCTCACGCACTCCCCTGAGCTCGGCGCCGGTCTTCTCCCTCCGCTGTGCTCTGGAGTGGACACCAGGGCGCGCTCCTGGGGGGTCAGCACCAACACACACAAGCACCTCGCTAGGTCCTTATCACGTGATCTTGGATCCATCAGGGTGTGGAATTGCGCCATTTCTCCTTCTGAAAAGTCTCATCTTTTGGGTTCCAGGATCCCACTTTCTGGCGATTCTTCCCCCTTTTGTCCCGCCACCTCACCCCCCACCAAACCTGCCAGCTCCCCTTAAGGCTGCTAAGGAGATAAGTGACTGCCCACTTATCCATAATAAACCCACGTTTATTTATGTGAATAAAACCGTTCATAGACCATCTCTAGGTTGCTGGATCTGTAGTTTTCTGGGGTCTGCTGGAGCTCACGGAAGCCTCTGGAACGGCAGCGTACTGGCTGTGCACACTGTCTTCAGTGAGCCCCCCAACCCCGGCTAACGGTGCTTCCAACCCCCTTGCTGCCCTAAGCCCTTGCTGTGTACAAACCTTAGAGCCACCAGAGCTCCTGCGTCTTGAACTTGACATTCCTGCAGTCCAACTCCCGTCCTCATCTTGCTTTATGGGTTTTCCTGGGATGGCTTGAATCATTCCTGAGGAGTGCCCTCAGGTGACTCAGTTTCTTTAGTGTGATCACAAGGAGCCTGTTCCCTGCCAAGTGTAGATGTGTAGGCTTACGAGGGACTAGGACAAACCCAGATTGCTTTCCGTCCTGTCCTATGGTGGTCCCGGTCATTCATCTGTCCCGGCTACAAACTTTTATTCTTGGGGAACAGGTGTGGGAAGTGAAGTGCGAACACCTCGGAGAAGTGGCCAGGGCGGGTGGGAGGGCTTGAGTGGAAGGAAGTCTCCATCAGCGCCTCTGTTTCCGAGAGGGAAGGTTCTGGAAGCCTGACTCCTCCATGGACTTTGCCTGCACTTTGTGGCTTCACAGTGGCTGTGTGGGGGGGTGGTGGCTGCTGCTGCTGCAGACCCCCAAGACTTCCCCTCCTAGATAAGACACATCTGCGAGGTAGACAGAAGTTCAAACTTCATTTCCTTCTATTTTATTTTCTTCATCAAGTGCCTTTTAAGATGCTGCTTACCAACGAGACTTGCTTATCTGATCAACATGGAAGAAAACACTTTATTTTGAGTCAGACCATCAGTGAAAATAGAAGCTTCTAGTTCCCAGTCCCAAATTAGCCACGGAAGGATGACATCACTTGAGCTCAGTATCTGCTTAGTTAGCCAATGAGATCATTTTAATGCTGGAACGTTGCCATCCTGTCCCCCAGTAGCTATGAAACAACCGAGGGCAAGACCTTGCCTGTCTGTGCAGCCCCAGTACCTAGCACAGAGCCTGGCATGCAGGTCATGCTCTATAAAACTAAATGCATTTCTCTGCATGCAAACCACCAACACGGAGCAGTGCCCAGGCACACAGTGGTGTTTGTTGTGTGAAACTCTGCACACAGGGACGGCGAGCTCATATCCAGACCAGGTGTTGGTTACGGTCAGATGAATTGCGACTTCTTCCAGCAGTGAAACGAGGCCGGTGGCGTCTCTGGCTACTGGGTGAACCAGTTGGCCTCCCTGAGGACTCTTGCGATCAGGGCTCCAGCATCGGTGTCGGGCGGGTGATTGGCCGGGGGCCATCGCGCCGTGGGAGCTGGGCCTGGAGAGTTGGAATTCATGCTGCTGGGCCCGTGCCTCGTCTCCATCCCATGGAACTGCCCGCGTGCATCTTCCTTCACACAGTCACCGTTCTGACCCTGGGGAAAGTGGGTGTTGGTGGCCAACATCAACCGGCTAACTGCCCAAATCGTTCTGTGTCCTTGGCTGTCGAATGCTTCCTCGGGGGAGCTGCCTGCTGGCATTCTCGTGTGTTATCAAGATCTCCACACTTCACATCTATGCCCATAGGTGCCTCCTCGCGTTTCTTTCCTAGATGTCCCTCTCCCCCTTCTTCATGTTTTATTCTTACAGCCCCTGAACCATCAGCCAAGACACTTGCCACCACCCAGAGTCTGTAGAAT